>NW_026057579.1:33807389-33892589 GCF_023721935.1 Panthera uncia
AGACTTGTGTTTGTAAACTAGCTCGCCCTTCTCTTCCCTGCCCACCCAAGTCCTTGTGGCTTTCACTCCCAGATTCTGCTTCCGACACCCCACCCCGCAGGTCCATTTACAGACCTCCTCCTTTTTGGTTGGACTGACCTCTAGCAAAGGGTTTCCAAGCCCCCCAACACTGCCACTGGCTGCGGGGAGGACACAGGATAGGGCTACATCCTCTGGGAGGTGAGTGCTGGGGACCCGAGGGGGGCGGGGACCTGCAGACTCCGAGGAGCGACCCCTGGGCCCTCCCCATCAGCTCTTGGGGGTCCACCCGTCTTCCCAGCACCACCGACCCAGGCGCCAGGGGCCTCGGCCGTTTCAGGGCTGGGGTTGGCCGTTCTGCGGACCCTGGAAGGAGGGTGAATTAAGTCCTACATTTTATGTAAGCATGCCTGCTTTTCTCCGAGGCTGGGGAACACAGAGACATTCCATTTCAGAGAAAAAAAGGACCACACAATGGCCCTCTTTGAGGGGAGGTTAAACATTCACATTGGGGAAAAATAGCTAATCCTTTACTAGCCCAGCTCACCTATTTTGCTCTTTATCTCCAGCCTGTGAGTTAGGAAAGGCAGGTGTCCGTTTTACAGAGGAAGAAACCGAGGCACAGATGAATGGCCGATGTGGGCCCACACTCCCAGGACATCACCCTGTGACAAGGCAGAGGTGTGTGACCTTGACCCCAGGTGGGATATTGATTACTTTTTTTACCTTGAATGTTGTCGCAGTCCTGGACGATCAGGTGCCCACAGCTAGGAATTTGTAAAAAACACTTTGTTCTCAGGCCTTTCTGAGAAATTTACTCTGAGAGACCGAGCTCGACCCTTTATTAACAACTGATGAGGACTTTTCCTTTTTTTTTCTTTTTTTTTAATATGAAATTTATTGTCAGATTCAACACCCAGTGCTCATGCCAACAGGTGCCCTCCTCAATACCCATCACCCACTTTCCCCTCCCTCCCACCCCCCATCAACCCTCAGTTCTCAGTTTTTAAGAGTCTCTTATGTTTTGCCTCCCTCCCTCTCTAACCTTTTTTTTTTTCCTTCCCCTCCCCCTTGGTCTTCTGTTAAGTTTCTCAGGATCCACATAAGAGCGAAAACATATGGTATCTATCTTTCTCTGTAGGACTTATTTCACTTAGCATAACATTCTCCAGTTCCATCCACGGTGCTACAAAAGGCCAGATTTCATTCTTTCTCATTGCCACGTAGTGTTCCATTGTCATGAGGACTTTTCAAACCTTACTGTATGTAGTGCATTCTGAGAAGCTTCTGGTAAACAACAGCCTCTCAAGTCAACCCCATGGTTAGTGAAGTTTGCCTACTAGGCAAGAGTGAGCCATCTTGGACATCTTGAGGATGTCGAGTTTCAGAAAACTCCAGAGGACAAGAAAGTCTGTCACATTTACCCACGTTTTTACTTGTTTACTTTGTTCTTTCTTCCTTCTTGATGTTCCAATATTCTTTCTCTCATCAGTTCTTTTCTGTTTCAAGAGTGTCCTGTAGACATTTTTTTCAGGGTAAGTCTGTTGGTGACAAGTGCTCTTAGACTTCCTGCATCTGAGAGGTCTTGCTTGCCCTTTGGTTCCTGGAGGATATTTTGGTTGTATCTAAACTTCTGGGTGGATAGTTCTTGTTTTTCAGCATTTGCCAAGTGCTCCTTCTTTCTGGCTGTGAGGGTTTCTGATGAGAAATCCGCTGTTGTTCAACTTGCTTTTTCTTCTGTAAATAAGGTGGTATTTGTCTCTGTTTCCTTTGTCCTTAGTTTCCAGAAGTGTGCTTATGATGTATCTTGGCTTGGATTTCTTTGTGGTTTTCCAGTTTGGGGTTCTCTCAGTTTCTTGAATCTGTAAGTTTAAATCTTCTGCCAAATTTGGAAACATTTTAGCCATTATTTCTTCAGATATTTTTTTCAGCCCCAGTTTCCTGAGATCCTGATGACATAAATGTTAGGTCTTCTGTTATAGTCCATCCGGGGTCTGTAAGACTGTACTGTTTTTTTTTGTTTGTTTGTTTGTTTTAATTTTTTTTTTTTTTTTTTTTTTTTTTTTTTTTTTTGTCTACTTTCTCTCTGTTGTTCTGATCGGGTGGTTTCTACTGTTTTATTTTCAAATGTATTGATTCTTTCTTCTGTTCTGTCTATTGCTCATTCAGTGAGTTTTTGCTTTGGCTGTTGTATTTTTCAGCTCTAGAGTGTCCATTTGGTTCTTCTTTATATCTTCTATTTCTTTCTTTTTTTTTTTTTTTCCAGTTTATTTAGTTTGAGAGAGAGAAGGAGAATGTGCATGTGTGTGAGCAGGGGAAGGGCAGAGAAAGAGGGAGAGAGAGAATCCCAAGCAGGCTGTGCTCAACGTGGAGCCCATTGTGGGGCCCGATCCCATGACAGCAAGATCACCATTTGAGTCACAACAAGAATCAATCAACCGACTGAGCCACCCAGGTGCCCCTACGTCTTGTATTTCTTTGCTGAGATTTTCTTTTTCTCTCCCCCACCCCCCCACTTTTTGGGATCATGTTCATAATTGCTCATTGAAAGACTTTTTGGATGGCTCAGAAAGGCCTTGAGATGACCCTACCCCAACCATTAACTAACTGCACCCATGCTGGAAACCCCGAGTGAGACTGCTCACTGGAGCCCAAGCAGATTATGAGAGAAGAAGTTGTCACCTGAAGCCACTAAATTTTGGAGTGGTTTAATACATTGATAACTAAATCGCTACCAAAAGAGAAATTGGGCCAGTCAGGGTGGGGGCGGGGGCGGGGATCAGAGTTTCTAAATATAATTTTGCATATGCATTATAATTGTAATTGCTTATAACTGGGCATTCCCCCCGCCCTGAAAGTTTTATAACAACAAATTATTTATAGTGCATAAAATAAAATATCCCCACACCCAACAAAAGTATCTTAATTTTATTTTATTTTATTTTATTTTATTTAAAAAAAATTTTTTTATATATTTATTTATTTTTGAGAGACAGAGTGAGACAAAGTGAGAGTGGGGGAGGGGCAGAGAGAGAGGGAGACACAGGATTGGAAACAGGCTCCAGGCTTTGAGCTGTCAGCACAGAGCCTGACGCGGGGCTTGAACCCACAGACCGTGAGATCATGACCTGAGCCGAAGTCGGACGCCCAACCGACTGAGTCACCCAGGCGCCCCAAAAGTATCTTAATTTTAAAAGAAATGCATGGTGTCTTTGTTTTTTTAATGTTTGTTTATTTTTGAGAAAGAGAGAGAGACGGAGCACGAACAGGGGAGGGGCAGAGAGAGAGAGACACATAGAATCCGAGCTGTCAGCACATAGCCTGACGTGGGGCTCGAACCTACAAACTCCCAAGATCATGACCTGAGCTGAAGTCGGACGCCTAACTGACTGAGCCACCCGGGTGCCCTGAAATGCAGTGCCCCGTATACACTCAGGAATGTAGTGTGAGTCTTTTTTTTTAACCGATCAGAATCCCTCCCAACTCCCCCCTCAGGTATAGACTTTATAATCACATGTGCTAACTATGTATTTTGGTCCCAGACTGAGTAGGATAAGTGGCCTGACTCTAGGGCCCCGGAGAGGGGGGGAGAGCTGAGCGGGCGGGGAGGGTGGCTGGAAGTGAACCACAGCATCCCTACTGAGGGCGTAAGAATCTGGCGCCTCCAGACATTCCAGAAACCGTGTTATAGAAGAGTCTCAGAAGTATCACTCCTCATCACCAAGATTTCAAGATTTTGACATTTTTTTCTTCACACCACATGAAGACGCTGAGTGTGGAGGGATCATGCTTCCCAGTTAGGACCAGCCTCTTTGTCCCACTGCCTTGTTGATTTAACCTCCAGGGACCCCTGGGACACTGTTTACCCTTCTGAAGACACCACTGGCACCAAGACTCCAAAGCCTGTACCAAGAAGGGGGCTGGGAGCCCCGCAGGCAGTCGCTGTTGGCGGCTGCCCAAAGGCTTCCGTCCTCCCCTGTGACGCTATCCCAGTGTGGCCATTTTTGATCCTGAGAAAGGAGTCAGGAGTGGGTCGATGCAATTACGATTCATTAAGTCCTGCTTTGAAGTCAGGAGCCCATATTCCCAGGGAGGAGCCACTGTGGAGATGCAGAAGAGTAAAATGCTCGCTCAGAGTACAATGTTTAGATTCTTCCAGCGGCAGCTGCTGCTGCTGCTGCTGTGTGTGTGTGTGTGTGTGTGTGTGTGTGTGTGTGTGTGTGTGTTAGGGGAGCACCCACAGGGAGGCTGAGGGGGAGCTGAGGGCTCTGAGGGCTCCTATCACTCACCCCTCCCTGAGCCTGAGCCCTTGGCCCTGAGGGGGTGGCTAATTTCTTTATGCTCCCCGAGTGTCTGTACAGCTGCCTGCAGTGTGCCCTCAGGTGAGCTCCTGGGAGGCCGGGGCTCCTCCACCAGTGTGCTGGGGTTTAAATCCGACAGCAGACTGGACAGGAGCATTTCAGCTCTGAACTGTACCCCTCCAAATGTGCTCTGGGAGCCCCGGCATGGGCATACTGAGAGATGCAGTCTGGGGGCGCCTGGGCGGCTCAGTCAGTTATGTGCTGGATTTCAGCTCAGGTCATGACCTCACGGTTTGTGGGTTCGAGCCCCGCGTGGGGCTCTGTGCTGACAGCTCAGAGCCTGGAGGCTGCAGCCTGCTTCGGATTCTGTGTCTCCCCTGCTCTCTCTACCCATGCGCACACACTCTCTCTTTCTCTCTCAAAAATAAATAAACATTAAAAAAAAAAAACAAAAACCAAAAAACCAACATGCAGAGTCTCAGGCTGCAGCCCAGACCTATGAATTAGAACCCGCGTTTTCACAGGAGTCTGGGTGGTCCCTGCCCAGCAAAGCCTGAGACTCAGGGAGCCGACGTGGCAGCCAAGGCCGTGGAAAGAGCCAGCCAGCACAAATGCTCATGCGGCCACCTCTAAAACGGCGTCTTTTCTGAGCAGCACCTTGCACCTGGATCACACAGCCGACTTGTCAATGTTGCCCTCTGGCTCTCACACTGACCACTAGGGCAGGTGGCCTCATTCCCATTTTGCGGACAAAGTGACTGAGTGCAGATGGGAGCCCATAGCCACGTGGCCCAGGGCTCACCTGGGAGTCAGGGTTGAAGCTCAGGGCGCTTTTCCCATCGCGGTCGCCCCAGGGCGGTCCAGGGAGGGCCTGCGGAGGAAGAGCAGGTGAGGGGCCTCGAACGGGGAGCAAGCCTGGGTGTCGCGGGTGGTGCCCCCGCTGCTAACAGGGCTGTTGGTGCCAGTTCACCCCCGCGGATGCCGGGGTGGGGGGGGCCTGGCTGACAGCGCAGGGCCTGGGAATTGCCGGGTTGGGACTCCCACCGAGGGCCTCGACCGCACGTCCTGGTCTGCGTCCTGGGGCACTCTTCTCTGTGGGCTAAGTGCTTGTATGGCCCGATCTTGCTGAACCCATGTAAGACCCTCAGAGGTGGGGCCCCCTGGCTTTCCCTGCTTATACACCAGGACACTGTCACGTGACCTGTGCGTCCACACAGCCAGGAGATGGGGGTCTAGTATCTCGACCCACACCCGTCTAACTTAAGTGTCTAATCTTTGTGCTGAGTTCCTTCCTGAGGCTTTCTGAAAAGGTGTCAAGTCCATGTAATTACCTCTGGGAGAAAGGCTTGCTTTAAAAAAGAAAACATTTACCATGGATGTTTTATGATAGTTTGAAACATGACATTTTGAAATAAAATGTTCTTTTAAAAAAAAAAATTAAATGTTTATTTTTGAGAGAGACAGAGACAGAGCGTGAGCAGGGGAGGGGCAGAGAGCGAGGGAGACACAGAATCCGAAGCAGCTCCAGGCTCCGAGCTGTCAGCACAGACCCCGACGCGGGGCTTGAACCCACGAACCGTGAGATCACGACCTAGAGTCGGACACTTAACCAACTGAGCCGCCCAGGCGCCCCTGAAATAAAACATTCCTAACTGCCATCGTCACAGTGTCTTCAGGCTCTCTTATGGGATTCTCTGCTCTGGTGTTTGCCCTTGGGGGGGTGGGGGAAGAAGGTCATGCTGTCTGTGGGGACTGAAGGAACGATACTGAAGGCAGAAGGTCCCTGAGCTCGCCCCGTGCAGCAGTGTTCTGAGCAGGAAGCCCCCGCCTCTGTGGCCACCACATGTAGTGGGAAAGCGCCTGGCCCTCCTGATCCATTTCCCTGCTTGAAAACGTGATTGAACGCCTTCTCCCTCCAAATGATATTTTGGACATTCAGCGCATGCCCCACTCAATACCTGAAAGAACGTAAGTGCTCGGTGAACAAGGTTGCGAGGGAAAGTACGGGGCGTCCATATAAATTGAAATTTCACATAAATGATGGTACTTTTTTGGTATACATCCTTGTATTTCATGAATGATAGCTATGACAGCAGCAACCACACCTCATGACAGAGCTAAGGAATTTGTTAAAAAAAAAAAAATAGGGATTTGCATTTATTTTTTATGAAGTTTTGAGCCGTCAAGCTAACTGACCGAGAAAAAACATTTTTAACTACGCTTGCAAAACGTGGTGTGTGACCGTTAGATGGCTTATTTATTTATTATTATTTTTTAATGTTTACTTATTTATTTGAGAGAGAGAGAGAGAGGGAGAACGAGAGGGCGAGAGGGGGAGAGGCAGAGAGAGGGAAGGAGAGAGGATCGCAAGCAGGATCCTTGCTGTTAATGTGGAGTCCGACGTGGGCTCTCGTGAACCATGAGATCGTGACCTGAGCCAAAATCCAGAGTCAGATGCTTAACCCAGTGAGTCACCCAGGTGCCCTAGAGATCTTATTTAGCAGTCCCAACTTCAGGAGTCCCTCATAGACTCGCATGGGTCCACAGGCACCCCACCTCTCTGCACATGCTAGCTCGTGGTGTCAATTATAAAGTGATTTCCAGGGATGCCTGGGTGGCTCAGTCGTTTAAGCGTCTGACTTTGGCTCAGGTCGTGATCTCACGGTTCAAGCAAGCCCTGCGTTGGGCTCTGTGCTGACAGCTCATAGCCTGGACCCTGCTTCGGATTCTGTGTCTGTGTTTGTCTCTCTCTCTCCCCCTCCCCTGCTCATGCTCTGTCTTTCTCTCTCTCTCAAAAATAAATAAATGTTTAAAAAAATTAAAAAAGTAATTCCTTTCCGGGGAAATGCACCCCCCGAGGCCCCTCTCCCACGTGAAGAGACTTGCTCCTCCAGAAATGCCCCAGGGAACATCCACTGATCTAGGGCTGACTGGAGCACAGCACCACACCGTTGGAGACCGTATGGAAGAATCCGTGGAAACGTGTCAGTGATTGAGTGAGTTCAGGCAATGCCAGCGGCTGCAACAAACGAGCCCTGAGATGTGGAATCGCTTCCACGCGCAGGAAGTTCGTTTCTCACTCCCAGGCCAGGGTGGGTGTTAGCGGCCGGCAGGCCACTCTGCTCCAAGTGAGGACTTGGGGACACAGGCTCTTTCCATGCACGCGGGTCCACCACGTTGGCCCTGTGCTTCCAAGGTGTCTGGGTTCCTGCCCGAGGACGGGAGGGGGCGTGGAGAAGCCCGTGCAGAACCCCTTGGGTGGTTTTTCTGGTTCAGGCCCGGAGCTGGCTCACAACACGTGCACTCACATTCTGTTGGTTAGAGAGGGTTTCTCAGGCTTTCCAGCTGATGAGGGTCTGTCCTGAGCAGGACGTTCCCTGGCCTCTGCTCCCTCCTCCGGTTGTGACAACCATTGCTCAGAGGCCCCGGGGGTGGGGATGGGGGGGACAAAATCGCCCTGGCTGAGAACCTGGGGGTTGGAACTCAGTTGCACGGCCACGCTGGCCACGCCTAACTCCGGGGAGGCTGGGAGACCTGGTCTGGTCGTGTGATCAGGAAGAAAATAAACTGGTTTGGAGCCTACCAGCCTGCCTCTTTCGCAATGACCTTTAGAGAGCCGGTGCCTTTCCTGCGGTGGGCACACAGGCTGCCTCAGAGCTGTTCTCTTCGAGGGGTGGGGGGGGCGGGGGAGGGCGCGCAGGGGGGTGGCAGATGCAGGAATTGGAGAGACCAGCATTTCGGACTTGGGTCAGATGAAGAGAATCCAAACGCCACCACTGTGTTGGGCATCACTGAGTATTTATGAAGAGGTGGATGTTTGAGAGAAGGTGCAGCAAAGGAGGAAATGTCCACTTCGGAACATCCCCTTAGGATTCACAAACACTTTTACGCACCTGACTGTGTTCCCAGGCTGCCCCAGAGTGGGAACGGATATGGCCAGCAGCCATGTCTCAGGGAGGGGCTTTGATGGCTTTGTCTTACCGGAGGTCCCTTGAGGTATGCAGAAGACAGAGCAGACTTGGGGGTAGAAAGGGAAACGTGCAAGTCAGGTATTTGGGTGTCTTGTCAGGGAGAAGACCCGTCATTTGGAAGCCCTGTAGAGAGAATTGTTCCGTCGGCGGCATATTGTGTGTTTATTTAATTTATACTTGAAAGAAAGCAAGAGGAAACATGTAGGAAGGTGTTTTCATAATTCCTTTATTAACGTTTACATGAGTTAATGAACACGCAAACAGATCTGATGAAAACATGTCAGTAATAAAACAACCAGGTTGGTTTTAAAGAAGGATGTGAGCCATCCGATCTGACCTCAGGCTGGAAAAGAGGACAGGTTTTCCAAGCTCAGAAACTGCAGCCAGTGTGAATGGTAGCACAGAGGAAACAGAGCTCAAAGGCATCCGTCTGTCCATCTGCCCCTACGATACATGTTTTCTGAACACCTACTACGCTCCAGATACTCCTTTAGGAACTTAGGAACCATCAGGGAACAAAACCAAGATGTTGGCCTAGTTCTAACTACATCCTAACGTAAGCAGCTCCAGCTTTAGGGACTCCATTTTAATGTAAGAAGCTGGGACTCAGAGAGGATAAATACCAACTATGAGGTCACAGAGCCACTAAGTGTTGGGATCAGGGAGCAAAGCTGGGGGTGACAGATACGCTCTCTCTGCTTCTTTCGGTCAAATAGTGAGAAAAATTATCCTCAAGTACAGGAGAGTAACAGAGCCCCCAGGCAACATTTCCAAGTCTGCTCAGGAATTGAGTGCAGGCAATGATGGGACCTTGCCATTTTGTTCTTGAAAGCACTGCCAGCCAAAACTTGACTAGAATGATCTAGAAGCTTCTGGAAAACACGGTATTTGTAGACTCTCCCATCCCTAGCTCTTCTATAAGAATCTGGGAGTGGGATGAGGAATAAGGCCAGGCCTTTAAGTTTTTTCACAAGATTCCTAGGCAACCCCAGGGTCTTACCTTAAGAAACACTCCCCAGACCCCTGCTTCTTAGCGGAGGTGGAGATGTGACTCCAGGACCTGCATCTTGTATGATCCTTGTATGCATCCTGTATGATCCCCCAGGCGACCGTTCGAACCAGTTGGTGATTAGCAGCGGCCATTTGATCATGGAGGGAAGGTTCTGATGTCTGGGGACACGGAGGGCACGATAGGAAATCATCTCCCACGGTCACCCACGTCCTGGTGAAAAACACGATTATTTCTAATCAAAACGAAGTGGTTCTTTCACTTTTGAATGTAAACCACACAGCCCTCGAGAGATCAAACGGCAAATTTTTAAAAGTCGAAATCTTAGTGATCTTTGTGTTTGGATGGTGACGACGTTCTGCTTTTCGTTTTTCTTTCCTCTCATTTGTACCCACCAGTGTCTTCAGTGCTTCTCACCGATACTCTCTGCGAACAGAGTGCCGAGTAGAGACAGTATTTGCTGCTCTGTAAGAGCTGTTTGTGGGATCTTGGCCTGACTCTCACGGCCCTGCTGACCGTGCCTTCACGGCTCCGGGAAGGAGGGCCGTGGCACTGATGGATTTCTGAGGGGGGGAGCGCTCGGCATGACTCCGCGGACCCGACTTTTTACGGGAGCCAGGCTAGTTTACAGCACGGCCAATACAGGGTAAGCAGCCACCCCGTTCAGCAAAATCACGGTAAAGCAAACACACCAGGGGAAAAAAAAAAACAAGGCCCAGGTCTTCCCACACACGCGGACCGGAGCAGTAGCTCAAGGATTCAGAGGGTGCAGCACAGAAGCCCCGTTTCCCTGAGGCCCGAGCGGGGACCCGCGGCTCAGAGGCCACCCGGAGAGCCGAGAAGCAGTGACAGGGGGCCACTGTGTCACCGTGTCCCCAGAGAGGGGCTGACATGAGAGGAAAGGTACAGGTTATTCCAGATTTTTAAGCTGTAGCAAACCTTTCGCTTCTTTCCTTTATCTTTTCAAGCGGCCTGGAAAGTAGGGCTAAAAAGGACATCGCGGCCCCTGACATGGGGCCGTCTCTACAAATGGGATTTTAATGCTGCGGACCCTGTGACCAGGGCCCTGCTGGCATTCCTTCTCGGGAAGCCGGTGGGAGCTCGCTGCCTGTTTCCCCTCGGCGTTTCTGGGGTCATCCGTGTTAAGCCTTCGGTTAAAGAACAGCCCCTTTGAAGCAGCTGGTTTGGGCCGGCCTCCTCGTCCCGGGATGGTTTCTCGGTATTTGGGCTCACGTGACACAGAACTACGCTGGATTCCTCGCCTTTTAAAGTTTGCAGGGTTTTTTTTTTTTCAGCTGAAGTGGCTTGTTGTGCTTCAGAAAGATTTTGCTTTTTAGGTCATAAAGTGGAGCTTGAAGACTGGGGAAGGGTTTTTTGGTTTTTTTGTTTTAAAGTCTTGCCTGCATGCTGGATGTTTGCAGGGTGTGGGAGTAAGGAAGGAGAGCAACAGGTCTGCCCGTGGGGTGGGGGGGGTTGGGGGGGGCGCCTGACCTGAGCTCAGGGGTGGCATGGGAGATTCGGGGTCGGGCCCGGGGCTACACTGAGGCAGACGGGGAAGGTGGCCTTCACACTCTCGTTCTCTCTCCTGCCAACCTGTTTCGGTTTTCCGTACAGCACCCACACCCTGGGAATGTTCTCTAAAAAGTGCTGGGAGAGCAGGGTCTCATTCGTCGTTCGCGCCCTGTCCCCGCTACCTACAATGTGCACGGCACGATGCTCGCGGACGAATCCTTGAAGATGGGCATGAAGAGGTGGCTGTCGTGAACATTCTCTGCGTCCAAGTCTGTTCAGGGATTCTCATTTAAAACAAATTTTTTTAACGTTTATTTATTTTTGAGAGAGGGAGACAGAGCATGAATGGGGGAGGGGCAGAGAGAGAGGGAGACCCAGAATCCAAAGCGGGCTCCAGGCTCCGAGCCGTCAGCACAGAGCCCGATGCGGGGCTCGAACCCATGAACTGTGAGATCATGACCTGAGCCAAAGTCGGACGCTTAACGGACTGAGCCCCCCAGGTGCCCCAGCGATTCTCATTTTAAAATAAGAGATCAGTGGCTGTAGTTGTCCCCACATGAGAGGGAAAGGGACATGATGAGGGCCAAGTGTGTATTGGGAGATGTGTGGCTGAGCAAGGAATCCCAAGTGAAAAGAAAGGTTGAAGAGTGGATTTTGACCATCAGGGAGTGATACCAAATGTTATTTGATCTTGTAGAGATCAAGAGAAAAACCAGTCATCGATCGCTTTTTAAAAAGGTAGGACACTCACACGGTCTGAGTTTCGTTTTGTTGTTTAATTTTTAACTTACAGCACCTCCTGTGAATTTTTGCCTCTGGAGAGAAAATCGTATTCAGAGGTGATCTGTGACTTACCAGAAACAGCATCATCGATGGATGGGGAAAGACAGCGCAGGACTTCTCGTAGATGTCATGAGTTTTCTCAAGTAACAGTGTTTTCCTTTGGAAATGAAGTTAAGTGCCAGCTCTGAGTTTTCTCCCTCCTCTCCTGCGAAAGACTCAATGTTTGTGTCCTCCCAGATTCCGATGTTGAAACCCTCCCTAATCTGCCGGGCGATAGTATTTGAGGTGGGTCTTTGGGAGGTGATTAGGGTTAGATGCGGTCCTGAGGCTGTTGCCCCAGGATGAGATTAGTGTCCTGATAAGAAGTGAGTCCAGAGAGCTCACTCCGCCCACCCCTTGTGCTGCAGACCAGCCAGAGGGCTCTCACCAGACACTGAAGCTGCCGGTGCCTTGATCTTGGACGTCCAGCCTCCAGAACTGCGAGGAATGAATGTTTGTCTTTTAAGCCACCCAGTGTATGGTATGTTGTTATAGCACGTCCCCCCCCCCCGCCCCCCAATTATGGACCACCCGCCCTGTCTCAACCCTGGATCCCTGGGGCCGACCTCTCTGAGGAGTGCTCCCTCTGGGAAGTCACTGCTGTCCTGGCCTCAGTCCAGCTGTCAGCCCGGCCCCTCTGATCCCTCCCAGCACCCCCAGCCTTCTGAACCGTGTACAGACTCTGGCTGGCCCGAAGGCCCCGCCGGTTCTGCCCTGATCCGCTTTCCAGCCCAGCTGTTACTACCTGCTCCTACCGACGCTGTGTGTGCTGCCCCCAGGACACCACATTCTCATGGGCGCTGGGCGGGGGTTTGCTTACAAGGGATTCCCTTCATCGCCCCCTTTCATGGCCTGAGCTTTCTTGTCCTTCAGCCTCAGATACCACTTGCTCTAAAATCTTTCCCGGCCCCCAAGGTGGACCTTCCACCTAAAAGCCTCGCCCGCACAGAGAGGGCTGGGTTGGGAGTGTTCCGGGAGCCCCCTTCCTTAGCAGAGCGCCTGCGGGGTGCAGACGGGGCAGCGTCCAGAGGCCAGAGCTACCCGTTGTCTCCATGCAGTGGGGCAGCCGCTCTCCGTGTGGCCATGACCGCGGCATCACTGGGGACTTGGCAGGATTGCAAATTCTCGGGCCTCACCGCAGGCCTGCCGAATCAGTTCTGGAGGTGTTCAAACGGGGCGGTTCTGGGGAGCGGGCCCAGAGGTCGGTTCCGACCAGCCCTCCAGGGGATTCTGACGCTCGCCAAGAGGGAGGACCACTGGGCTGGAGCAGAGAACGGTGACGAAGAGACATTGCTGCTCCTTTGCCAGCCTCCCCGGCGTGCTCAGATTTGAACATGGGCGTGTGCAAGCCGCCGGCTGGTGACATCCGCGTCCCGCAGGCCCACGCGCAGGAAATAGAGTTTGTCACCCATAGCTGAAAACCAAGTATCAACAAACCCGCTGGGGACCAGGCTGGACCAGACCTTGGAAGAAAGGGAGTAGAGCCCCCACCGGTGTTTCCAGCTGAGGGCCCACGGGGGCCAGGCCCACTGGGACTTCCAGCCAGGCACCCCGGGTTGGATTAGGAGACGGTGTTAACAAGGATCTGGCTGGGGGGAAGGAAAGCAGCTAGAAGCACCAGGTGAAAAGTCCAAGGCCCCAGTTCTTGAGGTGGTGGTTGTTGTCTTATCAGGCCTGGACATTTAATTGTTATGTTCACGGACTCGCAAAATGGTCTTGGCAAAAAAGATCCCTGAAAGGTCCCTCTGTGCCGTTTTTCAAGTTACAGCTGAGCAGCAGAGGTCTGGAGCCCCTCAGCGGCCTCAGCGTATGTCTGGCGGAGGGCAGGAGCAGGGTCTGGAGCCCTGGCCTCTGGCAGAGACCCTCACAGAGCAGAGCTGGGAGCGGGGGCTTCGCCGCCCCCACCTGCCCCTTTTTCTGCATCTCTGCCAGGGGCTGGGGTGTTCTTCCAGGCAGGTCCACCCTAATTGTTGGAGGCTTTCTGAGAAGTTCGGGTACATAGCTCCCTTTTTTCTTCAATCTTTGCCCAGTACATAGGCAAAGGGGACATTTGCAATGTCTACGCTCACTAGCACGTGCCGTGCCGAGAAAGCAGGAGCTGAGTGGGGCCTGGGCTTTCTCTTCTCCCCAAAGCTCACAAACAAGACCACAGTGGGGACAAACAGGCCTAACACACGCACTCCCTTGTCCCCCCAACAAACCCAAGCTCTGGATCTCCCGGTGATGGTGTCGGGACTAGGATGACCACATACGTAATAGAGTCTCTAAAGCGGGACATTAGTGAGAGCTACAGGGGGTACCATTAGCAGCCCAGGGCCACGGCCTAAGCAGGTGTGCAGGCCGCCCGCTGTCCCGGGCAAGTATACAGTGTGGTCACCCATCTATGAACTGGTTGAGGGTAGGTATGAAGGATTTCATAAGCAAAAACACAACACACAATTGTTCTAGAACGTTGGCTGTCTCACCATGATCTACGGGCACCAGAAAGAGTGACTTCCAAGGCCCTGGGTTAAACGGTAAGTGGAATTAGGCATAAAGGACAGCCTGGCATGGAGGGTGGGAGTCAGCTATGTGAGGACGCGGTGCGTTCTCAGTTTGAGTCCTGGGGACCTTCTGGTTTCCTCCCAGTCAGTCTCTCCCACACAAGTGAGGCCAGAGCAATTTTCTAGCAAAACTGGGATCCTGCGGTTGTCCTGCTCCAAGCCTCTCAACAGCTCCTCATGGCTGACAGGAAGAGGCAGGACTTCCTCTGGAAGCCCCCACTCTGCTGTCACTTGGTTCTGGGCCCTCCCGCCCCCTCCCCCTGCACCTATGTTCACAGGTCCCAGCATGCCTCTTTCCCACCCGTTCGCCGCCAGAGGCCTTGGAAACTGGTTCTCAAACCCCCTCTTCTAAAAGGCCTCCCTGGGCGCCCCCAGGCAGGGGCAGCAGACTCTTTTGCTCCTATTCCTCCAACGGTCAGGGGGCCTCATCCACCAGGCTGGGCCGCAGAGAGTTAGATGCGTTTCTTGTTCATCCCCTGTCCCCCGCTGTGACCATCACAGACTAGAAGCTTCGAGATTAGCTGCTGAACTGGTTAACTTGTCTCTTCCTACATATCTCCAGGAAAGGAGATCCTTCCACTCCAGTGTCTTCCAGGGTGGGGGAGTAGGGACAGTAAGGAATCTCAGAGTCAGAAGGGATCCCCGGGGATGGTGTGTTCACCTGGGATGAAGCGACCTGTTCGGGGGCACACAGGAGGTTTTGTCAGAGGGGAAGGGCCGCTTACACACATTCTCCTGATTAAAGAACCCATCCCCCTTCTCCAGCTGCCACTGGAGTTGAGTAGATCCCTGCTGAGCGGTGCCCACAGGGGACAGAAAACCCAGCCTTCAGCACAGCAACCCACTGCCCGCCGGAGCCCATCGGCCATTCCAGATACCCGCAGCCCTGCTCTCGGCCACTTTCCGGCCTAGCGGGAAGATCTCTCATTTAAGACTCAGATCTGCAAAATCTTTTGTGGCCTAAGCCTTCACTTAGAAGAGGCCATTTCCGCATCAAGGTCCCACCCTGCCCTGCGTAGAGTCCCTGCAAGGCACGAAGAGCCTTCTGGATGAGCATGTGACACGCAGGTGTTGGTACGTCTGCTTCCCCAGTTAGCTCCTTCCAGACCCTCTGTTTCTTGTTCACTGTTGTTCCCCCAACACCTAGCACCAGCCAGGCACGTGAATGTCCTCAATTAACATTCACTGAATGGACGAATGATTTATTTTATTCTCAGCAGAAGGAAAATGATAATGAATATAAGACACATCCCCAGTTCACAGGTATCCATCATAAGAAGCAAAAAGACCCAGATGCGTATACTTCTTTCTCTAGACTGAAGAGTGATGTCACATGTTGATCGACTAATTGACACAAGTCTTTTACCTCTGGAATACTCCACCTGAGCCTTGAGACGTCCAGAGCCCAGCCACCAGGCCTGCTGGCCCCGTGGTACCTTTGGGCTGTAGGAGGGCCCGAGTGGGGAGACTTTTTGTAGCCTCTCTGGATTTGTGGTGCCCGGAAAGCAGGGAGACAGAAGTGTAGACGTCGGCTGGTACTTTGTTGCTTTAATCAATTGACTTTATGAGACTGCAGGGCGTGGAAGTTAGCCTGCCATTATGGCTCTTGACTTAACTCATTTCCCTAGACAAGGCAACGGGGGAGTCAGGCAGGGAAGCTGCCTCGGTGAGCTGCTGGGTGACCTGGCTGCTGCAGCCAGTGCAGTCTCGTCCTGTCTTATTGGCCAAACTTCCCAACGCTTTTGGAAATCTCTGTAAAAAAAAAATGTTTTTAAATGCTTACTTATTTTTGAGAGAGAGAGAGTTTGAGCAGGGGAGGGGCAGAGAAAGAGAGAGAGAGGGAGACACAGAATCCACAGCAGGCTCCAGGCTCTGAGCTGTCAGCAGTGAGCCTGATGCGGGGCTTGAACCCATGAACCGTGAGATCATGACCTGAGCCGAAGTTGGACGCTTCCCCGACTGAGCCACCCCTGGAAATCTCTTTAAATTTTGAATGTTATCACTACCATTTCCAAAGGGAGGGAGAAAACACATTTCCTTTTTTGTTCGTTTTAATGTCACTCCTTTAGAAGTTTATTCCCAGGGAGCATTCCGTGGATGCCCTGAAATTTCTGATTTCTCTCCTAATGAAAAGCAACATTTTCAGAGCTAGTCCATGATTGATCAGGAAGTTGGGAACTTGCCCCGGAGGGAGGGTGCCACTGACACTTGCACTAAAATGACATTGGCACCAAATCTTCGTGTTTGGCTCCTCCCTTCCCCTATAAAACAACACTGCTCACAAATCCTCCTGGATCTTTCTCGAAGTCAGGACCAAGCCGGCTCCCTGCTCGCCTTCTCCGTGTTCCAGACACTTCTCTCCTGTTGCTAAGTTAATGATCCTTTTGAAGGTGAAGAATTGAGGTTATTTAATTGGGGGAAAGGTCAGGAGTGATGGAGAAACATTATCAAGGATTATGAAAGGTGTCAGCTTGCCCATCACTTGTTCTGCACAGAACTACTCAGCTTCCATCTGGGGAGAGAAGGGGGGGGGGTGCCGCACCACATCATGAGAGCTTCTGGCCCATGTCACTCCTCCTACAGAGCTGAAAGGAAACAAACTAGCTGCAAAGCAGAGAGGCTGTGCTGAACCATGACCGGGAAGTGAGACCCAAGCCTCCTTTCTGAAAGGGATGCATAGAACATCATCTGTAGAGAAAATTGAAACTTCTTCTTTCTGAACAAGCTGGTGGGAAGCGTCAGCACTAAGATATGGTGAGAAAGTCAGTGTTTTGGGGTGGATAGAGAGAGTCGAGAGCAGGTGCCACCCAGATTCACCCCCCACCCCCCACTCCGCTGGGGTGAGCCAGAGGTGTGGCGGAGAGGACACAGTTGGACAAGGAGTAGTCCTGAAGGAACTCAGAGCCCCCCGAGCCTCGGCGAGCAGGCTGCTGAGTTATATCAAAGGCAGATATCTTTAAGAAGAGACTCAACAATAAACTAACAACTGAGCCCCCGCTATAGGGCAGATGTGTTCGTTCATTCATCCATTCATTCATTCATTTCATTTGAGCGTCTGTGCTGCGGCAACTACTAGGATAGGGGCACAGGAAGCAAAGACAGAGGATGCAAATTTCTGGTGAGGCAGGTGAACAAATGTGTAAGTCGGAATGCAGCATGGTAAGTTCTAGCACAGAGGCAAGCTGCGTGCCGGGAAGCCCAGGGTAGGGGGCTGACACCAAACCCGGAGAGTGTGGGGCTGGGAGACAAGACCTCCTGCGAAGGTGGGCCTCACGAGATGTTAGGTGTGGTGGGCGATGATGATGACGATCGTGTTGATAGGTGTCGTAATGACTTTGGTGATTTACCTAATAATGTCCTCCTTGCTCCGGAGGTGAGCACTGGTATTCTCCCTCTGGTGGTCTGAGCTCTGCATGAGGAATTCAAGCGGAGAGTAGCAGGGAGGGCACTGAAGAGCCCTGCTCCTTGTGCAGGCATCTTGGAGGACCCAGGAGTGTGGAGCCGGCCCTGTGGGCAGTGGTCTTCCTTGTAAGCAGGCGCTTGATGTGGGTGGTCGGTGGTGATTTTGGAACAAGGTGAGATTTACTCCTCAGAGAGGGATCCCCGGAGCCTGGATGGAGGCTTCCTTGGAGGGAGTGGAAGAAGAGGCACTGGCCAGGGAATGAGGATTGAGGTGAGCAGGAGGTGGGAGGGAGGGCATGTCAGGCACTCCATCAGCCCCAGCCCTTGTCCCGACGAGGGCACTGAGGCTCACGGCGGACCTCAGAAATACAGCAGGTGTATTGCAGTAGGATTCCAGTGCAGCTTTCTTGACTCCGAGGTGAAAGGCTCTGCATCATGCCATGGAAACCGAGAGTGACCTTTTGTACTCCCAGTTCTGTGATTTTTGTCTAAATCTTTCCATCCAGCTCCGCAGGCTACGATTGGGTCTCTTTCAGGGTCATGGAAGGGAGAAACCTTTTCCTCTGAGCTTTTCCCTTTATGTTCCGCTTCAGTAGGCATTTGTGGGCTTTGAATGGAGGACCCAGGCTCCTGGCTCACACGAGTGAACCAGTGGTCCAGAAAGCAAATCAGCTCATGTGTGTGGCCAGCCACGGCGGCTGCTGCCAGTGTCCCCAGAGAACACTCCACTAAATAGCAGACAGGTGCATCCCTGTCCTTCCCCAGGGCAGATCTCGAGGCGATACAGCTTTCTGCAGCCCCCAGGTTCTCCCCTGCAGAACTGAATCGATTCTCTTTTACTGAAATGCACATTTTCAACATTTAGTTGCTTCTGGTAAGTTTTGTTTAGAATGTGTTGAAATTGGAGCCTATCAGACAAATGTAAAAATCTTCCTTAAACTCTAAAAATAAGTACACTTCTTGGCTAGGATCCAAGAGTAAGAAACTTCATCCAAAGTGATAATTATCTGGAAAAGTGAAGAAGGAGTCACGGTAGAGGATAAAGGGTTTTGACCATAACTTGTAATGAGTAAATGTTGGGCAGACTTTCTGGAAGGCTCCATTCCCAAAGGGAGGGGCTTTAGTGGACCTGCCGGGCAGCTGCTTATTGAGTTTCTGTCTGTGCCTTTAGGGAAAAGGCTAAGGCACCAACAAAGCTGGCCTTGCCTCCTCCTTTTCCTTTGAAACCTACAATGCAATTAATTACCAGCTTCACCCCCATACACCTTCCTTTGATAAGCCCCGGTTTATGGGGCCAGTACCTCGGAGCTTCTGCTGAAGCCCAGCCTTCTTGGTAATTGCAATTTCCTGCCCAGCTTTGCAGCTTCCGGCAGGATGCACACACATCCGCCGGGGCCGGTGTGTGCTTTTACTTGTTCCTTGAGTAACAGAGGAAAAGGGTGTTGAACGGTACTCAATGTGAAGGAAAGCTTCCAGCTCTAGAACTGAGGTATCTAGCCAGAAATGTTTTGATTTTCCAAAAGGTGGAAGGGATTTCTAGACAGAAGAGTTTGCTGGAGACCAAGACGGGAATGAACGAGCTCTTGGTTCCAACTGTCTTCTTGTATTTTTTTCCCCCTTTCTCTCATTTTCCCCAGAGATAAAGTGAAGGGAATTGTTGGTAAAAACAAGTGCACAAATATCCGTAGCCGTGAACAGTTAAATGGTTGTATTTCAATGGTGACAATGAGCCAGAAATGAAGGAGAGGTCAGTAATACCGATCCGATCTTTATATGAACATTTGTTATTTTGTTCGTCATGGATTTTGCATCACTTTTGATTTCTTTTTATTCTTTTTATTTTTTAAAAATGTTCATTTATTTTTCGGAGAGAGAGACAAAGCACGAGCAGAGGAGGGGCAGAGAGGGAGATGCAGAGTCTGAAACAGGCTCCAGGCTCTGAGCCGTCAGCACAGAGCCCGACGCGGGGCTCGAACTCACAGACTGTGAGATCGTGACCTGAGATGAAGCTGGACGCTCAACCGACTGAGCCACCCATGTGCCCTTGATTTCTTAAATATTGCACTAGAATATGATTTGTCTTGACCACTGAATTTTTTTGAAATCCCCTTTAATTTTGCACTCAAGTCCTCCCAAACCCTCACCCTGGTCCTGGCCCTAGGCTGGTTCACTGTGCCAGTCGCTATCAATACCACCTTAGCTGATTCATTGATGGAGGTAAAGAAAATAGACTCACTCAGGCCTCTCCTGGCCTGGTCCCCTTTCTCGGCCCTCTGGCACAATTTCCTCATCCTCAACGGCCTGCTCATATGTGCCCTTCATTAAGAAGCTTCCTCTGGCCTCTGGAGAATCTTCTTCCCTCCTGCACCCCCGCTGCACGAGTACTCACCTGTGCTCTAACCCTGTTGTCTCCCAGTGCACGTTTTCCCCAGATCCCCATTTGTTTTCCTCACCAGATGGGGAGCTCTTCAGGGTTGGGCACCATGCTTTATTTATTTATGTCTTGCGTGGTTTTCTTAGTGTGTGGTTGGTGGGTACCCACTGAACGATTAACATGGGATTACTAGGTGCTCAAATGGTTTTGCTAAGTATTAATACACCGGGCGTTTGAAAAAAGAAACTGGCAACGTGTGAGTCCTTTCCTCTGTTCCTGTGACCGTGGGACCCTTCCAGTAGGCTAGCGATTGGCGGCTTGTGGAGCGGGCCAGGGTAGGAATGCAGGAATCTGGAAAATCGGGAATGTCATAACAGGAAGTCTTGTGGCTGGGTAAGGAGGGGACGGGGTGGGGGGTAGGGGAGGCATTCTGGAAAGCACACACCATGTACAGCTCATTCAACAAATACTTGCTGACCGACTGATGGGTTTGGTTGACCCAGAGATAAGTGGGTTGTGCTGTCGAACCACAGGTATAAGTGCATTGGGAGGGGACAATCAGGAAAGGCAGGGGACCCTCGGTAAGGGGTCACGGGAACGAGAAGGCACCGAACGCGCCCCGGGAGAGGGAAGATATTGACAGAAAGAAGGGAAGTAATGATTATGTGACATTTTTCCAAAACGTACATCTTCAGAGTGATCTGTACATATGTTTTTTCCTTTAAACTCGGGTCAAAGAAATGAGGAAGTTAAATGCTGTGGAGAGGCTATTGTTAACTCCAGCCAAAATAACTGGATAATATTTTTAGTTTTACTGCTCTGGGATATTTAAAGGAAGATAAATAGGTTTTATAATGAGACCACAGTGCACACACTGTTTGCCTATTATAAGCTGGACTTCTGGAGAAGCCTTGAGCAATGATTTAGGAAGGTCATAAAATGGGAAAGCAAAAAACAAAAACAAAAACACTGGTAAATTAGCATCCAAGAAATGATTCAGACCCGCCTAACGATGGTTTGGTTGTCTAGGACTGTCCAGGAAAGTACCCTAACGTGATGGCCTACGACAGCAGCCAGTCTACTTGGCGTGGTTCTGAGGGTCCAGAACTGGGGACAGGCCAGTTGGGGGCTGCAGGTCTAAGACGTGTGGTGTCCTCCATCTGGGGACATGTACCCTGAGTTTCTCTACGGGCTGTCTGTAGCGCAGCAGACCCCTGTGCTCCTTGGGGGCAGCGAGGTTCTCCCGCCAGCGAAGATGGACGTGGGGTGGGTGAGACTCTTGCGGGAGGACCGGGCTCGGACGTTAGCTGTTAGACCCGGGAAAGGAGGGGGCCGAGCTGATGATTTGTGAAGGGGCCGGGGCCTGAGGGGACGCGTCACCAGGGCGCTTCAGTGCCCCCGCCTTGAGGTGATGCCATTGCCCGGGGAAGCCCTACCTGTGGGGGCCCTGGACACACTTCAGGCAATCCTGTGGCAGTTGGTTCTGTGGACCCCGCTAGGTGGGGTCGGGGCCTGGCAGGCTGTGGGGGCAAGCAGGGGAGGAGGGGTGCTGGTGAAACCCAGCGTTGTTCGTGGCCTCAGAGGAGTCTGCCATGTGCCCTGCGTGGCCTGTCCCGTGGCTGTTGTGTGCGTGGCCCTGTCAGGCAGAGTCTGGCTGGGGCGGGGCCTGGCGAGGAGGTAGCTCTCAGCTCCCAGCTCCCCGTTCCTGCCGTCTGCAGAGGCTGTGGACAGTACTGGAGGCGAACTGGACACAGAGCACCTCGGCTAGGGAGGTGCTCTTCCACGGAAGGCGTGGTGTAGAAGGCTCTGTGGGGATGCCCCCATCCCCTGCAACGAAGCTCATGCTTGTTGGGGTTGCAGGAGGAGGGCGGCTGGGCCCAGGCCTGCTGACTGTTGGGTGGGGCCCAGAAGGCTTTCCGCAGCCCCTGACCAGCATTGGGTGCTTGCCTGAGGGCCCGGCTGCCCCGTGAGGGACGGCACGTCCTGAATAACTAATAAACCAGGGGATAGTGTCGGGGAAACGGGGAATGAGGACATTCTCCTGGATCCACAGCCCCCTGTCGCCCTGGGAAGCACCTGTCAGGCCTGGTTCCTCTCTCTGCCCTGTCACTGCTGCCCTGGGGAGGAGGGTGGGTGCTGTAAAGGGTGCACGATTAGAAGGGCAGACCCACTTCTGATGTTCATGGGGCCCAGGGCAGGGGGGTGGCAGGGTCCCTTGGCCCACAGTCCCCCCGCCCTTCATCTGCCCACCTTGGGTCTGTGTAGTCACGAAGGGCCTGGCAAGTGGCCCGCACACACCCAGCCCTCGAACCAAACTCCTGACTCACACCCCACTAAAAACAGACCCTCTGGCCTTGGGGTTCTTCTAGCCTAGGACGCACCCAGCGAGGAGGGCTGTTCAGGCCCTGGAAAGCAGGGCTGGAGCCTCTGGGCTGGGATTTCTGGGGTTACAAGTACTCAGGGTCTGGTTCTGAAGTGAGGGCATGGGCCCCCCGGAAGCAGGTCCCCTTGGCCCTGCGGACCCTGTACTGGGTTGCTAGGTCCGCTGGAACAAAGTGGTGCTGACTGGGTGGCTTGAACGACAGGGATGCATCCTCTGACAGTTGTGGGGGCAAGGAGCGCGAGATCGAGCCTCCTGTCTGGCTCTGAGTCTGCCAGGCACGGCTTGGAAGCCTGGAGGCTGACCTGGAGGCTGAATGGTTCAGAGAACTGGTTTTAGGAGGCCACTGTGGTTTCCCAGGTGAGCCCAGCTCATGCCTGGGGGGGCGGGGGGAGGTCCCGCTAGGAGACACTTCTGAGGTGCATCCTGCGTGGGTCATCCCCAGGTTCTGGGCAGAGGCCCAGGGAAGTGAGGTAACCACCAAAGTCCTCAACCTCTTGCCGTTTTGTCCCCTGAGCCCGACCCCTGGAGGTCAGCCGGCAGAGAGCTTCTTTTTCAAGGACGACGGAAGGAACACATGTCTGCCATGGTTGCATTTCCAGGTCTTGTGATGGCAGAACAGTTAAATCTTGACCTAAAGGCTTTTGACAGGGGTTGAAGAGGGAACGGGGTGTTGGTGAAGGGCTGGGGCCATGCTGGCCTCATCCCTCTGCTGCCCCGCCATGGAAGCCCGGCTTCCTGGCTGCCTGTCCGAGCAAGCCACTCTCCAGTCCCCGTTGGCCGGCATGACTCTGTCTCATACGTGATCAAGAAACTCTTTATCCAAACCATCGCTTGAATTTGGACACAGAGAACAGAACAAAACAAACCTGGGTGCTCAGAGCCTGCATGGGCCCTCAGGTATGCCCTGGGAACGTTCCCTGTAGACCCCTGCCCTGCCCCTTCCTGCCCCCTTCCCCTGGAGGGCCCACAACTGTTTGCAATGAATGTGACATTTACTCTTCTTGGCTCTGTGCAAAGTCAGGTGAGATTATTGCAGATAGAATATAGAAATATTCATTCTCTCTTCCAAAAAAGGCTCTTAAATGTCAAATCAGATTAAATGAAATCATTGTATCAGGCAGAACACATATAAGTTGCAGATGGTGTAGTCTCTCTATAAATTTCCCCAACCTCACTGCTTCTCCTTAGATTTTATTGACCTGGGCCAGTTTAAATAAAGTTCAGATATACTTATTAGTTGAGCAAATGTCATTTGCTAGAGTCTGAGCAAAAGGCATCCGCTAACCTCTCCCCCCCCCCCCGCCCAGTCCTCCCACCACCCGCCCCAACTGTTGGTCTGGCTTCCTTGCTGGACTAATGTTAAGGTTCTCTGACAGCAACTTCACCTGACATAGTTTTACCTCTGCAGCCCACCTTTAAATCGCCCTGAAAGTGATCAAAGGGCAATTCCTGGGGCTCAGCATCCAGGCCTTGGGGAGGCTGTTTGGAGCCCCCAGGCTGTGGCAAGGAGCCGGAGGAGGGAGCCTGCGTGGGAGGCACGGCCGCGCGATAAACACGACCCGCTCCAAAAGGCAGGGGCCCTGTGCACAGATGTGGCGATGTTATGAGATAATTTTAGGGCCTCAATGGGGCGAAAAGGGTGGATTTGTCAGAGAGGGGCATATCTCGGGCGGTCTTTTCAGGGAGCAGCACCACGACTTCATTACCATGTCAATCCTGGGAGAAGGCCCTGATTGAACACAGCAGTTGGCTGAATGCATACGGAGCCGAGGGACCCCTGAATGAATAGTGAATGGAAAACCGGCTGGAATCTGCCTTCAGCTTTGTTTTCGGGGATGACCAGTGTGAGGGACCCCAGAGCTCCCAGCGCAGATGGGAGGAGGAGGCAGCCATGTGACGGGCTTCTGTCTCTCCCTTTTCATCCTATCACTCACTCGCGGGGCTTTTCCTCCATGTTCGTAGACATCTTTCAGTTGCCTCAACGAAATTTGCTTCCATCTCCCTCGCTCCCCTGAAGCGGAGGCAGCTTTGGGGAGGGGGGGGAAATAGACATGAAACACAATAGCAGATGCCGCAATCCACGTTTGCATTTCTCTCTCAAAACCGTGAAGTTTGAAGATCCTCGGCTTTGTGAGTTTTAGAAGTAATTTGAACGTGTAGCCCAGAAATCACGAAAAAGACAATTCCAAGTCTGAACAAGTTTGGAACTACTTCCGGAGTCCTCCTGCGTGAAGGGAATCTGGGTTCGTCCAAGAGAGGGTTCGGGCTTTCAGAGCGCGGCCGCGTCTGAAGGGGCCAGTGCTGTAAATCAAAGGGCTCTGGCATTATCTAGTTTCCTTTCTGGCTTTAAAAGTTAGAACAGATGTCACAAGAGAGGACAAAATGGATTTTACCCACCAAGAGGGGCTTTTCTTACCGTCTGTAATAGGAAGTGCCTTGAAATGCTAATGTACACAGTTTGTGTCGATGGGGTTTGCATAGAGATGGTGGGAAACAGCTCTGAGCCCAACAAAACCTTTTGTTATTAATCAAGAAAATCTGGTCTTCTGAAGCAGCAAAGAGCTGGAAATTAGCGAGGCCAGCAATGAGGCCAGGGAGCAAAAATGCAGTGGAAGATCCCAGCACTCCAGTAAGACTTGGTATCTGGGGCCATGCCGTATTTCCACGCCCCCCCACCGGCCCCCCACTTCTCCGCTCTCCCAGAGCCTCCGTCTTTAAAGGGGGAGGGGTATTTCCCTTGTATCTTGTACTTTAAAGTCGTGTGTTTTCTTTTTAAGCAATTTTGAGAAGCAGGCTGGAAGAACATCCATTAAAAGCACGCTAATGAAGCGGGGCTGAGAAAAGCAAGCTAAACACCACAGAAGCAAAGCGGAGCATTTTGCTCGGCTAATGGGCTTGATTATGAGATTTTACAGGCCCTTTTATAAACTCGAATTTTATTTTGTGCCGGGGAACAGGAAATTTCTGTTTGGTTTTAAACATACATGATCATACCGCCAAATACTCCTAATTTAAAGCTGTGAGAGGGGGAGATTTCATGTCTAAGAGAGGAGGGGGCGGAAGAAGCCCTGCCAACCGTAGTCAGGGCACAACCTTCACGCCTCGGCCGGAGAGAGTGGCCCGGGGGCTGCAAAGCCCTCGTGGTCACCTCCCTCTCCCCCGAGCCGCTGTGGCTCTCAGAATCTGGCATCCGCTCACAGCGTCTGGCGTCGGTCCCTTTGGGATGGGGCGTGTTCACCTCACCTTGTCTCCTCAACTGGAACAGGGAATTCTTTGTGGCCGGGGGCTAGCCTCTGCCTTTTAGGATATTTAGCAGCGTCCCCGGCCTCTACTCAAATGCCGGTAGCACCCTTCCCCCATTGTGACCACCAAAAACGTCCCCAGACATTACCCAGCTCACCCCTGGTTGAGAACCACTGAACTAGACAGATCACCTGCCTTAGGGTGATAGGAGCTGCACTGCAAACGTGCCTCGTGACGGCCCAGGGTCCAGGCTGGTGCTGGGTGTGGGGCCTCCACGCTGGTGCAGTGATTGATTGTACTGGGAGTTTGGTAAAGGAACGGACAAGTCCGTTCCAGACAGCAGACTGGTGCCTTCTTTCTGGGTCTTTCCCTGGGACACCAATGGTTTTGCATTTTCCCTCATCTTCCAGCTAGCGGGGTTGGGGGCAGGGAACGCAGGAGAAAGAAGCAGGAAGCCAGAACAATCCACAGCCTGGAGAATCAGCTCAGCGTTGGATGCTGATGGTGTGACGCCATATTGTAAGGCTTGATGGTGCCCTGTGTTATAGACCTGTGGCTGCCCTAACCTCTGGTAATACATATTTTTTAAAAGTTTACTTATGTATTTTGAGAGAGAGAGCGAGAGCGAGAGGGAACATGAGTGGGGGAGGGGCAGAGAGAGGGAGACGCAGAATCCCAAGCAGGTTGTTCACAGCCAGCTCGGAGCCTGACGTGGGGCTCCGTCCCACTAACTGTGAGATCATGACCTGAGCCGAGAAGGAAAAACTCAGATGCTCAACCGACTGAGCCACCCAGGTGCCCCTAACCTCTGGTAAGAATTTTGAGTGAGGCCTTACTACGCTTTAAATTATGCTCCATTATCCTTGCAGGGACACCTTGCTTTTTGGAATACGACTTGTTGAAAAGTTGCCCACTTGTTGAAAAGTTGCCGGAATATAGGATGATAAGCATTCACTTACGAAATCAGTGTTAAGCACACATTGTATACACTTTTCTACTAAAAACAAACCTGGAGAAAGTCTGTTATAAAGAATTGAATCGCGGGCCTTCCTCCTCCTCCCCATCCTGGATCTGCTTACAGTAGGTGTGGCTCTAGAGAAAACACTGGCAGTTCCCAGAGGCCTCCCTCGGGTACCCTGGAGGTGTTGTGATCCCATTTCCCATGGCTTACTCGCTCGGACAAGAGCTCGTCATACGATACAGGGGGACCCCAGGGCATTCACAGACAGTGGCCAATCTGGGCTGCACTTAAGAATTCTTAGCTGCCCTGGTTGTATTGATTACATCGGTAGTCTGTGTCACAGACGGGCCACGGGAGGTGTGCTTCCTCAGCCGTGTGCAGACACGGGGCTCCGTGACTCAGGGCCTCCCAGGACCCAGGCGGCCCCAGCTGCACAAACGTGCAGATTTATCGACAGCCGCTCCGCTCTTGCCCCATCTGCCGAGGAAGCTCTGGCAGCATTGACCTAAGAACCATTGGAGAAGCGTGGGGCTTTCGGAATGTGCTGGGTGGGAAGGGGAAGCCACTGTGAAAATCAGGACAGCTGAGGAGAGAGGGCTGAGGGGCAATGGGCTTCAAAGTAGCTTCTTCTAAACCGTCCCCGTGACGTCATCATGCGCCCTGGCACCGCCTGAAAGTCTCTCAGGTATGCGTTCATTTGGGTTCACAGATATTTTCTTTTAATGAATGCACATGCCCACACGGGAGACCCTTTGAGCCGGTCTAGGGCCTCGATGCCCGCCTCTGACAGAGGCAGAAATGTCCACAGAGGCACGGAACGTGGCACCTGCTGGCCTGCGGCCGGGTGGGTCAGGGCCATTGACTCGGCACCTGTCGCTTCTCTTCCGTACCGACTAGGCTGAGCGCGGGCCAGGCCACAGGGAGCAGAGGTTAGCACGAGGGACAGTGGAGGCCAGTGGATGGAGGGGCACAGGGACGGAGGGGTGAGGCTGGTGCCCCCGGCACCGCTCCCGATGCTCACCTGGTCTGGAGGGGAGGGGGGACTCTCTGTCTGACCTCTCTTCCCCCCGGAGCCGCCCACCCCCTCTCTGGGACTCAACACCCAAGATGACACCATTAGAGAGAGAGGGCAGCAAGTCCAAGGATGCAATCAAATTCTGTGGGTGAGCGGGGCCGCAGGACAGCTAATCATGACTTCTGAGGGACAAAGGCTTTTTGCATGTGAGTCATTCAGCTTCCCAATGATGTTTTGGAACAGAGCTTGTCAGTGGGTTGGGGCCAGAGGGAGAAATGGTGCCAGGGGCCCCTTTCCCAGCCTCGTTCCCACCGGCCTTTCAGATTGTCAGCCGGTGCACAACCTTCCCGATCACCTGTCCCCGCCAGCGCACCCAGACCTGGTCCTGCTCACGAGCAACTCACCTCCTCTCAGGCCTAGGTGTTCGGGAAGCAGGACATCCTCCTCGACTGAGATTTCACTCCCGAGGGTGAGAGTACGAGCAGAAAAAGGGCTCCATTATAAACACCTTAACAAGAGCCAACAAAGGAAACGCTGACTCTGTGGCCGGCCCCATCCCGGCTCCAGCGGGCCTGCGGGGGAGGGCAGGGTTTTGTGTGGAGTTCAAAGCCCCGAGTGAAAGCTAATGAGGACCATTGTATTTGGGCAAAGGACAGTGCGGGGAGCGCTTATCAGAAAGGAGGGTTAGATTACCCGCCTCCAGTTTCTGGAGGTTTTTGAAAGGCTGCCTTCAGGGCCCCTGAGGCTCCAGCGGAGTCTGTTTCCTAGGCACGTTTTCTAGGGGACCCCTTCAGGGAGTGGCTCCTGAGGTCACAGGGATGCCTGCTCTGTACCCACAGCAAAGGCACTAACAGAGATGGGGGTCGGGGGGAAGAGGGTTTGGGGGAAAGTTGCCCCACGATTGCTTGAGTCCTGGATAGTCAGTGTTCCTGAGGAGCCCTCACGGTTTGGGGGCGCAGAGAAGTTGTTAGCGGGTGGGGATGGCCTTCAGCAAAGCTGAACCCATGGAGAAACCCAGAGCTGAGGATGCCTGTTCTGAGAGACCTCGGGGCTCTAGCCTGTCAGTTCTTTGATTCTAAATTCAGGAATCTGGGACCCAAAATCAGCTGCTCTGATGTAACACTGGTCAGTGAGTAGCAGAAGGCCATCAGTCTCTAGAACCTGCCTTGGCCTCTAGAAAGTGCCCATTACTTCTAGGAATCTGGGGCCAGGAGGGACGCCCCCCTCCGAGGGAGCGCTTGGACACGGAGAGAAAGGCCCTTCCTGTGCGTTTTGGGGACTCCTGTGTCAGCGCCCTGGTCACTGACCGGGGCTCCGCTGGCAGGACCCCTCCAGGCAGAGGGCTGCAGTCATGTTCCCAGGCGTGAAAGCAGGCTGAGCTGGCCCTGGGGCCCTTGGTATCGTCTTGCTCATCCCGGTCAGGTGCCACTGTAGGGAAGTCAACTCCAGAAGTGCTCCAGAGTCACTCGTGTTCGGAAATCTGCTTTTCTGTGTGTCTGTTCACTTTCCCATCGACAGAATGAGGAAAACAACGGTCTTTTTTGTTCCAAACGGGAACAAATTCCCTCACCCGCAAAACAGAACCCAGCCACGCCCACCGGGAGGAAATTACATACTGGTAATCAAGTGGACTAGGAAAGAGCATGAAAAATTATAGCATGAATGATGTTGAGTGTATGATAATGAAAGAAAGTGGTGAATAATTGTGCAGCAGCATTTCCGGGAAATACGGCTAGCGCTCCAGGACCGCTTCCCATTGACCAGACATTAACTTCTAATTAAGATGTTAGCTCCTCTCTCCTCCCTGTGTTCGTTCGTATCGATTCTTCCAAAAGTCTCCGATTTCGTGCAACGTTGACAGAAGTAACGCGGGCCACGGAGATGCAGAGAGCATTCTAGGCACGCGAAGGAGGAAAATGCAGGGAAGGAAGAAAAGACGTGAACGGCGTTATCTTCCGTGATTGAAAAACAGAGATTCTGGGCAGAGGAATGCGGGGGGACGGGGGACAGTTGGAGGCCAACTCTGGGCCCAGAGAGACGCTGGAGGGAGAGGTGGGAGGGTCCTCGGGGGGGGCGCAGGGTGTTGTCTGAGTCTCTGAGTGCAGAATTCTCAGCCACCTGAGTCTTCGAATTCTCAAAACCTCCCATGGCATTTCCAGAACAAATCAGTTTGAATTCACTTGAGTCAGAAACACGTCTGCTGCTGTGGCCTGACTAGGAATCTGGGGCTGGGGTTACTACTGCAGAGCTCCCTGAAATCTCAACAGTCTCCGAGCAGGGAGATGTCTGGGGAGGAGGGGCTGGCGGTGGTCATTTTCTGTATTAGCTGGGTGCCCGCTCGGTGCATTGCTCTCCGTCTTCTGAGAGCCGGGTCCCGGAGCTCCAGCCTCTAAGTGCAGAGAGTTGGACCCAGGTGGCTTTATGGAGCCTCAGAGGGCCCTGAAAACACTCAGCAAATAGCATCTTGGTGAATTCAGCAAGGCCTTCAGGTACTGAAGAGAAGACCTCTGGCCTTGACATTGGGCTTTGCGTGGGAGTCTCTACCAGGCAGGGAAAGGATTGCATAACGGTGGCAGCTGACGGGGGCCGGTCCACAGGGTCCGCCAGGTGCAACCCGTGTCCCCAGTTCCATCCACTCCATCCCCTGAGCGCCGGGAGGTGGGTGCTCGTGTTTCACGGGTGAGAAAGCGAGGCTCAGATTGCGGGCCCGACTTGCCTGTGGCTGTGCAGCTGATGAATAGGGAGTTGGGATTCGGCTGGACCGTCAGACCCCAGACCTGAGCCCCCAAGAAACGGCTCTGCTGCCCTGGGCTGTATGGAAGGAAGGGGGTGCAGATGCCTGTTGAGTAACTGTGCTCTGCCTTAACTGATGGTTCTTGATTTAAAAAAAATTTTTTTTAATGTTTATTTACCTTTGAGAGAGAGAGACAGAGAGACAAAGAGACAGAGTATGAGCAGGGGAGGGGCAGAGAGAGAGGGGAACACAGAATCTGAAGCAGGGTCCCGGCCCTGAGCTGTCAGCACAGAGCCCAATGCAGGGCTTGAACTCACAATCCACAAGATCATGACCTGAGCTGAAGTCAGACGCTTAATTGACTGAGCCACCCAGACACCCCTAGTTTTTGATTGTTTAAGAACAACTCATCTTTCAAGCAAATTGTTTGCCAAAGTGGCAAAGTTTGCCAATGATCCCTTAATTTTCTCTTTCTTTCTTTCTTTCTTTCTTTCTTTCTTTCTTTCTTCTTCCTTTCTTTCATGTTTATTTATACTTTTTTTTAAACATTTATTCACTTTTTGAGAGACAGAGAAAGACAATATGAGTGGGGCAGGGGCAGAGAGAGAGGGGAACACAGAATTCAAAGCAGGCTCCAGGTTCTGAACTGTCAGCACAGAGCCTGACGCGGGGCTCGAACTCACGAACTGTGAGATCATGACCTGAGCCAAAGTCGGACGCCCAACAGACTGAGCCACCCAGGTGCCCCTTTTGTTTATTTATTTATTCTGAGTGAGAGGGAGAAAGAGAGAGAGAGGTAGGAGCAAAGAGAGAGAGGGAGGAGGAAAGAGAGAGGGAGAGATCATCCTAAGCAGCTTCCAGCACAGAGCCCGACGCGGGGCTCAATCCCACAAACCGTGAGATCACGACCTGAGCTGAAATCAAGAATCAGATGCTTAACCGACTGAGCCACCCAGGCGCCCCAATGATGCCTTCATTTAAAAAAATATAAAATTAGCACTGATTCCAGGTTTTGTCTATATAATATCGCCACCCTCACTGGGATACATGTTCTGGAGAAAGAAAGAGGGAACCAGTGGGGGGAAGCACCAGGTGGGCCCAAAGTTATACCTGCAAGAATGTCTTGTGGGTCTTGACAGAAAAAGGTTGAGAAATCTGTGTCAGGAAGTGGCCGGGTTCCACCTTCCTTATTTCGTGGTAACCCCAGGGTGGGGGTTGGGGGGTGGCATTATCTGGTGATGATAAGAAAATGAGGCTCAGGCAGATACAGGACTAGTGTTGTGGGTACAACTTTGTGCTCCAGAAAGATATGCTCAAGTTGTAACCCCTGGGACCTATGAATGTGACTTCTCTTGGGCCTAGGGTTTTTGCAAATATAATCAGGTTAAGATGAGGTCATGTGGGTGGGCCTAACGCAGTGATGGGCGTCTTTATTTTTTTTATTAAAAAAAAATTTTTTTTTGACGTTTATTTATTTTTGAGACAGAGAGAGATAGAGCATGAATGGGGGAGGGTCAGAGAGAGGGAGACACAGAATCCAAAACAGGCTCCAGGCTCTGAGCTGTCAGCCCAGAGCCCAACGTGGGGCTCAAACTCATGGACCGCGAGATCATGACCTGAGCCGAAGTCGGCTGCTTTTAACCGACTGAGCCATCTAGGCGCCCTTAATGGGTGTCTTTATAAGCAGAGGGGAAATTGGACAACACGCCCACAGAGAAGACAGAGAGAATCCCGGATGATGACCAGGCAGAGGCTGGAGGGATGCGTCTACAAGCCAAAGACTGTTTACAACCAGAGAAGTCAAGAGGCAAGGAAGGATCCTGCTGTAGGTCCTTCCGAGGGAGCATGGCCCTGCTGATACCTTGAGTTTGGACTTCTAGCCCCCAGAACGTGAGAAAATAAATCCCTGTTCTTTTTTTAAAATTTATTTTGAGAGAGAGAGAGGGAGAGAGAGAGAGAGAGAGAGGGAGAGAGAGGAGAATCCCTGCTGCAAGGTCTCAAAAACCAGAGGAGGAGCAGAAGTTTGGTTCATACATCCTGGGGAGCTTTGAGAGCATGAGTGCGGGCAAGAGGGTAAGAACCTGCTGAGTGTTTAGAATATTTGCGCTTCATCAAGGGATCGGTGAGGGTAAAGGAACGGCCTTGCCCGGTTACATCAGCTGTACTCCCAGAAGAAGGGAGAAACTCGGGAGTTCCCTTGCGATTTAGGGGTCCTTAAAGAGTGCAGGAGGGGGGGTGGAGGGAAGGACTAGATTGGTGTCAGGGGCTGTGGCTGCAGGCTGTTGTCCAGGTGAGGGCTGGGTGCCTGAGGAGGAGAACCACCGAGTCTGGGTGAGAGGCAGGGACCAGAGAAGGCAGGAGCGGGCCCCGGGGCAGGATCAGCCCACAGGAGGCCCAGGGAAGTCAAGCTGGCTCGGGAGCTGTTGACATACAGAGCATACGTGATTTCTGATGATAAATCACCCTGGAAAGGCATTAAATATCGTGTTCGTGAGTGACTCAGAACCCAAGTATGTTGCTCCTCTTGTAATGTGGGCGGCCAAGTTATGTCGAACGAGATGAAGGGGTTAGTATCTCATGAATGTGCGTGGGAGGCTGACTGCATTGGAGAAAGAGTTAATAATTAAACCGTTTGCGCCACCACAATGGGCCGGGGCTGGCCAGGGTCCCCGGGCTGACCCCACTCCTCACCCGCCCCGTTGGTATGTGGCCCACATGGGAAGACCACAGGAAGCTCGGACCTCGGGCCCTGAACAACAAGGCATTTTGCTTCTGGAAACTGCCAGGACAGGAAATTAGTGAGGCCGATTAGGAAAACCAATTTGGCTTGACTTGAATTGGGTGAGGAGGAGGAGGAGAGAGGCGAGGGGAAGGGGGTGTTCAGGGAGACCCTGGACTCCCCTGTGAGGCGTGAGTTATTCACCTCCCTCCTCCAGTGGGGAAGCCAAGGCTCAGAGAGGTTAAGCAGTTGGCAGAGGCTTTGTGGCCGGCCAGGAGAGAAGGTGCGGGCCTGTAGGCCCTCAATGCCTCCAGCCTGAGCCCACCGTCACCCCCTGCCCCTGCCCTGCTGGACTGCCTCTCCCAGACCCCAGGCTTGCAGACCCTGACAAGAAATAGGGGGCGCAGATCCTGCCTCCGGCTCCAGCTCTCTCGGGTGGTTATCAGGGAAGGAGCGGGAAGAGGGTTGTCAGCCCCATACCACCATTACCTGCCCTGGGGCCCTGGACCGCCTGTGGCTTCTGGAAAGGGGTTGATGATGCCTTCCTCTAGCAGGTGGGGCAGACTAGATGCTGTCCCCTCCTCGCATCGCACGGTTCGTGATTTCGGGAGTCTTGAAGTGAGAAAGAAGGGGTCTGTGAGGAGCTGGGCCGCGGGGCAGTAGGCCACTCCTGCGGTCGCTGAGCATCAGGGCCCCCCAGAGCCCCGAGACCTCGCCTTGCTTTCGGCTGCGGCACCTCCGGCCCCACTCCTTTCCCATGCACCTTGCAGGGGGCAGCTCTCTTCTCGCCCCACGAGGTCCCATCCCTGCCACACCTCTCTCCAGGGCCTGCGACAAGAGCCCGCTCGGCCATCAACCCGACAAGGAGACCCCCCTGATATCCTCACTGCCCGAGGATCCCCTCTGCCAGAGCCTCCTTGCAGGGGTGCCAGCCTCCTCTCCCTCGTGGCGGGCCGGGGCCGCTCCTCACACCCACCCCTTCTAGTTATTTCCCTGGTGTAATGCACAGAGCAGCAGAAATGCTACTTCTGGAAAAAAATTCCTACGGAAGACCAGTCCCCGTCTGTCTGTCTGTCTGCTCACAATGGGACCCCCAGTTCCTGCAAAGGTCCTTCTAGTGGTCCTTAAGCCCGTGGCTGCCGGGTGGGTGTGGCTCACTGATTACCAAGACGACCCATGGTGAGGCCCCAGAGGCCACCCAGCTGGCCTGGAGCAGTCCAAGTCTCCTGATTCACGACCCAGGGGAAGCCCTTCCTTTGTGGGGGGCACAATAAAGAGACAAGCACACCCTAAGAAACCGTGATTGTGGTAGGATTCAGTCAAGGATACTGGGATGAGGACATCATATCCTGGGTCACCCCGTGCAATCACAAGGGTCCCTAAGTGTGGAAGAGTCAGTGGAGTGACGATGTGTGAGACGCAGCCGGCCATCGTTGGCTTTGATGGTGGAACAGGCCCCAGGCAGCTTCCAGAAGCTGGAGAAGACAAGGAAAGCTCCAGAAAGAACACGGCCCCACGAACCCTTTGATTAGTCCAGCGAGACCCATTTTAGACTTCTGGCCTCTGGAACTGTAAGATGATAAGTTTGTATGGATTTAAGCCATCACGTTTGTGAGAATTTGTTAGCGTGGGAACAGAAAATGAACATACTGGGTGCCATCTTTCCCCATGACAGGTCTCAGGGAATGGTTATCCACGTGTGCATGTGCAGGGATGGAAACTGGGCCTCGGGACCTGAGCTGGCAGGCTCTGGAGCCTTCATGCCTCTGTGCCAGTGTGGCAGTGCCCCATCAACACCACACCCAGAGAAATGAGCTCTCTCACATCTGCCTGTCTAGTTACCCCGTGACCCGGTGGCTTAGAACAATTCCTTACAGGCTCTGGGGAGCAGGTGCAGCCAGTGTGTATTCTCTGGGCTCTGGAAGCTGGACAAATGGGCCTAGAGCCCCTAGGAGGACAGCATCGGGCCTGGAGGAGGGAGGTGGGAGGTCCCATGTCTGTCCCAGGTGTTTTCAGTTCAGCCAGGGATAGGCAGGTGCAGAGAAGATCCCACATCAGGACGTGCTGGGGGCATGGGGCGCGGACAGCAGCCTGTGGGCACAAGAGCATGTGGGACTGGGAGGACCCCCGCCGAGGGTGAGGAGCACTTAGGAGCAGGAGGCAGGCCTGCACAGAGGCTGCTATGCTGGGCAGCCTGACAGAAGGGCCTCGAAGGGCAAGCTCAGAAGCTGTGAATCCACAGGCGGGACCAGAGTGGTCTGAGCCAGCTTCCCTGCTGTCTCCTCTTCTTGGGCCCTCAGGGCCACTTCTGCCCCGGGTGGGACATGGGGCAGTGGCGGTCAGGAGGCTGTGAGCAGCGCTGACGTGTGGTCTCCACTCTCTTCTCCCTGTCCGGCAGGCCCGGAAGCCATATGTGGACGAGGCTGGATCCCAAGACGGGGAGCCCGTGTGGGCCTGGCCCCTTGCCCTGCAGACTCGTGGGGTGAGTGAGGCAAGGCCTCGGTGCGTGAAGCCTCAGACATTCCTGGGTTCACTTCTCATCTGGGCCCGTCTGCCTATCTCAGAGGATTCACCGGGTTTAGAAAGAGCCCCGTGCACCTGGGTGGCTCAGTCGGTTAAACATCCGACTTACTTGGGCTCAGGTCACGATCTCACGGTTCGTGGGTTCGAGCCCCGCGTCGGGCTCTGTGCTGACAGCTCGGAGCCTGGAGCCTGCTTCGGATTCTGGGTCTCCCTCTCTCTCTGCCCCTCCCCCACTTGTGCTGTGTCTCTGTCTCTCAAAAATGAATAAAATGTTAAAAAGAAACAAAGAAAGAGAAAGAAAGGAATAGCCCTGTGGTCTTCAGAAGGCACCTTGTGTGCGGCTGGAGAACACGAGTATGAGGGGTTCATGTTACAGGAGGCGGGAGGGGCTGGCAGGCCCAGGGGGGACCAGCAAGGTGGGACAGCTGTCGCCACCACCGCCACCTCCACTGAGGAGCAAGGCCACCTTGGGAGCAAATCTTTCACCCTCGAAAGCTTCTCCCAAGTCTCCCCTGCTCCTGTGTTGTGTCTCTCCCTGTTTTCTTGGGGCACCTCATTCCACGTATCCTTGAGCACCGGCAGGTTCTAGAACAACGAATACATCATTTTGGATGAAGTTGATCATGTCAGGCACAGCCAGGATAAGGACTTCTAAAAGTAAATGTTTTTTTTGAAAATAGGCTTTTGAGACTTTTTAGGGGAGAAATCTGTGAAATCCACTCCAGCATCCCTTATAAAGCACATTCATTGGCAGTCACTCTAATATTTTATGGGGACACCTTTTACTACCCGGATCCTTAAAGGTGAGCGTATCCCTCCTGTAAGGCTATTAAAACATGACAAGCATAGCTCAGTGCCCTTTAACATAAATTTTAAATCAAAGTATAATGTGCAGAGACACTTAGTAATTATATATGCTCTTTGCCCGCCGCCATCGTAGTCCTATATTATAGCGACCATTGAGGTAAAATGGATAAAATCAGAATTTTATGATAGGTGGCTTTATTCTTTCCCGTTAAAATTGCTATTAATGTGTTTGACCCATCAATAACAATTTGTTGAATACCGTGCATTTGTGTTATAATCACAGCCAACACTTGCAGAGGGCTTACCGTGCTCAGCGACATGCCGCGATTCCCGTGCATTGTTCCACTTAATCCTCAAGGATTTATTTGGTGGCTTCCATAATGATCCCCAATTCAGAGATGAAGAAACTGAGGCACAGAAGGGTTGGGTAGTTGGCCAAGAGTCACACGGCAAGTGGGCGGTGGGCAGAAATCCACGCCTGGGCTTCTCCCCTCTCGGCAGGGTGGCAAGGAGGCCATGGGCAGTGACTGGTTCCCCCAGGCCAGAGCAGCACATGGTCTGATGGGCGGGCTGTCCCAGCAGCTCCCAATTTGTGCCCAGAGGGAGTGCGGCTATCAGCAGTTAGTGTGGAGGGAGGGAAAGGCATTTTGAATTTGACACATTTTTCATTTTAGAACTTGCTACCCTGACTTGTCAAGTAGAAATTAGAACCACGCTGGTTTCTGGATGTTCTCCCACTTAAAAAATTCTAGAGGTGATAGGCAACACTTCTTAACCTCCTAAGGTGCATTTTCCTTAATCGGGCACATCGGAACCACAGAGAGCGTCGCTGAGACAGAGTGAAGGTGTTTATCTCGTCTTTATTTATGAAACATTCCGGGGAAAATTTCTTTCTCTCAATTCAGGTGAGAAGCATCAGCCCCAGGACTTTTAAAAGAGGGCATGACCGTGGTACCCCAAATGTCAGTCCCCACGAGAGGTAACTGTTTTGTGGAGGGTTTACTCATCTTGCCTGAACGGCCAGCTTGTCCATGGGACGAGTGCCCAGCCCCCACTTTAGTCGCCCCTGTCCTTGGTGAGCTCTTGGAGGCCGGTGTGTGCCTGAGTCACTGTGGCCTCATTCTGCTCCCAGAAACAAGTGCTCTTGTAAGTACCAAGTGCCCGGTTCACTCTGGTCCCCCGGAACTCCCATAGGATAGGTGGCCGAGCCATTGACACGTCTGGGACACGGAACCGAGGCTTGCACAGCACAGGCCAGGCTTGGGCTGCTCCTGATGGAGAGAAGCCCATTGATTCAGAGAATGGCTCACCCAGTCAGTCCCTGCCCCCCTTTTCCTCCAGAGAAACGGATGGCCAGATTTAAAGTCCTCTGACCTTCTCCCCTCTGCCTTAAGAGCTCACACTCCGAGATCCTGGTGAGGGGGTTGATTTTGAGTCAGTCTTAAAGATTTTATTTTATTTTATTTTTTCAAATATTTATTTATTTTTGAGAGAGACAGAGAGAACACGCAGGGGAGGGGCAGAGAGAGAAGGGGACAGAAAATCTGAAGCAGGCTCCGTGCTAACAGCAGTGAGCCCGATGCAGGCCTTGAGCCCACGAACAGTGAGATCATGACCTGAGCCAAAGTCAGACGCTCCACTGACTGAGCCACCGAAGTGCTCCTATTTTTTTTTTTTTAAGTTTTTTTTAGTTTGAGAGAGAGAGAGAGAGAGAGGCAGAAAGCAAAAGAGAGAGGGAGAGAGAATCCCAAGCAGGCTCTGAACTGCCAATGCAAAGCCCGACTCGGGGCTTGAACCCACGAACCACAGATCGTGACCTGAGCCAAAGTCAAGAGTCAGACGGGTAACTGCCTGAGCCCCCAGGCGCCCCATAATCTTAAAGAGTTTAGACTCGGGCTGTTTGCTTGGTGCTCACCCCCTCCCCAGCTCCTACTGGCCGAGCACCTTTGGGGCCCCCAGGCTTGCAGGGGCCCTGGCCAGCCGGCTCCCCGCTCCCTCTGCGGCTGACAGCGGCTGCACATTCTGCGTGACGTGGGTGAGGTAGCGGGGTTGCGAGAAGTCCGGCTCTCCAAGCACGACTGAATGAGAGCTCAGGGAGCTCATTGTCACAAAACGAAAACAGGAAAGCTGTGGGCAGATTCAATCCTTCGCTGGACACAGTGTGGTATCAAAGCGGAGGCCCTCTCTGTCCTGGACGCTGAGCACCACGCTGGAAGCTCAGCCCTGGGACTCTTGGACCTTGGCCCTTGGGGCCTGGCCGGCTGCCTGATCCCAGATGTCCTTCCAGGGAGGTCTGCGCTTTTCCCCGCTGCTCTGCCGGTGGGGCTCCCCCACGGGGACAAGGTCCTCCCCTACTCAGCGGAACACCAGGGCCGAGGGGGCCTCTGCCCCTGTCTTCTGTACCCTTGGCTGGTCTGCTGACTCTCTCCCTGGTTTCAATCCCAGTTTGGGAACTTATTAGCTGTGTAGCTGTGGGCGAGCGTCTTACCCTGTCTGAGTCTCAGTGCCCCCGTCTGTCAAATGGATGCAATGACCTGGCTTCAGAAGGCCCTCGTGAAGCGGCTGGGCATCGGACCGAGGGCCTGGCGTTTGTGGGTGCTGAAAAGAGTGTCCCTTCTTCATCACTCTCTGCCTGTCTTTAAAATCTGTTATCTCCCGCCCCCCCCTTCCTGCTTCTATGGACCTCCTGTCTTGGGCCGTTCTCCTGTGCTTGCTCTCTGTGGGGCACCTCTGCGGGCGCCCCCACCCGCTGACAGCCCCTCTTCGGTCCCGGCCCCTTGCACGGGGCTCAGTCCTCAGGGACTCCCCCTGAGTGACGGCCTCCAGGCTGGGTGGGCAGAGAAGTCCCTGGGTCCTGGATCTGCCCGGAGCACACGCTGGCCGAGGCAGACGGGCTCTGAGAGCCGAGGCCTTTTCTTTTGTGAAAGAGTGAAGAGAAGAGTATCTCCTGTGCCTGTTCAGTGGCAGATACTGCTTCGAGGAAGCTGGGAAGTGAGGGAAGCTGGAGGGGATGGTCCCAGGAGCAGGAAGATGGGAGGGACCTGGCTGACCCATTTTGCAACGGAGAGAGAAGTCCCTGACAGGTGTTTTGGAAAGCAGGCATCAGAGAGAGAGAGGGAGAGGGGGGGGGGGGCAGGGAAAGGGAGATAGAGAGGGGGGAGGGGGAAGAGAGAGGAGTGAGAGAAAGAGACAGAGAAAGGGAGAGAGACAGAGAGAGAGGGAGAGAGGGAGAGAAAGAGGAAGAGAAGGGAAGGGGAGAGACAGAGAGAGGGAGACAGAGACAGGAAGTGCCCTGTCTGCGGCCCCAGCTTTACAGAATTTGGCCCTGCTCCTGGCTACTCTGTCACCGGGTCCCAGGTGATGGGAGCTGTCTGTAGGGTTGTATGGTCGGCCTTCCCTGAATGGACGTGTTAATGGACGGTTGACTTCAGCCTTTTCTGACCCCCCCCCCCCGCGCCCCCCCAGTGGAATTATAATTGGAATCTCCTTCAGTGGCTCTGGTTTCCTGAGGTGCCTTTCCTGGATAATCACCCAGCGATCAAGGTTCCACCCACTGGCGGGGAGTGTGGCTCTAGCATGGGCCGGGGCACACGCCCGTCTGACCGCTTGCCGGCTGGTGGTCTCCAGAAAGTTGCTTAGACTCGCCCTTGCCATCTGTGACGTCACGGTGGCCGCGAGGGAGAAGGAGGTGCTATAGGAGGAGTGGCACAGGAAGGGCCGGGCTCCTGGCTAGCGGCCCCTGGGTGGGGAGTAGGCTGTGGGCGCCCTGGAGCCCGAGGCCTGGGTTCGACTCCCTGCTGGATGCTGAGTGACCACGGCGAGGGCCCCTGCTTCCAAGGGGCTGCTGAGCCGGGGCTCACAGATGATCCGGCTGAGGACGGCTCCCCCACCGAGGGGACCCGTTTCCAGTCATGGAGACCCGTCCTTGACCTGGGCCTCCAGAGCCAGACTCTCAGCCTTGGAGAAGGTTTTATGGGACAACTGACGGGGAGAAACAGGTCCTTTCTCTGTTTGCCCGCTCCCCCGGGGTCACTGCAAGTTTGACTTAGTTCAGATAGCACTTTATCACACCGCTCCCTCCTCAGAAAAATCCCTGTAATTTAGGGATTTCCTATTTATCTTTTAGTTTTATGGCCATTTGGTGAAATGGCTACGACTATGGCCTGTGTGTGTTTAACCTGTGTAGTTAAATTATATATTGATACCTCTCATCAAGCCTCTCTCTCACACACACTCACATACACACCCTTTCACACCCATACGCATACACACTCTCAGACACATTCTCATATACACTCTTATACATACCCTTTCACAGCCACACACACACGCATTTTCACTCACACACACTTAGACACTCTCTCATACACATCCTCACACACATTTTCTGTTCCCCGCACTCTCACACAATCTACACACACACACCCACGTGCACACCCACTCCTCACCCGCTCCGCTCTCCGCAGTCCCCAGCGGCCTCCTGAAACTCTGCTGCAAGCTGTGAGCCACAGGCCAAGAGCCGCGTGGCTCCCCCTGCTCCTGGAGCCCCTTGGGTCTGTTGGGAGGTTTGCAAATGGCGCTCTGTGGAATCCAGGGCAAAGGGGTAGGCCGGTTGGCGTGAGCGTTGGCGCTCCAGCCATGGTTCTTATTTTCACTTCAATCAGCCCAGCTTCACATTTCTGTTTTGTCTACTAGGGCTCTTCATGACTTTTCTTTTGAAGAAAGAATTCCATCGCTCAAAAAGATTTGAGAACGACTGGCCCGCCTCATAGGCTGCTAAGACACTTGGGGACTATGCACGAAGCATCTGTATCTCCACAGCCAACGATGCCAGGAGGTGGGTGAAGTCGCTTCGGGTGTGAGTCCGGGATCGAGGGGTGGAAACTGAGGGGGCCCGCCTTTGTGGGAATGGACGTCCTGGAAACAGTGCTTTGGGAGTGAAAGAACATTCCTCTCGGAAGAATAGGGCTGTTTTCTCCCCTGGAGCCAGCTCATCCGTGACCCATCCCTCTGTCCATGTGCTTCTCCTCCCATCCATCCACCGTCTGTCCGGGCAGCCCTCTGTTTGTAAGGCTACCTCCAGTCCACCCACCACTCTTGGTGGCCGTGGGCTGTGTCTGGGGAGAGCTGGCTGCATGACCTGGTTAACCGCGGCAACCGAGGAGAGGTTGGCGCTCGGATCGAGACAGTAGCACACCCGGCCGGACCTGACGAGGCGAGTGGGATGAGACCCTGTCGCAGGGTCGAGGACGAGGTTCAACCCTGTCGGCCGACCAGGCTGTAAGCGCAGGGTGGGGAACAGCAAAGACGGACGTCTTGGAGCGCAGTTCCCTTTGAGGGGTCTCCTGGCGGGCGGAGGTGATACAGAGACGTCTGGGCAGGTCAGGGAGGCAGGGCCTCGGTGACTAGCCGTGGACAGACTTGGACTATCGTGAGCGAGGCTTGGGCCCTGTGCTGGCTGGCTGCCAGCAGATGCCTAGAACGAGAACCAGGGGTCAAAGAGTAGACCAGATGTCTGTATTGAGGAGGCATCTGCAAACATGCTGGGCACGCCCTCATCTCAAAGCCTTGTTCTAGCAATTCTCTCCGTCTGGAATGGTCTTTCCACAGATTTCTCCCCGTTTGACTCCAGCCTTTGCTCTAATGTCATCTCTCCGTGAGGTCCATGTTGACCGATCCATTTAATGTACAACCTGCCCCACCCCCTCTTCCCCTTCCCTGCTCCTTTTCCCCTCCAGAACACTTGTGACCTTTAACCTACTACATAACTTATTTATGTATTAAGCTTATCGTTTATTATCTACCTCTCCCTTCTAGAATGCAGGTCCTCAACCAGTATCTGTTCAGTGAGTAGGAGGGAATCTCGGCCAAAGCTTGGCTGTGGCAGGTAGGGGCCGTCCTCTCCCCCGTGACCTCTCACAGGGCAGGAAATAAGGTGCAACTGTGGGAAGCATAATAGGTCTCTCAAAAGGACATGAAACCAATCCATTCTATTTGTCTGGGACAGTAAAAATATGGCCAGTTTATCAAGAGAAGAAGAGAAGTCAGCACTGCCATGCGTGAGTGACGTGCCCCCCTCGTTATGCGCCGTCGTTACCCCATTTTAAAGATGCGAACGCTGATGACCTGAGAAGTTACATATCTCACCCAGGGACCCGTAGCTTGCAAGCGGCGATTGCTGCTGAGGCTCTTCGAACTCCAGAAGTTTCTGATTATTACCCCCTGCTCTACTGCCCCCCGTCTAACCTTGCTTCCCCCTCCAGAATGTTCAGGGAGCTGTGCTCCCGGGAGAGTGACGTGATGTTTCGTGGGGTACATATGGCTCTGCCCCCATGCTTGAATGCTGTCTGTGAGGGATGATGAGGGGAGGGGAAGCAAGGACCGTGAGAGGCTGGGAGCCCTGAGAGGGCTGGTGCGCTCAGCCCCTTGAGCAGATGCACGCATCCGAGTTGAGCGGCTTGGGGTCATACCTTCACTTTTTAGGGTTTCCCTGTGTCCGGATTCTGCAGAAGGGGGCTGCTTGCTGTGTTCTCAGGGGCTGATTAGATCTCAGGAGGGCTGGCTGACTTCGGGTCGCCACTGAGCAGCCCCTGGCGGTCAGGACACAGTGGATGAATTTTCCAGCAAAGCCCCGGGTCCAAAGGTCATTACCTGGCTCTTCACAGTGTGCAGTATCGTGTGTGCGACTGGGGCTCAAGGCCGGGGTGCAGTCCCGGTGCCAGGGCTGGCCAGGTGCCCTGAAGTTCAGCCGTGTAGCTGGTCGGGCCCCTGCTCCTCTGTTCCCGGGAAGGCATCAGGCATTCCCCAGTGGCCGGTCTCAGGCAGCACAGGAAGTTCTGACGACGGGAGGCCCAGTGCCAACACGTCCTCCCCCTGTCATTTAGATGCCCGCTGAAGCCAGGATGCAGTGCTTCTGCTGAATGGAGGTGACGTCATCAGTTTGAACTCCTCTCTGTGGGGCGTGGGGACCCATGGGAAATGACTATGCACGATCGGCCCAAGTCACTGTCACCTAGACCAGCTGCTCTTCTCCCGCTGAGCCCAGGAGGATCAGGGTGTCCTGGCTTACCCAGCGGGCAGTGTCTCCTTCGGGCAGAGAAGCAGCATTTACTAAGGCCTGCTGTGTGCCGGGCACTGGGACACGTGGCTAGAACAGAGTCGCTGCCCTCCAGGTGTGCCTGGTCTAGAGGACGACCTAGCTAGGTAAACACCTATTTCATGCAACTTAGAATTTAACAAACTGGAACTTTTTTTTTTTTTTTTTTTTTTTTTTTTTGTTGAGAGTCCGTGAGCAAGCAGGGGAGGGGGGCAGAGAGAGAGAGAAGGAGAGAGAGAACCCCAAGGGGCTTGATCTGACAACTGTGACATCATGACCTGAGCTGAAATCAAGAGTTGGTCACTTAACCGACGGAGCCACCCAGGCGCCCCCTGGAACATTCTTGAGCCAGACGCGTGCTTGTAGCTGCGCATTTAGCTGCAAACAAGATAGACACAGGCCTGGTGAATAACACACAATGTCAGCTCTGGGGGGTGGGGCCAGGGAGAGATGGGGACACAGGGGAGGGTCTCCTAGTGCTCACCTGGGGAGTTGGAGGAGGTCCGTGGAAGAAGTGGCCTCTAAGCTGAGGCCTGGGAGTTAGGACCTAGTCATTTAACAGTCGGGGGTCGGGAAGGGGAGGGCAGGAGAGGGCTAGTGTTTCCCACGGAGGGTGAAGCCCCAAGGCCAGACGGTTCAGTGTCACTGGAGATTAGTGGCCAAGATAGGGAGGGGCAAGTGACTCAGGGGAGGTAATCCAGGGACAGGTTGCAGGGAAGGGAGAAGGTGTCTGTGAAGAGGTGAGTGTGAAGTTTCTGGGGAGTGGTCCATGCGGCCTCTGGCAGGTGTACTCAGGCTGGATGTTGGGGGTCAGGGGGGACTAGACAGTAATTGAAGGCCTGGAGGGCGTGCTCACCTCCAGGGAGAGGGTGAAATGAGGGAGGAGGGCCGGGACCCAGTGCAGCGGGGAGAGGGTTGACCCAGAGGTAAGCAAACCCAGAGAGGAGCTCTTCCTTCGAGGGTGGGGGAGGGTGCTCTGTGGAGGGGATGGTCCTCAGGGTTGAAATCACCAGGTAAGTCAGGGGCAAAGAACTGGGAAGAGTCTTTTGGACTGAAGGAGGCCGTGGGGAGGGGCAGTGGGAGGAGGTGGAGTAGGAGATGGGGAAGGGAAGCAGCGAGGCGGGCGGCCCTCAAAGGAGGCTGATCCAGAAGGGCAGAGAGCCCAAATCGGCACGTGAGTGGTGTTCTCCGAGACAAGAAGCCACCATGTTTCGAAGTCCACTGCAAGAGGCTGGTGGAAGCAGAGATGGCTCCTGCATGTGACGAGGGCCATGAGGAGAGGGGAGAGCGAGAGGTCACGGACTGAGGGCTCCAGGGATAGGCCTTGGGGAGAAAGGGGGACAAGACAGGATGGAGGTGGGCCTGTCATGGCACAGGGTGGGGGCGAAGGTGGAGGTTCCAGAAGCCGGCTTCTGGATCCTCGGGAGGTGAAGTCAAATGCTGGCAGCAGAGGGAGGAGGCAGCTCTGAACTTGGAGGAGGGTGAAGGAAGGTGGCCGCAGCTCTCCGGGGCTGGCGGCCAGGCTGGGCGAGCACCGAGAATCTCCGGTTCCAGCTCAGGCTCCCAGGCTGCTGCAGGGACACGGGCACCTTTTGAGACTTGGGTTTCCTCTTGTGGAGGTAATGTAGGGGCAGGGTCGAGTTCCGGTCCCAGTGCACCTCCGACCTTGCGTGACCTTGGGCAGCTTGCTGTCTCCCTGGGCCTTGGCTTTCTTATCTCTGTAACGAGGAGGCCAGACTAGAAAAGCAATAAGGCCCCCTAGAGACCTGGGATTAAATTTAAGGCCACAGTTTGAAGATTGTATTTATTTCGCTCCTGATTAGCATAGGAGAGGCGGAAATGAGAAGTTAATATTGAGGCATGCCTGAAACACGAACCTAAGAAGTGGGAATTTCATTACTACTTTGGGATTTTGCATTGGGTTCTTTTCCAGAGAATTTAGGTTTGTAGGTTAATTACAAAAACGTTACCGGGGGGGAAAAACCCTCCTGATTTTTCATGGTTGATTTATGTGGTTGTTGAGTGCCCTTGTCTGTTTCTCTTCTGTCCGTTTGATGTCGGCATCTAGATTATTTCAAGGCTCTTTGGCTTCAACAGCCGACAGGGGAATAGTGAGGCAAGAGGGTGAAGGCTTTGTTTTTGTTACATGTTGGCAAGCTCTGATGAAATCATCTATTTCTTCACTGGCTTGTTCTTACATTCATCAACAAACCCTTAGTGAAAAGATGGATGAATGAATACGTGTGGGGATTGAGAAAGAGTGTGGAGAGACCATTTAATAATTTCATTTATCTCTGCTCTTTTGACCTCCGCCTGTTATAATGAAAAATTATGGAAATTGAAAATAGGCCATTTATAACATTCACGAGGGGAAGGCAAGCAAAGAGAAAGCAAGTGGATTATGAGTGCATTTAGCTATGTACTGAAACTGAGTTTGGAGTTAACACTGGTCTCAAGGGATTTGAGAAATGTGAATAGGGACATTGTTTTCTCTCATGAAACAAGCACCTCGAAGTCATACGGCAATATGTAATGCATCCTAACGAAAGGAAGCATGTTGAAGAGAAAATAATATTTCTATTCCTTCAGACTCCATTTACAGGTTGAGAGAACACCAGGGAACTTGGAAGCTCCTCTTATCCGAATCCCATGAGTCTTGACCCAAGTCATCAACCATCTCCTAGCCCCACCCTCTTTTCCTCTATGAGAGAAGCAAGTTCTTTAAGAGCATCTGTACTCTTGTGCAGGCTGTGGAGACACAGCTCCACCTCCATCTCTCCCTGTCCTTGGGACACTTGCCTTTTTTCCTTCTGATTCCAGATGTTTGTTGAAGCAATTCAATTTCATCTTCCTGGGGTAACTTACTCTGGAGTCTCCTAAGCTGCTCTAAGTGCACTGGCCGCTCTCTGGGCATCTGAACTCAGTGTCCTCCATGCAACTCCATGATCCCGGGGGATTCCTTTGTTTCTGTTTTTAAAAACTAACTGAAGTGTTGTATGCAAACAAAAAAGCACACAGAGCATAAGTACGTATCTTGATGAATTATCACAAAGGGCATATGCAGTTGTCAAGAAATAGAACTTTATTAGTACCCTAGAAGCATCCCTTATTTCTCTCCTAGTAACCATCCCTATCCTGCTCTCCAAAGGCAACCACTATCCTGATTTCTTCTTCTTCTCCTTCTTCTCCTCCCCTTCCCCCTGCCCCTCCTCTTCCTCCTCCTCCTTCTTCCTCTTCTTCTTCTCCTCCTTCTTCTTCTTGCTCTTCTTCCTCTTCTTCTCCTCCTCCTCCTCCTCCTCCTTCTTCTTCCTCTCTTCCTCCTCCTCCTCCTTCTTCTTCTTCTTCTTCTTCTTCTTCTTCTTCTTCTTCAGTAGTCATCACACCCAGCATGGAGTAGAGCCCAATGTAGGACTTGATTTCAAACCTTGAGATCAAGACCTGAGCTGAGATCAATACTCAGGCACTTAAACAACTGAGCCACCTAGGCACCCATATCCTGACTTCTAATAACACAGATTAGTTTTGCTGTTTTTCACTTTCGTATAAATTGAATTATACTCTTTGAGGAAGAAAATGTAGTTTGCTGTTGTTGGATGGAATATTCTATAAATCACAGTGAGATCACACTGGCTGTTTAGGTCATCTATACTCTTACTGATTTTCTGCCTGCTGTATCTATCATTTACTGATTGAGGGTGTTGAAATCTACAGCTACGATGGTTGATGTGTTTACTTCTCTTTGCATTTCTATAAGTTTTTGCTTTATGTATTTTGATGCTCTGTTATTAGGTGCATTCATGTTAGGGATTTTTATGACTTTTTGGAGAATTGACCCTTTTATGTAATGCCCTTCATTATCCCTGGTAATCTCCCTTATTTTGAAGCCTGCTTTGTTTGAAATTAATGTGGCTTCTCCAGCTTTCTTTTGATGAGTGTTAGCATGTTATAATATGCGTTCCCAACCTATTTCCATGAAACGATGATCCCTGTTAACTATGTTCCCCCGCCATTTCCTGGGTAGGCAATATAGGAAAGCTAGAGGGTACTATATTGGGGGAAATGCCCTCCCCCAAGCTGTGATAGCCCTGGCAGTCTTCTTCCTTGGAAAATTGGCATCTGTTATGGAGAATACTTGGGGCATGTTACACATGATTACCTTCCTTCCTCCTGCCAGAACCATGGCAGGGATATTTCTTGATTCTTCATTGTGAGAACTTGGTGGGGTTCCTGGAAGTAAACCCCCCTCCCAAAATGTGAGAGCCAGTCAATCCTGCAGCCCCAAGAGTTTCTGTCTTTTAGACCAGTCCACACTCAGCCTCCAGCAATTTGTTAAAATTATCACTTAAGTGTCTCTACCAGTTTATGACTCTAGTTTATGACTTTTGCTCTAGGTAAGATCTTGGTTATGATTTGGGATGTACCTTGTCTCTCCCAACTTAGGGGTGGTGGTTTGTCCTGCAACACCAGGTCTCTGATGAGTCCAAAAAAAGTCATTATTTTCAGTTTTCCATCTCGTAAGAATGGTGGGTGACAACTTCCAAGGTATTTACATGTTGGAGCTAAAACTGGAAGTCTGAAGCTTACTCTTTGATCATGTCTTGTGTTGGGTTTCATGCATATTTTTATAGTCTTTGCTCTTCTTTTGGTGGAGCAAATCTTCCAATAGCTTCTTTTATAAAGTTTATTTTGAGAGAGAGAAAGAGAGCAAGTGCGAGTGGGGTTGGGTGGGGAGGAAGGGCAGAGAGAGAGAGGAAGAAAGAGACTCCCAAGCAGGCTCTTCACTGTCAGCATGAAGCCTGACCTAGGGTCCATCCCATGAGCCATCAGATCCTGGGCTGAGCCAAAGTCAAGAGTTGGATGCTTAACTGACTGAGCCACTCAGGTGCCCCAGAATCTTCCAATAGCTTCCTGAAGGTATGTGGGAAGTAAATATTTTGACCCTTTGAATGACTAACACTATCTTCCTTGTACCCTCACACTGAATTGATAGTTTGGTTTGGTACAGAATTCTGGTTTAGGAATGATTTCCCCCTTCCCAGATTTTGAAGACCCTGAACTGTAATCTAGTATCCAGGGTTGCTCTTGAGAATCATAATCATTCTGATTCCTGATCCTTTGTATGAGACCTATTTTTATCTCCCTGACAGCTTGTAAGGTTTTCTTTTGTCCTCAATATTCTTTTTTTTTAAAGTTTATTTATTTGAGAGAGAGAGAGAGAGAGAGAGCAGGGGAGGGACAGAGAGAGGGAGAGAATCCCAAGCAGCCTCCACTCTGTTAGTGCAGAGCCCGACCTGGGGCTCAAACTCATGAACTGTGAGATCATGACCTGAACTGAAACCAAGAATTGATGTTTAACCAACTGAGCCACCCAGGCACCCCTATCTTCCAATCTTTCTAATGAGAGGCAACAGTCTGTGGGAGGTATGGATGGAGAAATGACCAGGCCCCTCTGACAAGGATGAATTGGGGGTGGGAAAGAAGAGAAGGGTCAGCAGCAGGGACTCTTCTCGTGATGCAATGTTCTGACACAGAAGTCAGAGATGTCTGAGAATTCCAATCTGAATCTGGCTGTTAGAGCTTACATTACGTCCTCCAAAGAAGGTGTGTTGAAGTCTGAACCCCCAGCACCTTAGATTGTGACCTTTAGAAATAGGGTCCTTGTCGAATGTCATTAGTTAAGATAAAGTCGTATTGGAGTAGAGAGAGTCCCTAAGCCAATATAAGTGGTGTGTTTATAAGAAGGCCATGTAAAGACAGATGGGCAGGGAGAAAGCCACATGAGGACAGAGACAGTGATGGACCTATAAGCTATGGGATGCTAGGATTGCCGGCTGTCACCAGGACACAAGCATGGGGCAGTTTATCCCTCAAAGCCCTCAAAGGGAACCAGCCTTACCCATACTCTGATTTCAGACTTCCAGCCTCCAGAACTGTATTGTTTTATGCTCTGCAACGTGTAGTACCTTGTTAGCGAGTCCTAGCAAGCTAACACGTCGTCCTTTTATATTATCAAGAAGGCATGTTTGTCAAGGTAGAAGAGAGACGGCAGTTTTTAATCTTCTCAACAAAGTTTGTTATCCTGATTCAGCCTTTTTTTCAGAGTTAGGGCACGTGGGTTGCTTCGGTACTCCTGCCCAGGCCTTACAAATGTCAAGGGCAACTGGCTTCTTGGCCCTCTCAATTCTGGTTTAGGATTGAGCTTGATTATCCTACTTGTCTAGCCGCTTACCATGCATCCCGTGCTTTCCAGCTCCCAGCATTCTCCCGCAGTGCTTTCCCTACCACCTTCGCTCTTTGTGGGGCTCTACCAGCATAGTCCAATAGAATCTTCTGTGATGCCAGAATTGTTCTTTATCTGTGCTGCTCAGTATGCGAGCCGCTGGCCGTCTGCAACCGTTGAGCGCTTGAGGTGCGGCTAGTGCACGGCACACACTAAATGTGAGAATTTATTTCATAAAAATGTAAACGTGGCACACGTGGCCATTGGCTGCCATATTGGATAGCACAGATCTGTAAAACAAAACAAGAAAGTTTTCGTTTTCAAGGTAACGAGGGACGTAGTGAGAGTACAGGAATGTCTTCTATCTGCTGTCTTTACCCTAATGCCTCTTGCAAGCCTTAAATTTTATTTCAAAGAGACCTTAGAGCTAAACCAGCGATAGTGAATATAAAACGAAGTTCTGGCCCCATGTAGCAGGTGAGCCCTGTTGTATGCTTCTACGTGTAGGAGGCGGCCCTTGTGGTGGTTCCTCCCGTCACAGGGGAGGGCCTGGGCGGGTAGGGAGGTGGGAAGGGTCGGTGCTACCTGTGGACGCAGAACGGACTTGGGACCCCCGCCCCCAGGCCTGTTCTGGCTTAAGCCTAGCTTTCCTTCCGTGCTCCCGGCTCCTTGGCCAAGTGGCCTTACCTGTCAGCTGAGGTATGCTTGAAGCTTCCCGAGACCCACACCTATGTGAGTCCCGAATATTCAAGTTGGCCTCCCGGGCCCTGCGGCCACTGGGCTGCTGGAAAACAGATTGGATCGGTAAAAATACATGTGTGTGTGTGTTCTCACAAAACCTGAGAAAATCGCACCTCCACTTTGACAAAAAAATCTGTTTGTGCTGCTCCAATAATCACTTCCTAGCTGGTGGGAAAGCAGGCCATATGTCCGCGGAGCGGCTCGCAGAGGAGACGCCGAGGAGATGGTCTACTTCCCTCGCGCCACGCAAAACACCTTTTCTCCAGCCGATCGGCCCCGAAATAAAAAGAACCCAAGCCACACGCGCTTCCGCTTCCAAACAGTAGTCCCCCGTGCACACTGCAGACGGGTGGAGGGGGGAACGGAAGCGGGGCCCCCAAGGCTCACGACGCGCCTGCGTCGTCGGGAAGTACCAGCCAACGGGAGTTTGGGTTCAGAGGTTCAGCGGTGGGCATGGGGAGACGCCCGGCACCCACATGTAAACCAGGAAGGTTCCATCGGCAGAAAGTGGGGTTTGGTTTACTGGGGAGGCCTGCGGTCCCTCCTGGGGACTGTGGCACCCGACTCTGAGGGCAGGTGCGAGGCGAGCAGCCCACAAGCCTCCCTCCGCCTCCACTCCTGGCCCGCAAGCCTTCTTGAGGGTGTGGCTCCAGAATTCAACCCTGAAAGTGGTGGCGGTGGTCCCAGGGAGGCTAGTGCGCGTGGTAGAAAAGCAGAACACCAAGGAGTTTTCTTCTCTGAGCCCCTTTCCCAAGAGTCAACTTAGAGGTATTCTGGAGTTAATGATCATCTTTCCCGCAGTGCCGTTTCTGGAACAAGCCTGTCACTCCACAATTGGTTTTGTGGCCTCAGGTCAATCCCAAACGTTGTGTTTTGATTTTTTTTTTTCACCTGGGACTCCAAAAGGTAGTGTGAAAAGAAATCAAGTTAAGGGATACAAAAGTACTTAAAAAAAATTTTTTTTTAATGGTTTATTTATTTTTGAGAGAAAGAGAGACGAGCATGAGCGGGGAGGGGCAGAGACAGAGGGAAACACAGAATCTGAAGCAGGCTCCAGGCTCTGAGCTGCCAGCACAGAGCCCGATGTGGGGCTCGAACTCACGAACTGAACCGTGGGATCATGACCCGAGCTGAAGTCGGATACTCAACTGACTGAGCCACCCAGGCACCCCTGAAAGTATTTCTAAAAAGTTACTGATTTTTGTGCCCATTTCAGTTTTTTTTAAGTTTATTTATTTATTTTGAGAGAGAGAGAAAGTGCAAGCAGGGGAGGGGCAGAGAGAGAGAGAGAGAGAGAGAGAGAGTGAGAGGGAATCCCAAGCAGGCTCAGCACAGAGCCCAATGGGGGGCTTGAACTCACGAACCGTGAGATCATGACTCTGGGCCAAAGTCAGACACTGAACTGGCTGAGCCACCCAGGCACCCCTGATTTCAGTTTCATTTAAAAAAAAATTTATTTGTTTTGGGGCGCCTGGGTGGCGCAGTCGGTTAAGCGTCCGACTTCAGCCAGGACACGATCTCCCGGTCCGTGAGTTCGAGCCCCGCGTCGGGCTCTGGGCTGATGGCTCGGAGCCTGGAGCCTGTTTCCGATTCTGTGTCTCCCTCTCTCTCTGCCCCTCCCCCGTTCATGCTCTGTCTCTCTCTGTCCCAAAAATAAATAAAAAACGTTGAAAAAAAAATTTTTAAAAATAAAAAAAAAAAATAAAAAATAAAAAAAATTTATTTGTTTTATAAATAAACAGCTAATCAATTCTCTATGTGAACCCTCTCTTTTTTAGAAAAAATATTGATGTCCCTTGTGCTCTGAATGTATTATTTGGAAGATTCAGGAAGCAAAGCTTACCTCTTGGAGTTTTCATTTTCTTGGAGTTTTCATTATCCATCAGGAGGGACTTTATAAAGAAATGCAAAGGGCTGAACGCTTGTATCCCCCCACCCCCAATTCAGATGTCCCCCCACAAATCCCCAAGGATGGTATTTGGAGGCAAGGCCTTTGGGAGCCGATTCAGCTGCGAGGGGGGCGCCCCCATAAATGGGGTTAGTGCCTTGTTATCAAAAGAGACACGATGAGATGATCTCTCTCTGCACCCCGCGAGGACGGGGCCAGAAAGCGGCATCTGGAAGCCAGGAAGAGGGCCTTCGCCAGAACCCAGCGAGGCCGGTGCCCTGAGCCCTTCCGGCCCCCGGAACCGTGAGACAAGGTGTTTGGGTAGGCCACCTCCTCTGCAGCCTGGGCTGAGAAGGAGAACATGGCCTGTAATTGTCAAAGCTGATCCCGCGTGGTCTGCGCCAGTCTGGCCAACTGCGTGCGACGCGCGTGCTCACTCCATCCTGGGGCCTGCTCGGACACCTGTAGCTCCCGCAATCCCAGGAGCGCCTCTGGAGACCCAAGAGCCAGCTCTTCCGACCACATTGGCTTCGCGATGCCGTGGCTCATGCGGGGAACAAAGGGTGTTCAGCAAAAGAGCACTTCCAGCGGCAGCTAATTAAACCGAGAAGGAAGCCCAGGGGAGATGAAGGAGGGACAGCATTAATCCAGAACCTGGCAGTGACATTGGCATGCATAGATGAGGCCTGGACCCCAAGGGCCCTGCCTCAGATGCTGCTTTCCTGATCTCTTCCAGCTGGAAGTAATCTCCCTTTGGAGCTCCCTCAGCACTTTATCTGCTCGTCTCTGGGGCACTTATTACTGTCTGCCTCCAGTGAGTTATTTCTGAACCTGCCTTATCTCGCCTCTTGGACCGCTAGCGTCTCAAGGGTTGGGACTGTCGTAAACACCTGCTATCTTCCTGCCGAGGGCCTTTGCACAAGGGGTTATCAGTTAGCTGAATCCAGTCCTTGTTGCCTCCGACTCTGTCCCTGGATTTCGGGCCCGGCGACTTCCGCACCAGCAGGCTGGCGCCCTGGAAATGGGGCAGCGTCCGCACGGGCTGCCATCTTGGAAACTGAAAGCCCCCTGGAGGAAGTGCCCTGGGACGGCTGTGGTGGTTTATTGGCCCCCTTCGCCATTCCTGCCGTGCTCCGCACTGCTGCGTGTTCAGTGTCTTTCCATCAAGTACTCCTCCCTCTGCTGTGTCTTCTCCCAGCTGATGGTCATTCTTCCACCTCTCCCTGTTCAGTGCTCACCTTGCTGGACACTTCCTCTCCCTCAACCTTCCGTCTTCTTGGCCAGGCTTCTCCCACGGGGTCCGGTGGCCCGCTATTCGCTGGACGTGGTGTGTGGTTTTTAGCCTTCATCTGACTTGCGTGTCTGCGTATTTCACCCTGCTGATGACTGATGACTGATGACTCTCTTCTGGAAGCCTCTGCTCCCTTGGCATCCTCATCAGACTCTCCTTGTTCTTCTCAGACGGCAGCATCTTTCCTACTCCTTCTCTGAGTCCTTTTCCTGTTCTTTTTCTTCAGCTCTTCGTGTTCTCTGCCCATTGCTCGCCTCACACGCCCAGACACTTTCTTTCCTTCTGCAGGGCTTCAGCCACCACCTGGACGCGGACACCCCTCCAGCCTGCAGCTGCGGTTCTAGCCTTTTCCCCGATGTCATTTCACATACACGTTCCCAGTCGTCCTCTGTTTATTGCCAGAAGCTCCCCACACCCTGGTGTCTGAGATGCAAGTGAAGACTGACCTTCTGGCATCTCCCGCCACAGTTAACGACCCCCCGCCCCCACCCCATCACCTGGCTGCCCATCCTGGACTCGCCTCTGTCCTCGGCCCCGTCCAGTCCAGTGACCAGGGCTCCGATCGCCCCGGCGCGGTCAGGTGGGCTACGCTGTGTGACAGGTGGCTCGGAAGCCTCAGTGGCTCCCCGTCTCGAACGTTTGTGTCTTGCCCGCGTGCAGTCTGACGTGGGTGGGGCACGACCCCAAGCGGCTCGCCTCCAGGTAGCCTCTCGGAGATTGTTCCAGCTCTAGGCCTGCCAGCTGGAGCCCACGCCTCTAGGATTGCCGCGGAAGGGAAGGAGCACGCCAGGGGACCCTGCCAGACGCCGGGGAAAGGCTCACGTCACCTCTGCCCCATCCCACTGACCAGAACTCAGCCCGTGGCCCCCACGCTCCCTGCCAGGGGAGCAGGCGATGCGGTGCCTTGTGTGCTCGGGGGAGGAGATGAGCCGGTGCCCGCGGCGTCTCCTCCGCCTGCCGCCCTTCCTTCTGCCTCTGCCGCCACCCTCACGGCCACGGCCCTCGTCTCGGCCAGTGTCATCTCTACCCGGACCCGGGGGCACCCCTCGCGGCAGCAGGAACGTCTTTCTCTTCCGCGGACACCCCCGCCTCCTGCTCACGCTCTTGCGGAGGTGCAACTCCCGTGCCCCGGGGCCTCCGTCCATTCTCTCTTTCAGCATCGACCCAGGCGGGCGGCTCTCAGCCCCTCCGCTCTCATTTCCCACCGCCGTCCCCGACGCAGCTTTCTCTCCAGAGGCCACGGGCTCCTCGCGGTTCCCCGGATGGCGCGCTGTCTTCTCAAGTGCCCCACCTTTGCCTCCCAGCGGTCTCTCTTCTGGAAGGTGGCCTCGGATCCCCATGCCGGAGCCAGCCCACAGGTTTGCGTGCTCCGCTGCGGCCGAGACAGAGGCTCTCTCCTCTGGGCTTCCAGAGCCCTTCCCAGCCCTGTAGGCGAACGCTTGTTGCGTTTTTTTTGGGGGGGGGGTGTCATCGCTTCGCAGAGAATCTGACCCTACCCGCTGACCGAAGGTGACCCGGGCTTCTGTGTGCCAATCCCCGTGCTTGGAACAGCGTCACAGGTTTTGACTCACTGGGTCCTCACGAGCACCCTGTGCGAGAGGGACGACTGCGGTTTCTATTGAAAATCATGGTGGGGAACCTGAGGCACAGAGAGGTTTGGGAACTTGCCCCAGGTCACACAGCCGGCAAGCAGTGGAGGCAGGTTGGCTCCTAGTCCGCAGGTGTGGCCGCGGCCTCTGTCACCGACTGAGCTCTGCGCTCTTTGCCCACAGAAGGCCGGTCGCTGACGTTCGGTCAGACGCACACGTGGGCGAGTTCTGTTTTCGGGTCGTCTTCAACCTCCCCCTCTGCCCGCCTCCACCCTCGCGCCTCTCGGAAGTCTCCCTGTCTTCACTTCTTGCTCCGATCCTGTAACTTAAGAAGTAAGAAAATAAATCCATGAGACTTTCACCATGTTTTATTCAAATAGATGAACGGTCTTGTCTTAACAGCGGGCACCCCTCCCCTTAGACGGTCGCCCCAGGGATGTCATCGCTGCCCGGAACGTTCTGGAAGGCTTCTTTGGGGTCTGGTTGCAGAGGTAGCTTACCGGTCACACAGAAGGGCCATTTCCATGACTTGAGGATCGCCGTCTGCACAGTCTGAGCGACATCCTAGGGATTCTCCCGAATAGATGTTACTAATTAAACGTGCTTCACCCAACGTGTCGTTAATTTCAGTAGGCGTGCCCAAAGTGACGTGCTTTACGGTTCCCATTCCCTAAACGGCTGCCGTGTCATGGAGCGGCCGAGAAGGGCACTGTAGTCCTGTCCCGGGGCTGCCATAACCAAGACCCCAGACTAGCCGCTTTGAGCAGCAGAGATTGGTTTCGCGTGGTTCTGGAGGCCGTAAGTCCAAGATCCAGGTGTCGGCCGGGCCGGTTCTCTTGAGCCCTCTTTCCCTGGCTTGTGGACGGCCACCTTCTCGCTGTGTCTTTACTTGGTCTTCCCTCTGTGTGTGTCTGTGTCCTAATCTCCTTTTTAAGGATACCAGTCATACTGGATTAGGGCCCACCCATATGACCTCATTTTACCTTAGTTGACTCTTCGAGAGCCTTGTCTCCAAATACAGTCACATTTGGAGGTACTGGGGATAAGGACTCAACATTGGAGTTTTGGGGCAACACAGTTCGGTCCACAGCAGGCAATGACCGAAGCTCGCGTCCAGCACCTCCGTGACCTTGGACCAGGCCCCGCCTCCCCGGGTTTCAGTCTCCTCATCACCCGCGTAGGGAGTCAGACTAGATCACCCTGGGTCTTTACAGCCTCAAGGCTCTGCCATGACCACTAATGGCGTCATGTTAGGATGACACACAGCTTCGGTGCCACAGGCACCACCAGGGCTTCGGCATTCAAGGCCACCAACCCCTGGGGTGCTCTGGTTTCTCAACAGCTGACGACAAACTTTGTTATCTCTGTTGGCAAGCTAAGCATTTCTCCTGGGCTCTGAAAGCCACAGCGACACCATCTCCACTGGAAGCATCCCCAGGGAAACACCGTTCAGGCTTTTCCGGTCCGTTCGGTCCTGAGATAGAAGCCCCTGATCACCCACCGAAAGAAGGAAGGAAGACGTCTGGGGCCTTCGGAACGGAACAAGGGCACTTTCTATCCGGGGTAATTCTATATACATGCACTGGTAAAGATCACGGTCAAAGCAAACCAACCAGTGAAGGAAAAGCAGTCAGCAAGGGCAGCAGGACCCTTCTCGTGGGCGCCGGGGCAGACCCCCTCAGTCACAGTTGGCTTTGGCTAGCTTGGAGCCCGTCCGCAGCTTTCCAGGTCCCTGGAGTCGGCCAGGGTAGGCGATGCTCCACAGACGAGCCCGAAGCTTGCAGCCCATTCTTCACCGAGCAGTGCTGTGGCGGGCTCCTGTAGGGTATGCCAGCCCCGGTCCTGCGTCCTAGGGCAGCAGCTGTGTGGGACCAGGTGGCCTCCTTCAGCCAGCGGGGCACTGACGGGGAGATAAGCAGGTATGGGTGGGAGGAAGGGGCGCTCTGAGCAGGACCAGGTTCTTCCACCTCGAGTGGGATCTTCATCCTTCTCTCCACTTTGAGAAGCTGGTCTGCAAACCTAGCTCCCCGTATTCATGCAGGCAACCAAGCTTTCCAGATTTCTGTTTCCTTCTCCGAGACATGGCAACACGGACGCCCAGGAGAATAGTCGTGAGGCACGTGATTTCCCACGGGGAATGCTGAGCTCAGCGTGGCGGTCTTCACGATGCACATGGACACCCCACTTGGGGGTGACGCGCATTCTCCCTCCCACCCCCTCCATCACGCTGTGAGGTCAGTGCTGCCCCTTTCTCTTTACACGAGGGATACTGGAGAAGCAGGGGTTAACGCCAGCCCTGCCGGGGTCACACGGGTGGGGGTGGGGTGGGGGGAAGGTTGCGGGAAGAGCCTGGCCTGGGCCCCCTCGCGCTGCTCTGACCTTCTGCAGCTCGAGGACCAGGCTCCATTCACGGTCCCAGCGCTCACGACGGTCCTGCAGAAACCCTGCCTCTGGCCCTGCACCGGCTTGTCAGACATTGGAGCCTTTCCAGAGCCATCACGGGAGCCTAGAGGGTTTCAGTTCATCTGAGCGCGCCATCGCGAGATCCGAACGGACGTGCTGCACAGGGGTCTCAAGATACAGCAAAGACATGGTCTTATTGAGGTATCTTCTCTTTACCACACGTGGGAGACCATTTCTGCATCATCTGCCTAAAAGAAACTTGCTAAAAACTCAGACTGATTGTTACCCAAATCAGGCCAAATTATTTGAAGCTCTGGCGTATTTTCAAAATTTGCGAAGGCCCAACATCCTTCTCTTATTGTAGGAAACAGTGGAGTGGCCACGGGGTGTAAAATTAGGGCTTATGAGGGGTTGACCAGGCACAGGGCCCAAGAGGTCTGCCTGGACTTTCTCATGCTAATGCAGGCAAGTGGCTCTAATGGCCTCAGGATGGGTCTTCATGGGGGAGGAACCTCCCATAACGTCTGTCTCCTCAGACTTCTTTCTTTCTCGATTGCCTACCGGAGTTGTCATACCAGTTAGGGAATTCTGTGTGTGGTGTTGTCACAAGGAGAGGCATTCAGGGGGATTTGTCCTTGATCTTCCCCACAGAGGTGGATCCCTTCCCAGGACAAAGGGCAGGTAAACAGAAGCTTAAAATGCACGTGACCTCGCAGTACCCAGTTCAGGCTGACAGGCCTGCGGTGGGCGTAGCAGAGTTAGTTATTGGGACAATGACACCATGGCACCATCATTCCCGCAAACATGAGGGCTGCCTCCTCTGCGCCGGGCCCTGCGCTCCAGTCTGAGAACGAGTGACTTTGTCTGGGGCCGATGCAGAGAGCTTAACCCCATGTAGGGGATGCCATGGTGGGCTCACTGTTTCCGTCCATCCGTCCAGCTCTGTGCTTAGCTTATCCACTTCCTCCAAGTGAGGACTCTTGACCCCTTGCCGGACTCCAGCGCACGTCCCTAACCTCTGCCCATGCCACCCACTTGCCTTCCCACTGTGTTCCAGATCCCGTGGTGACTTCTCTTGGGTTCCTGCCTCCTTTTCTCGCCTCGCCTTGGGTTCCAACGCCCCCATCCGCCGCCAAGCGTTGGTCCAGCTGACCCTCTGCCTTAGCCCTGGTAGCTCCCTCTTCTGAGAACTTTCCTGCAGCCTCGCCATCCCAACAGCCTCCACTGGTCACCTCCACTGCTGTCCACTCTCAGGCCGGCTTCGAGGGTGTGGTTTCTCACAGTCAATCATGACACTGACTTTAGGTTTCTTTTGGAAAGGGCCCCAGGGGTGGCCAAGCTTCCTGGCTGGCGTCGCCAGGGCTCCAGGAAGCACCCGCCCCCATCACGTGCCCCAGCACTGGGGGTCACAGGACCAGTAGCCGGAGGCCTGGGCTGCCGGCCCTCCCTAGCGCCTCCCGCCACAACTCTCCTTCTGCTCCCCAGGCCCAAGCCCCCAGGCCTACAAGCACACCCACAGAAAGCGGGGCCTTCTCCATGGCCCGCTCTGTGCCTCAGTTTTCCTCCAGAGCAGCACGGCACTGCAGCAGACCCCGCATGGAAAGAGTGGTTGTTGGCTGGCAGTCAGACGAGTTTAAGAATGACGGCATTTTTTCTTTACAAGAAATAAAGGAAAAGACTGTCTTGCTAAATCAACAAAGCTGCTTATATTGCTGTGCATTTGGCCAGGCAACTCCTCGTTGACTTGTGATGGGTTTTGGCTCTTCCAAACCCATTTTCCTCTGCAATCAAGACGATTTATCATTGAAAGCATTCAGAGCGTCGACGGCCAGGTAGAGGAGCTCACCATCAGCCGGCAGGGTGGGTTGCCGACACGAGGGCAGAAATCACCCCGGGGGTCTCGGATCCCAGCCCTTTCCTTCTGTGGCTGAGTGCTGGGAGGCCTCGGCCCCGGGAGAAGGGCTCCCCGTTGATGGTGCCTGGTGCTGGACAAGAGCTCCCGCTGAAGGACTCGGCCCAAGGGGGACGCCTCACTGATGTCCCTTATGAACGATTCTTATTCGAGATGCTGTCTCTGGTGGCCCCTCCTTGGGAAACGTGGAAGGGCTCATGGGGAGAGGGTCCCACTGTAGCATCTGCAAGCGTGGGGGACGTGCCAGGAGGGAAGCAACGTCCACTTCCCTCTGCCACAGTCAGGCTCGCAAACCTGGATGGATACGACCAGGCATTTCCAAAATGCAACCAAGAAAGAGTGGCTTTGAACTTTACGGGGCATCTTTATGGCATCGCTCATCACGGCGCTGGAGAGGAAATGGCATTCAGAATTTCGTTTGTGGGCAATATAGAACTTAGGCGTCTGGCTTGGAGTCACACAGGCTCAGCGAGGGAGGTGTAGGCTAGAACTGGGCATCTCCCGACCTCTCCTGGTTTCCCCCGCTCTCAGTGTCCCTGAACCGATGGCCCATCTGGTGGATGTGTTCATACGTGAACGACTTTTAGGCGAACTGGGGGAGACTTGTTCTATATGCTGCTTCGGAGCAGAAAGCTTGACCATGTGTGCGAAATCACAGAGAGGTGACTTCGAGCCCGGCACAGAATCCCATCAGCACCGCCCCGGAGCTGGGGGAGCCGCCTTGTGCGGTGGTGAGGGGGGCTCCTTTCGCACTGGGGGTCGCCACGGGGGCGGCAGGGCCATCTGCCCGGAGCACTTCGGGGCCAGGGCTCCTGTCGGGGGTGGCAAGCTGGACCCGACCAATGTCATGTACACCCAGTCTGTCCCAGAGCTGCCGGCCCGCCGGTTTTCCCGCTGTCGTCTCTGTGGTTAGGTTATTGAAGCCGACTTCCCTCCTGGAGTCAGTTCTGGGTTAAATGGAAGAGAAAGTAAGGGACCTTGCCCTTCAGGGAAAAGTGTCTCTTGTTCACGAGGAAATCTGTCACCTCTGGTCCGTGGCAGCCTGCCTACCTGGCGCTGTCACCTAAAGGTGACGTTGGGCCAGGACGGGCTTCGAGTGGAGGTTTCAGAGCACGAAGTGACCCGAAAGCAGAGGCAGAGCTTCAGAGGGTCACAGGGTTGGTTACCTGCTCACAGCCCAGGGTAGTCTGCTGAGAAGAGCTGACCTGAAACTTTTCTTGGACAACAGGAAGGGATCTTTGCTCAAAGCTGGAGACAGAGGACAGCGCGTGGACGGGGTCCCTGCTGGGAGGCCAAGAGCAGCACTTGCATCTGAGACACTGGGCTCCCGAGGTTACTCAAGTCCAGAGGGTAGGTTTATAATAATAATAATAATAGTAAATTCAGGTTGGGCAATTCCCGCTTGACCGTATATCCTAATCGTGGATGAGTTTAGTGTATGTAAACCTAGTGTTTGTAGACATAGTCTCCATTTTCTTGAAGCCAATGTGATTTTTTTTTTTTATCCCCAAAGCACCAACGGATCTGAAATCTCTGTGTGAACAGTGCCTTGTGTTATTAACTCAAGGAGAGGGCATTCCACTCATTCTCTGCTGAGGTCATCTTAATGCCTCCCCTCCCCCCCAGTGCAAAAGGTGCTTTTATTATAGCACAGGGACAGGACCCACGGGCAGAAAGAGCCACACTGATCTTAATGCTTTTCTAGTGGCTGTTGGTGGGAAATTCAACAGTACTAGGGGTAAGAGTCTTTGCAACTATTACCTGGGTTTATCTCTCTCTCTTTCTCTCTCTCTCTCTCTATATATATATCGATATCAATATAGATAGATAGATAGTTGAGATGTAATTCACACACCTTAAAATCCACTCCTTTAAAGCATGTGATACAGTGGTTAATATATTCATACAATTGTGCAGTCTTCATTACTATCTAATTCCAGAACATTTGCAACATCCTCCGAAGAAAATCTCTTACCTATAAGCAGTCACCCTTCCTCCCCCCACACCCTCCAGGCCCTGGCAACCTGGCAACTAATCTACTTTCAGTCTGTGTGGATTTGCTATATTTCCTATAAGAAAATCATATAATATATGGCCTTTTGTGTCTAGTTTCTCTCACTGAGTGTAATGTGTTCACGGTCCATCTGTGATGTAGTGTGTCAGTTATTCATTATTTTACTGGCAGAGAATATTCCATTTTGTGGACATACCATATTTTATTTGTCCATTCATCAGTCGGTGGACATTTGAGTTGCTTCCACTTTTTGACTAGCATGAATCTGCTGCTGTACACAATCCTGTACAAGTTTTTGGGTGGACCGATGTTTTCAGTTCTCTCAGCTAGAAACCTTGCAGTAGAATTTCTGGGTCACAGGCTAATGAAGTTTAGCTTTTGGAGGAACCGTGAAACTGGTTTCCCAAGTGGACGCACCATTTTACATCTTCACCAACAATGTCCGAGGGCTCCTAACTCTCCTCCTCCTCCTTCTCATCACTTCCTATTGTCCATCCTTTTGGTTCCAGGATCTAGTTGGTGAAAGGGAGTTTCTCATTGTGGTGTTGATTTACGTCTCCCCAATGACTGATGCCGTTGAGCAACTTTTCATGTGCTTATTCAACATTTGCATGTCTTCTTTGGAGAAACGCCTATTCAGATCTTTTGCCCATTTTTAAGTTGAGTTACTTTTCCTTCTATTTTTGAGTTGTGAGAGTTATTTGATGTGTTCTGGTGCTATCCCCTTATCAGACCCATGATTTGCAAATATTCACTCCCATTGTGTGGGTTCTTTTTTTCATTTTCTTGTGGATGTCCTTTGTCACACGAGTTTTTAATTCTGTTGAAGTCCAATTGACCTATTTTTTTCTTTGCTTGTTTGTGCTTTTGGTGTCACCTGTGAGAAACCATTGCCTAATCCAAGGTTATGAAGATTTATAGCTATGTTGTCTTCTAAAGAGTTTTACAGTCTTAGCTCTTAACTCATAGGTGTTTTTATGCTTAAATTACTATGTTCAGCTCTGGGAACATGTCTTCCATTTTCAAATAATTTTTACTGTATAAAAGAAAAAAAGTTAAGAAATTAAAATTTAAAAATATATATATTTAAAAAAATTTTTTAATGTTTTTATTTATTTTTGAGACAGAGAGAGACAGAGCACGAGCAGGGGAGGGGCAGAGACAGAGGGAGACACAGAATCCGAAGCAGGCTCCAGGCTCTGAGCCGTCAGCACAGAGCCCGACGCGGGGCTCGAACTCACGGACCGTGAGATCATGACCTGAGCTGAAGTCGGACGCTTAACCGACTGAGCCACCCGGGCGCCCCTAAAAAAATATATTTGAAAGAAGAGGTATCAGACTGTAAGATCGATTTTTGTAATTCACTTTTTATTCATCTAGTATATCTGAAACATTTCTCTACATCATAGCTTTGATTTGAGTGTTCCGTGGTTTGGATAGATATGTTTTGTTTTATCCTTTCCTAGATTCTTCTCATCAAAAAAATGGAAGTAGTACAGCAATGAATGTATGATAATTTCCTTAGAATAAATACTCAGAAATAGTTTTTAAAGAGTAAACTCCTATTTCCAGCATCCTAATAAAACAAGTATAACAACGGTTCCCTGACGGAGAACATTCAGGAACAAAATAAAGGACAGTTAGATAGGTTAAAAAAAAAAAAATGAACTTAATACTGTGTTCGTTTTTGAGAAAGTGCCTTCTTCACCTTGTCTAATATTCACATATTTTCTGTAGATTACCATGCAATAATACCAAGAAACTTTTATTTGTTACTAGTTATCATTTTAATCACTGTGTAATATTTTATTGATTTGATGTAACATAATTTATTTTTGATGTACAGATGCTAAATATCTAAGTTGCATTCAACTTTTTAAAAAAAATTTTTTTTAATGTTTATTTATTTTTGAAAGAGAGAGAGACAGAGCGTTGAGTGTGGGAGGGGTAGAGAGAGAGGGAGACACAGAATCTGAAGCAGGCTCCGGGCTCTGAGCTGTCAGCACAGAGCCCGATGAGAGGCTCGAACTCACGAACTGTGAGATCATGACCTGAGCCGAAGTCAGCCGCCCAACCGACTGAGCCACCCAGGCGCCCCGCATTCAACTTTTAATAACTAGAAAACACCACAGTGAAACATATTTGATATCTGTGTGCACAGAATTTTTTTCTTCTGATTCGTTTCCTTAGGGCAGGTTCCCAGCAGATTGATTTCAGGGTCAAAGGGTTAGAACATTTGGAGGGTCTACATATGGTTCTGTTGCTTCTGGAAAGGGTTATAACAATTTTTACTGCCTTCAGGAGTTTATGAGAATCCAGTCACCAGGCAAGCACACCTCCACTCTGACAAATGTTTTAAAATGTTTCAGCAAAGAGTCCAGGTGAATGATTCTTGAGCTAGGGGAGGGCAAAATTACCTTCTATTTTATTGCTATTTTCAATTTTAAAATTTAAATTGAAGAATGATTCTTTGTGGACTGCATATTTCACATGCCTCCCTTTCTTGTTTGCAGAGAATGAAGTTTCAAAAATTATCTTTAATAAAACAGAATATATGAGGCTATGCTATATTAGTAGGATTGATGTTCACGGTCTCTGAACTGTGAAATGTTGAAAGTGCACAGAGAGATATGACATAGTTTCTAAGTGAAAAAAAAAAAGCGTATTTTTTTTCATGCAGTGTTCTTCCAGAGACGAAGATTCTCCCCATTTTATTGTTTTGTAACCAGCCCACGCCCTCCCATCCCCCACGATGGCTATAGATGGCTCACCATCACTGCCAACGTGGATCTTTGGGGATTTCTGAGTGTGACGAGTGTGAAAATCATTTCGCAGTTATTGTAAATTCCCTCAGCTGCCTGGGTCCTCATCACCCGAGGGAGGTGGATTCACCCGCTGTGTGATGTGCCCACCTCGGCTACCGGACCGGGAGGGCCGGGGACTCAACACCCAAGCCCTTTAATGAGAATCCGCTGCTGCCCTGAGAGCACTTGGTGCCTCGACTGTTCTGTCAGTCGTTTATAACGATATCATTTCCTTGGGGCAGGTTAGCCCAAGAGGGTGTTTGTGCTCTGTCTCTCAGAAGCAGAAAACCTGCTCTTCTGTGGTCGCTGTGGGACCCTCCCACCAAGTCAGGGTGGTTTGGCCACGTCAGCCTGGTGGGTTTGGAGGAGAAGTGGGGGGTGGAGGAGGGGCGCTGCTCCCGGGGGAAGTTGGTGAGAAAGCAAGGGGCTTTCTTGGAAAGTTCATGACAGCCGAGGGCAGCCTTCCCTGTCTGTAGAAGCCTGTGAGGACAACCGGTGCGTGTTTGGTGACCGATGCTGCTTTCTCTGGTTGTTGAGGCAGCCCGGATCCTTTGCCTCTGTTTAGAGGCGTGTGGAGGGGAGGGTCCTGGCCCTAGGAGTTTTGATGCTGAAAAATGGCTTTGGTGGGATCCTGCAGACCTGACTGAGGAAGAAAATTTTTCACCTGGAAACAGATATGAGCCCTGCCCCCGGGATTGGTCCCCATGAGCATGGCGTCTCCCTGGGAGATAGCGAGTTTCTGGGCTGAGGTGACCCAAGGGCACCTCCAATCTCTCAGCCTGTCTTTCACTTGTGCACCTGTGTCTGTTTGAGTCTAGGCCCTCCCCGTTGCCCTGGGTGGACTTGAACTCTGGCTCCCCGCACGTGGTCTGCCGTGGGGAGATCTCGTGGCCCAGTTCTGGACTCTCTGAACCCGGCCCTCCCCCACCTAGGGGGCGGGAACGTGGGCCTTTCTGGTTCTTCCTCCGGAGTGGGAAAGAGCAGGATGTGTTTTCCTACAAACCAGCTCACGTGTAGGCACGTGATGCCTCCGTGGATCCTCCTTACCCACGCTGGTGACAGCAGTGGCCAGAAGACTGAGATGGGCTTCTGGGAAGGCTGCCAGGAGGAAGCAGACACAACATTGCCGGGAGAGTTGACTTGTCTCAGACTCACACCCTCATATCTTGCAGATGGCACCATGGCCCTGGCTGTCTCCCCAGTTAGAGACCACTGAAACCCCACACCCTGTGGGTGACCCTGTCCTGGCGTCTGCCCTGTGACACCTCTGCCCACCCCTCCCATTTCTGCTCCCACCCTCCGGGAACCCTCTGGGTTCAGGCCTTCATCATATATCGCATAGGGACTCCCTTCTTTTTTTTTTTTTTTTTAAACGTTTATTTATTTTTGAGACAGAGAGACAGAGCATGAACAGGGGAGGGGCAGAGAGAGAGGGAGACACAGAATCGGAAGCAGGCTCCAGGCTCCGAGCCATCAGCCCAGAGCCCGACGCGGGGCTCGAACTCACGGACCGCGAGACCGTGACCTGGGCTGAAGTCAGACGTCTAACCGACTGAGCCACCCAGGCGCCCCGGGACTCCCTTCTTAATGAAGGATGCACATTAGCACTTTTCTCGTTAACCGAAAGAAATCAGAAGAGCAGGGAGAGTGGTCCCCCCAAGCGCCTTCCCCGGGAACCAAACTCCGCAGCTCGGCATCCGGCCTCCAGAGCTCTGAACTGTGTCTGTGAGCATCTGCGATTTATCTTGACTTATTTTCAGCATCTGTTAGCAAGATGTGTGCTAAGGTATGAGAAAAGCCTAAGAGAGGTGATTTTGGGAGTCTGGGAAAGCTCAACAATTTCTCCATATACATTAATGGTAATTGTCTCTTCGCTTCATGCCGGTTTAGCTTATGGAAGTTTTCGCAGGAAGGCTTTACTTTCGACAGCAGGGCAAAGCCGTATTTCCGTTGTGTTTTATATATTGCACATTTATCACGCGTAGTGTGTTTACCATGTATTGTATCCTCATGGAGTATCGTGTAGCCATGGTATCTCGCATACTGCGTATCGACTATGTACCGTTCGTTCCTCGGATGCCGACTCATGGCCATGCGACAGGGCTCGCGAGTGGCCTCTGTGTCAGGGCTCGCCCACCCTGCGCGCCCCATGTGTTGGGCTGAGTGGCTGTTTTCCATCCAGCGAAGCCTGTTGCACTCACCTGCCCTGGGTCACGGGTCGGGTTACGTTGTCTCCGTTAGGCCTGAGGGTCCCCGGCCTGGGCCTCTCTGGCAACTTCCTTGCCTGCCTGTCGCTCCTCCTGGTTCTTACGTTCCTTGACGTGTCTGCTGTCTCGCCTTCCAGGCTCAGCAGAGACCTGCCTTTTCTGCCAGGATCAGCCGCAGGTCTTTTCTGGAAACGTGCAGGCAGTTACACAGCACGGGATGGCTCACACAGCGCCTCGGTGGACTTGAGTCCATTCTCTTGACCGTCGTCCCAGGGAAGTCTGGTTGGCGTCTGAGGCGGCCAGACTGAGGGGGCTGAGGTTGGCTGGCTGGAGCAGGGTCACGCAGCTCCGGTGAGGCGGGCTGGGGTCTGACCCATTCTTCCGCCTCCAGAGCCAGGCGATTCCATGGCCCCTGGGATTCACGGAAAGGTCTGCATTAATGCCCCTGACTGTGGAACGAGATTTATCTCCATGACCCTCACTAACCTGCTAATTGTGCTCGGTCTTTATGGGCCACTGGGGACATTCCTCTGAACTTGATTCTCCATGTGGTCTTTATCTCAGTCGATTTTAGCTTTAGCTCTGCTAAAGGGATCCCGTGGGGGATCCCTCGTGGTCCTGTCCGGTCCTCGATAACCTGCCGACGTGCTGGGGCTCAGGGCTCAAGAAGGGGAGCTTCCTGTCGCGCCCCGTCCTCCTGTGCAGCGGTTCCCCGACCTGGAGATCCACACCTCACCCCTCCACCTGCAGCCTCCCTCCAACACACCACACGCGTGGTGCCTGCAACCTCACTCACTCACGAGCACACATGGCACTCTTCATGCTCATGTGCTTGTTCACAGTCACCACACATGTGCTCACACCCTCACTGCACAGGCGCTCACACCAAGGGCCAGTCACGGTAAACACGCTCACGCACAGCCACGTACCGCATGACGCACCAGTGCTGGTGCGCCTGTGTGGTCCACACCTTGACACGCACTCGCTTACCTTTTGGTCACTAATTGGTCCCGGAAGTGGGGGACCCCCCCCCCCCCCCCCAGCATGCTCCAAGGATGCTCTGTAATCCAGGTTCCGGAGGAAGCCCCACTGCCCTCTTCTCCAGGGCCCATAACTCCCAAGTGCCAGCTGTCTCCAGATAATCAGGTAGTTTTCCTGGTAGACTGATGGATGCATGCTCAAGGTATCCTTGTCTTTCGGGTGAGGGAGGGAAGCGGGAGAAGGAGGAGAGCTGACACAGGAAGCAGGACTGCCCGCCACACTTGGGAAATGCTCCCGGCAGTGCGTGAGGTTCCCTTGGGCAAAATTACGACTTTAGTCTCCGATTTGGGCATTGCCCAGCCCCTTCCCGACGCCTCCAGTTAGTCTGAGCGTTTAAATTCCTTTTCCTTATCGAGTATTGCAACTTCTGGACACACGACTGCATGTAGTTTGACGAAGGTGTCAGTGTGTGTGCATCCCCGAGGGCATGTGTCTCCGTGCAAGGTGCGTGTGTCTGTGTGTTTGCCCCGTGTGTGTGTTTGGCCTTGTGCCGGAATTATTTGGGAAAAAAAGAAAAGGATTCTAGGGTGCCTGATGAAAAAGTTCCCGGTGTGAACACTCGGGAATACTTAGGAGCTGTGGAGTCGTGGTGTGAAAGGTTGACCCCTTTCTCCAGGCTGGCGCTTCACCCTTCTGACTTGGTCTGTGACGATCTGGAATGGGCCATGGGGCCTAGGATGTGGTGGGGGCCCAGTGTCTTCTCCTGTCCCCTCCCCCCTGGCTTGGAGGAGTCTGGGGGCTGCAGTGGGGGCTCCTGTGGAGCTAGGGGGTGTGGCATGCTGAGGACTGGGCCCAGAGAGGAGGCGAAGGGCCAGTCCCCAGGGATGAGGCTGAAAAGTGTGTCTGGAAACGAGGCACGGAGCCGGGCATCTGGGCTGCAGGCCCCTGCGCAGGACCATTGGAGCAGCGGGGAGCACACGGGTGGGCTCTGTGCAGCCCGAGGGGGGAGCAGGGAGGAGCGGTGAGTGGGGAAGTGGGTGTCAGCAGCATCCACGTGGCCAGATTGCCGTCTGCACCACAGCGGGCGGGGTGGGGGGGGGGCGGGGGTGGCGGGGAACCCCTCGCAGGGAAATTCCAGCCCAGAAAGCAGGCACAGAGAGAGGCTGCAGGAGGTGAGAGCCGGGCGCTCCCAATCCGGGGTATGTGCTCACTATGCTTTGCTAGAGAAAAGAATATTTGGAAACCACTTGTCCTGGGAAGGATGAGAATTAGCTTCTAGCACTTTCGAATTGGCTTGCTGGCCGAATGACTCATCGGAACAGATATGGGTGAGGAGAGAAGGGACACGTGCAAGGGGAAAATTTCTGACGTGGGGGGGGGGGGTGAGCTTTTCGCTCACAAGACCGTGCTCAGCAGCTTAAGTTTGTAATCAGATGGGAGGACGTTGGGCATAGAGTCGCTGAAGGCAGAGTGTGGACCACGTTGTAAGGGACCCTGGTGTCCGGTTCTGGATCTCGTGGTTCTGGATCGGGATTTGCAGTGTGACAAGCGGGCACAGCAGGGATCCTTTCTCAGGCCCTGGGGCCGTCTAGTGACAGCTGGTGACTCCATGACTCACGTCCTTTCTGCTTTCTGCTCATTTGCATGTTAGTACCCGTGTGTCTTTCCAAGGAAAACACATTTGTTATGAAGACAAAAAACAAACTACCTGTTATTTACTATTTAACATTTTTTTTTTGGTATGTGAAATCTCAACGTGCATCGAGAAGAGAGTCATTCGAATAAAGAGAAACATTAATTTTTTTTCTTTTTTTTTTTTTTTAATTTTTTTTTAACGTTTATTTATTTTGAGACAGAGAGAGACAGAGCATGAATGGGGGAGGGGCAGAGAGAGAGGGAGACACAGAACCAGAAGCAGGCTCCAGGCTCTGAGCCATCAGCCCAGAGCCCGACGCGGGACTCGAACTCACGGAATGTGAGATTGTGACCTGAGCTGAAGTCGGATGCTTAACCGACTGAGCCACCCAGGCGCCCGAGAAACATTAATTTTTATGAAGGCATGGGCTGGAGGGCAATTTTAGTCTTGGGTTCTTATTTTATTCTTTATTTTATGGGTTTTTTTTTTTTTCAATAAAATAACAGCAGGAAAAATAAAAATTTGTTTTTATGGTGTATTTTTTCAAGGGTTTTCACCGGATGGAGAAACAGGCTTCATTGTTTCCAGCTAGGCAGAAAGGAAGAAGCCCACATTGTAGCTTGGGCTAAATGACATCTTTTGAAAGTTTAAAAGGGGCAAAAGCCATCGCCAAATGTCCTCCTGGTTTTGGTGGGTAGATGCACTTTCGGCCGTCTACAACCCTTCGTTCCAGGCCAGCGGCTTCCTGCGGGGAAGAGCAGCCTTAGCAGTGAATGAACGTGGCTTCCCAGCCAAGACGACACTTCTGGGCTCCTGGCAGCTGAGGTGTTCTCTCGCGAGGAAAATGAAGTTAAGGGCGTTTCCGGGGAGAGCTGGGGGGCTCTCTGCCCCGCTGCAGGGGAGGCGCTGGCCCACTTAGAACCCCACTCCATTCGGCCTTCTCCACGCTCCTGGCTAGGGATCCAGCCCACCTGGGCGCCACCCAGCAAATGAAGCTACTAAGCGTGTCTCCTCAGAGCGGGCAGGAAACAGAGGCCTGGACACATTCCGTGGATGGCCCAGACCCGCTCTTAAAGTTATAGCCACATTGTTATTTATTGAACAGGAAAGGGAAATACATAATGTCCTCCAAATACATGGCCATGGACGTTTTTGGTCAAGTGTGCCGTGGCCTGGGGCAAAGCTTTACCTGGGGTGGGGCGGGAGGGCAGGTGGAGGTAGACAGCGAGGAGGAGAAGGAGAAATAAGCTGAGACTGTTTCATCACACAGGTCAGCTGACACTTGAACCCCTCTTGTCACCTTGCAAAGATCTCCCCTTTCTCAAGGTGGTGCCGAAATCGGGATTTACCATGGGCTATAACCAGTGCTTGAATCAGTAGGAGCAAACTTCTCTTTTACTGAGGCATGGACGTGTGTGGGGGACAGCCCTTATAAGGACTTTTAATCCACTCTTCTAATGAGGGCAGCCACAGAATGCTCCAAAATGAGATGAAAAATATGGAGGTGAGAGATAATTATTTATTAGTTTACTGGAACTGCCATAAAACTGAATACCAGACTGGGTAGCTTAAACAACAGGAATTTACGGTCTCCCATTTCTGGAGGCTGGAAGTTCAAGATCAAGGGGTTGGTTTCTCCTGAGGCCTCTCTCCTTGCCTTGTAGGCGGCCACCTTCTCTCTGCTTTCTGTTTCATCTTGGGATGAATTCTCAATGTGGGACGAGTCTGCATGGACCATGGGCCCTGCAGCGGCTTGGAATTCTCCCTCTCTGGCCTTCTAGGTTCTTCACAGATATGATCGTATGCATCTTTGGAGAGACTCTCGTAGAATTATTGCTTTTTTCTCTTTCAGCAGTGTCTGGGTGATGGGCCATCAGCCAAGGATGGATTTTTACTGGGCCTTCGGAACCCTGTGCTGATTTTGGTCACCTGCACAAGGTGAGAAGCGACCAGGTGCTATTTAGAAGACCGTGGACGGGAAGCCCAGTGGCTCCCCAAGGCTGAAGTTAGTCAGCAGCAGAGCCCAGAACAGAGTCAGGTCTCTTATCGCAGCCCCAGAATCCAGCATACCCGTCCCTTCTGAGAACCATCAATCCCACCTTGCCGACACCTGATAAGCAGGGAAGCCACTCAGGCATGTGAATGAGGGGAGGCTGTCGCTCAGGATTCAGCCAAGAGCCCTCTTCTCGAAGCTCTGTTCCTGTTACATTCTGCTCCCCACCTGCCCCCTCCCATGGACTCTTGGCTTCTAATGATAGTCTTTGTATGTGTCTGTCTGTCTGCTAACTGGTGATCTGTCTGACTCAGGGCCTCTGTGCCGTGGGGAAATTTGTGCATTGCAAAACCCGCCCAGCTGGGCACTACAGCCCTTGTCTCATCTATAGTGTCAGACTGTAACCCCCTGAATTCAGGAAAGATTTAGGGTTCAGCTTTCTGTGGGTGACTCCCAGCATGTTGCTGGGCATATAGGAAGCTTTCTGTATGCTTGTTGAATAAATGAATGAACGAATTTCAACATGGAATTTTGGATATGGTAAAAAAAAACACCGCTTCTTTCTTCTGACAGGTGCAGACATCTCTACGATGTCTTTGACTGCATGGCCTTGAATGTTGTCAGGGATGGGGCACCCACTCACCAAGTAACAATTTCCCTACTGGGAAACATGGGCACTAAAAACAATTTGTTATAGCCGTTGAACTTTGGTTCCTTCTCTTTTACCCTGTGCTCTTAGCTCAGGGCAGGACTTTGGAGGTCCCTCATGCAGGGGTTCTCAGAAGGGAGAAAGAAAATGCCTTCTGGGTGGGGCCCAGTAGGGTGGAGAAGTCAAAGATCACTTGAGAAAACTAACGCACTGTTATATATTTTGAAATTTGGAAAATGAGAGAAAAACCCTATTATTTTAATGATAACAATTATTAGCAATAAAAGGATGAGAAATTATAAGGGGAGGGACAAGGTGGGGGGGGTGATCTGTCATGAGGTGGAAACCGATTTCTCAGAGTTTACCTGGTTATGTTGTTTTGAGTTTTGAACCACATGAATATTACCGCCTGGGTGGAGTGGACATTAAAATGTTAAAATGAAAATCAGGACAAACACAATAAAAGGAGACGAATCTTACTCAGTTGGGATGAGAAGGACATAATGATTCCCTAGCCCATCCCCCACCCAATTGCTTTTGGCTGCCAAAACGGGGTCCCTTTTCGTGAAGGTTACCAGACACTTGGGTGATTAGGCCCCCTCTCTTTGGGGGAAGAACTGGAAACTAAAGAGGTAGTGTTCAGTCCAGTTACCAAACAGTCACCTCCATTTCTCTGCCTTTCGGACACCCCATGTGCATAGGGATTTCAGATGCATAGGGATTTAGTAGGACACAGTTTGGCCTGAAAATGTCTGTGAACCCCTCCATTCAATTCCTTATGAGTTATTACCTTGGAGCTGACATCAGGTGTAGGTATTTGCTCCTCAGCTATGGAGAGAAACATTTGAAAACTTACTTCTCAACTTCTCTGCACCTACATTACATGACAAAATGAAACACCAGTCACTTGGGAATACGCAAAAAGGATGCTCATTTTTGACTTTATTGACTCATACTTGCAAATCAGATCAAGATGCCATTTCTTTTCCAATTATATTGGCCAAGATGAGAGCGTTTGGTCGTCTGCAGTATTGACGAGGTCGTGAAATAGGGTTCTCAAACGCTCTCGGTGGTAGTCCCCAGATTTGTGTAAATTGATTTAGATTTCATTTTATTTGGTGGCAATTTTACATTAAATATCAACTTCACAAGTGCATATATTTTGAGTCTTCCTTTTATTTTATTTTTTATTTTGGAAGGAGAGCAAGTGAGCAGGGAAGAGGGGCAGAGGAAGAGAGGGAATCCCAGGCAGACCCCAAGCCTGATACTAGGCTTGATCCTACAACCCTGAGATCATGACCTGAGTCGAAGTCAAGAGTCGGACACTCAATGGACTGAGCCACCCAGGCACCCCGAGGCTTCCATTTCTAATTCTAGGGATTTATGCTGCAACTATACTCTGACAATGTGAGTATAGGTAGGTGAGCAAGGTAAGAGCTTGGTAGGTAAATTCTGATACACTATAGAACAGAATATTATACTGCCACTGAAATGAGTAAGACACTTTTTTTGTGGAAAATATGACAAGATAGGCTATTTGACATAAACAAAAAAGCACAAACTAGTGATGATGATATACAACTATTCTTTGCACAGAGATATTTGTACGTGTCTGTGTAGATGAAAAATTTCTGGATGGTTGCATAGAAAACTGTAGACAGTGATTACATCTAGAGAGTGAGGGGCTCTACGAAATGAGCCGGAAACTGTCTTGAGATTATATAACATTTTGGAGTGACCAAATTTGTTCTCTATGGGCACATGAAATTTTTGTTTTGACAAGGCAGCCCCTCCTGCCACCAAAAATCTAACCCCTCATAAGCCATTCTGAAAATCAGATTGGATAATTCAATTCTCAATTCAATAAACTTTTATACACATGGATAATGTTCCAGCCACTGGGTAATGTATGTAAAAAAAAAACTGCTTCACAAACTGTTAACCACCATAAAAACTGAGAGCAACGATTTATTTTAAATAGTACGGCTAATTAACCAAATATTTATAAGAACCAGCTTCCATTTATAAGAAGGAACCTTCTAGAACATCGAGATTCATTGCAAATAAGCAGCCATTTTATCAAGTGCGGGATTTTAACAATACAGAATCACAGCCTTAAAAAAGCACATACCTAACAGCTCCCTCCAAAGCCGTCCAGAAAGCCAGAAAGCGGTGTGAAGAAATTTTAGGAGCTTGGAGAGGCGGTACATGTCACAAGGCCTGTGATGGGCGGGAGGCGAGGGGACAGAGAAGGCTACGTCGCACCCATCTGTGGGTCACAGGGCAGGCATCCTTTCTCAGGGGAGCCATTACACCACCTTCATTCTCTGACTCATCCTTACTGTGACTTCTCAGCTTGTAGAGGTTTAAAGGTGTTGTAAATATTCGTCATTCCATTAAATAACATCTGGTCTGAGCACCCACCACCTCTGACTGCAGTGCTGGGCAGGGGGGTGGGGTTGATTTCCATCTCCCTGGACACTCCCAGGGCACTGATGGCATCAGGCAAGTCTCTTTAGCTCAGATTTCTTCTGTAGCCAGATGGCCTGCCAGCTCTGGGCAGGTTTCTCCTTGGATTGTAGGAAATGGGCTATAGCGTGTGTCCTAATGGTCCTACGAGGCTGCGGCCGGTGCGTATTCCAACCTCGTCCCCCAGACCAGCGTGAGTCCACAGATCAATGAGCCGGCCATCCTGGCTCTTCCAGGACTATTCCTAGTAGGTAGAAGAGGATACAATTTCTTAGAGTCCAAAAGACACTACACTGCCCTTCGGGGTTTCACACGGCCGTCCTTCCTCCCCCTTCCTTGCAGGAAGCAGTCAGTGTGCATGGCCCAGCTGCTTTGTGCTTTGGAGGAGGGAAGACAGGCTGTCCTGCAGGCAGGATGGCTACTGAGATCGGTCTCACCAGGCGATGCTCTTTCTGGGGAGACAGGCCTGGAGCCATGTGACTTGGGCTCAAGTCCCAGCTCTGGTGCTAACACCCTGGGTGGTCCAGGCAGCCTCTCTGTGCCTTAGTTTCCTGTCTGTGAAAGAGGGATAACAACAGTGAGATCACCCAGTGAGCCAGGACAGGCAGAGCAGAGGGGACCGGACTTTGGTTACAGAGGATAAAGGGAGCACGGAGCCGCGGGCACCTTTCTTCTTCTCTCCTTCTAGTCATGCTTTGGGTTGCAAGACTGTTCTGGCTGATCTGTTTTGGAGGCTTTTGACCTGAGGGCCTGTGGGACTCCGTGGGGCTCTGGGAAAGCCAGGGGGGTCAGTGTGGACCCTGAGCAGAGGAGGGTGAGGAGGGCTGCTCAAGGCCAGGAGCTCTAAGGGGAGGGGTACGAGGCTCTGAAAGGTGGACCCGGCTTCAAATGGGGTTCTGCCTTTGACTGGCTGACTCTCCGGATTCTGGTTTCCAAATCTGTAAAACGTAGATGGCCTTACACCAAGTTGGTTCAAGAACTGGAGAGATTAGGCATTTAGTGCAATGTGCCAAACTGGTATTTATCACGGAGCTGTTGGCTCTGCGACTGAAACTGGGGGAGGCGGGCGGGACTCAGGAGGAAAGCCCTGCTTCGGGGAGGGAACCAGAGGGCTTCCCCTGGTTGTACCTGGGCCCTGCAGCACCCAGGCTTGCTGCAAAGCCCTGCCATTGTTCCGTGGCACTCATGGTTGGGGCCTGCTATGGCGGGCTGGCAGCTATGGTGACATTTGTTACTGCTGGAGGACACCTTGAGTGAGACAATGAGCTGGGACCGGGGAGACGGGGTGGATCTGGGAGTACAGGGTGTCTGTGCCGTGGCGGTGCCGCTGGTATATCCTGCCTGGCAGCCTTCTAGCAGGCAGAGCCCTTAGGGGAAAGCCAGGTTCCCCAGGAACCTGGGGAAGGGAAGGGCCACCCCCCCCCCCCCCCGCCCCCAGGAAGGCCGGTGGGGGAGGGGAAGCAGAAGTTGGACCGCTCACTTCCTCCCCTCTCTGGTGCGCACTCAGCACGCTGTACTCCTTGGGGTCTTGATCGGGTTCACCCCAGAGTAAGGCCGGCAGCCTCGGAGGGTCAGATGTGCCCTTCCAGCTGGGCTGGGCGTCTGCCTGGGGCGGCCTGGTGTTCACACCTGGGGTCCCAGCCCCAGAGCAGGCCTCCGGGCAGCCAGGGAGACCCTGCTATTCCTGCCGCACCGCCAAGTGCCGAGTCTGCCCTCACCCCTCGTTTTCTCACTTTAGGGCAAAAGTGGGTAGAGTTGACAAGGTTTTTGACCTTCCAAACTCCAGTCTTTGGGTTTTGCGGCACACCCATCCCAAATTTGGGGCGGCTTTAAGATTTGTGGCTGGCTGTCTTAAGCTCTTCCATGCCCTGTCTTGGAAATGAGCTGTTCTGGCTCTGGAGGGGGTGATCTGACCCAGGACCGCCTTCGCGGCCCCTGTGGGGTCCGGCCTGGCCCCTGGCTGACTCTGACTCCACCCACGTCGGTGTGGACGGCTGCTCACCCCGCCCCCACCTCGCCCAGGCTCTGCCCCACCCCCTTGCTGCAGCCCCTCTCTACTCTACCCTGCGGCTCTCAACTCCTAGGCTTGTTCTGAGCGGTAAACGAACCAACCAGAAGTCCCCCTGGCTCTGTACCCATTGCTCTGTCTTCTGAATTTGGTTCGAATCCTGCCTCCTGGACCCTTGGCACTGTGACCCCTGTGGCTTGCCCAGACCTACTCCGGCGTCCCCAGGGGTCCAATGTGAATTCGCCTTTAGGAAGAGGCAGGCAAAGCTGGACACCTACAGAGGGGTGGACCGTTACTCGCTGCCTTCCCTCCTGCCCCTCGGCCTCTGAGACCTGCCAGCCCCTTTCTTGGAGCCCAGCGTCTCCTCCTGTGTTGCCAGCAGCTGAGGGCCAGGCTCCTGTTTGTGAGCTCAGAGCTGTGTTGAGGACAGGGTGTGGGAATACCATATGATTTCACTCATATGTGGAATTTAAGGAACAAGCAAAGGGAAAGAGAGAGAGAGAGAGGGAGAGAGAAACCAAGAAACAGACTGTTAATTACAGAGAGCAATCTGCTGGTCACCAGAGGGGAGGTTGGTGGGGATTTGGGTTAAACAGGTGATGGGGGTTAAGGAGTGCGCTTGCCGTAATGAGCACCCGGTGATGTAGGGAATCGTCTAGACGGTAGACCTGAAACTAATACGACACTGTAAAAAAATAAAAGTAAAGTTACACTTACAAAAAAAGTAAAAAAGAAGTCTAACTCCACCCACACATGAAAAACATAGGGGAAAATAAAAAAGAAGGGATGTGGGAGCTGGTATCATGGAGGAAAAGCTTCTTCTAGAAGTGCCCAGTGCCATCTCTGGGGGACCAAGTTCCGCACTCCGTCGCCAGGAACCTGATCACTTCCGGGGCGCCTTCAACACGGCCACCTTTCCTTCTGTTTCTGAGCACGATGTCTTCTCAAATGTCAGTATCTTCAATTGTCACCTTGCACCGTCCATGTCAGGTGACTTGCGGCCAACTTAGAAGTGGAAATTCCAGACATTTCTGTGTGGTTTGAATAACAGTAATGAAAAAGGATCCTAAAACAAAATGCAAAAGGCCCCAGAAAACCCAAACGTTCACAGATCCCCAAACTCAGTTGTGCTTCTCCTTCCTCAGGAAAGCGACGGAGTCTTGAGCTCTTGCTGCTGAGGTGTGTGACCGAGGGCACGTTTCAGGTGCTCTGGTGCCGTGCGGGTTCGTGGCAACGGCGAGTGGGTTGCTCCGGTTCCAAATGGACCGGGAAGGTTGCAGCTTGTATTAGTCTCTGGACTAATACGAGGGTTCTCGGGAGAAACAGAACCAGTAGCTGATAGGAAGGGTATGTGTGCCTACATCAACAATTTTCTCACCCGTAAAACAGGTAACACTACTTTTTAACTTGTAGGGTTCTTATAAAGATTAAATTAAATGATGGATGATGTATATTTGATATGCTAGCCAACACTGGCTGGGTGTTTCCCAACAGTCCTGGACACTGTTCTAAGTACTGTACAGACTCATTTAACTCCTTCCCACAACCCTATCAGGTAGATATATTATTATTTTTAATAATAATTTTTTAATGTTTTTTTTTGAGAGAGAGACAGAGAGAGAACTGGCCTGTGTAAGCTGGGGAGGGGCAGAGAGAGAGAGAGAGAGAGAGATCCAAAGGATCCAGGGGATCCACAGCAAGCTCCATGCTGACAGCAGAGAGCCTAACTCAGGGCTTGAACACCAAATATCACCTCCACGTATTTTTATTTTTTAAAAACAGTTTTATTGAGACATAATCCACATCATATGATTCATTGCTTCTTGGTAGATTACATTATCAGCTTTGTAAAATTGTGATAAATCATACGTAACATAAAAATGTCCATTGAAACCACTTGAAGTGACAATTCAGTGACATTAATTACATTTACAGTGCTCTGCAGCCCCCACCACTATTTCCCAAACTTTTCATCTCCCCCAAACAGAAACTGTGTGACTGTTAAGCATATTATACCCATTTCATGGATGAGAAAACCGAGGCACAGAAAGGTGAGGAAACTTATCCAAGGTTACTCAATAAACACGTGGTGGAGGCAAGGTTTGGCTCAGGTAATCTGGGTCCAGAGCTTGTGTTCCGAATCTCCAGTCTGCACTGGGTATCCGATAATGGCTAATGTGTACTGACAGCCTGCAAGTGCCCCCGCTTTTCTGCAATCCTTACAGGAAGTCTACAGATAGCTATTTATTGTCCCTATTTTACAGTTGAAGAAACTGAGGCTCAGGGAGGTTGCCTAAGCACAATCATGGTGTGTGGCAGGCAGAGTTGGCCTGCCTGCCCTGAAGGGTCACGGTCTTCCCACCTTGCAGCACACCCTTGCACCGGACCAACGGGGTCTTACGGCTCTACTGGTCCTCTAACACTCAGCACACGTCCGGTGCCCGAAAGACCAGCGGAAATGCCCTCCAAGACTGCACTTGGGAGGCAAGCCCGGCGGTTTCCAGGAGCCAGAGGACAACGCAAGGCAGGGCGGAGGAAACTTCAACCGAAAGGCAGGGCCCGGGGTTCCTACTCTGGGTCACGAGAGTCGGCAGGGGAAGGCTCAGTGTGGAGCTGGAAGTGCGCGCGGGGGAAGGGATGCGAGTCCTCTCCATTCCATTCCACAGACGGTCCTCAAGGAGCCCCCAGGGTCCGGCGGCAGGGCGGCCCCGGGAATCTGCCTGAAGCACAGAGAGTCTGATCAGCCGTAGAGGTTCGCACAAGTTGCGAGGGTGGGGGTAGGGTTTTGGGGGAGTGTGGAGGTGGGGTGATTAAAAGAGAGAAAAATTATATCTGGGTCCAGGAATAACGAAAGGCCTCCTCTAAAAAAGTCTTGAGCAAAGAAACGGGATTTAAAAAGAGGTGATTTTGAGTTTCAGGAGATGCCAGGAGGCAGGCACCGGAGGGCGTAGGGCGGACCAGGCTGGGAGGTTCACCAGGTGGAAACCCGGGCGGGGCGGGCGGCGCAGCGAGCGCGGGGTGGGCGGGGCCCCTCCGAGCCCCGCCCCGGGCCCGCCCCGGGGCCCGCCGCCTCTTCCCGTGAGAGGCGGCGGGCGGGTCCCGCCGCGGAACCTGCGCCTGCCCCCGCGCTGCGGACGCGGCGACCGGTTTTTCTGACCCAGCTGGAAGGGCCGGCGCGGGTGGCCTCGAGTGCGTGTTCCTCTTGGCCTCTGATGTCTGCGAGGGGAATTCAGCAACAGGGACTCCTGTCTGGTGCTCTGACCCCAGCTTCCTCAATCCAGGCTCTAGAGAGGCGCCCTCAGCCGAGCCCCGGGGTCCCGCGGGCCGCGGACCCTCCCTCCCTTTCCCTGCTCTGCACCCCGGGCCGGCGCTCCGTCCTGGGCGGATGCCCCTCTGCGCCCTGTGGGCCCGCGCCGGCGCTTGTCCCCGTCCCGACCTGGGTTGGCCATCACCCTGCGTTGGGTCGGGTAAGCACCAGTCTCCCCACCCCCCCTCCCCCCAGCTCTGAGACCGCTTCTGTTTTAAGACCGCGCGTCGTGAGGCATCCAGGGCGTGTTACGGGACGAACGCGTGAGTGTGTGATGCCCGCGTGCCTCGGGCAGAGCGCCCCTTCCCCATGGCCGTGAGCAGGTGGAGAAAACACCGTCAGGGGGCATCTCCAGGGCAGGAGTGGGGCCTCCTCCCCGCTGGGGCCCGAGCCGCGCCTCTCCCCCCAGGCCCACATCCCACAGCGCAGGTGTGCCGCCCCTAGCCTGTCCTCTGGCATTGAGTCCCCAAGCTGGGTGAGGCCTGGGGCGGGGGAGGAGGAAGCAGCTCCAACACGCAGAGGAAAGGCTCTTTCCTACCTATTTGGGGCTGGTGGGGGTGGTGGCAGCCCCGGCCCCCGCGTCTCGGGACTGCCTGCCCTCAGAACAGGAGCTGGGGGACCTGTGACTGGGACAGTGCCCTGTATTTCAGGGCTGCGGAAGGCAGCTCTAGACTTCTTCAACATTCCTGGAAAATGACCTCAATTTTCTGGAAGAGGGAAGGAGGATCTGGTTCTTGGAACATTCCCACTTCTTCACACAGATGCCACTCACTCAGTTGCACGTGAAGGCTGGGGCATCTGTGGTCAGCACTGGCCACCGCCCGCGGTCAAGCTGTCCCCAGCCAGGGAGCCCAGCCCTGGCTCAGCTCCTGCGGTGGCGATCCGTCCAGCGGCTCTGCGTGGACCTGCCTGCTCTCTCATGCCTGTCCTGAGCCTCCTTGACCGGAAGCCGGTCAAGCAGGCCAGTAACGGCCCTGGGGGCTTCCTGGGGGAACTCTGTTATGCTGTAAATGGCGTCCTCGGGCTGCTCTGTCCCAGGGCTGACTGGCCACCTGCCACCCATCTTTCTCTCTTCTGCCACTGTGCCTTTCCTGCGTGTGGCCTCTCTGACCAAGTCCTGCTGAGCAGGGAAGGACTAAGAGGTTAAGCAAGGGCAGGAGGAAGGTGGGGGTGGAAGGGCTTGCCACCTCTGGGCTCTGGGACCATGTTGTGACCAAGGAGGATAAGTGTCAGTGGATCCGTTTGGTGTCAGAAAAAGCAGGCGCCCTGGCCCTTTTCCGGAGGTGCTGGGATCCTTTCTCCATCTTTCCCTCCAGCAGGTGCCTCTGGCCTTGGTGTTATTCCTGCTTCCCTCCAGGGTGTCCTCATCCTAGAGGGCCGTCTGAGGGGTCCTCTGGGACCTTGGGTTGGTGGTGTCTCGGGGCCGCAGTCCACTTCACCTGAGCCCTTTGTGGCACGTGGCTCTCTCACGATTCCCCAGCGGGACTTGGGGCTTTGTTGCTGCATCTGGCTGTACCCGGGAGGCACTGACATGTCTGTTCACCGCTTGACCCGCAGGGGCTGTGTTTGTGCTTTCTGGCATTGTATTCGGCCCCGAGCGCTTACTGGACACTCAACAAATGGCTGTCCCTTCTCTGGCTGCTGTCTGCTAGCCCTCTCACCAGCCTGGGCTCTGTCACTCGGCCTGTCTGCTTTAAGGAGTACTCAGTCTACCCCAGCACGCTCCCTCTGCTTGAAGAGCAGGTGAGTTCTCTGAGTGTCTCTCCAAGCCCCGTCTCACATCCTCTCCCCCTCTCCTGGCTTTCGGTTCACAAAGGGCTGCCCCAGGTCCTCCCATGTACACAGAGGTGCTGCAATTTCCAGAAGAATCCTGGGGCCCGAAGAACCCACCCAGCAGGCAGTCGGCCCCATCACCCCGCTGGCCATTTCCTGGCCTCCCTAGGCCCTTCTCTCTACAAGCCCAGCTCTTGGGAACCCTGGCTCTTCCCTGCCAAAGGGGAAGGCCTCACCCCCACCTCTGTGACCCCAGGACAGTTTTGTTCCCCCTGCCTCAGCAGCTCTCCCACCTCTGGTAGGGTCAGCAGATTCTCTCCTGCCTGTTGGGCACCCTGCTCCAGGCCACATGATCTGGGCCACGTCACAGCTACCCACATATCTGTTCCGTTGCAACCTGTGACCTTGTTCTCTAAGACAAGGCCGTAGGTTTTTCTCATTTGCCCCAGAGTTACCTAAAGGGCTGTAGGGTGGTAGGCAGCCCCCACACCCTGAGGGCCAGGGCATGATCTGATGTGGTCACCCAAGGTTTCTCAAGGGAGCGTCATGAAAAATTTCTGAGTTCCACATTGTCGCAGAACAAAATAAAACCCTAATTGCTTCACACCCTATACCACCCTACCAGGGACAAAATCAGAGCTTGCACTGGGGGGGCAGTGATGGGTGCCTTTGTCACGGGGTGTGCAAAATTGCGTGCCTGCCCTTTCCCCTGCCTAGCCCAGTTCCCTGAACCCTGGGACGTATGGAAAGTCACAAGTGTTTTTTCTCGTGCTCGCTTCGACAGCACGTAGGCTAAAATGGAAGCAACACAGAGAAGATTAGCGTGGCCCGGGCGCTGGGATGACACCCAGATTCACGAGGTGTTCCGTATGAAAAAAATAAAGTCACAACTGATTTTTCTTTTCAAGTCTGTTGACAAGTTGCAGAGTTTGCCTTCCAAAAATGGATGCTCTGTTCAGTTTAACGCATTCGTTAAATAAGTAGAATTGCTTGAGTCCCTGCTATGGGCCAGACAGCATGCTGTGTGGACCGTGGGGACACAACAGGGAGCAGGGCAGACGCAGACCGCCCTCCCCGTCTTTGAATTCGGCTCACATCCCAATTCTGCCGTTTACCAGGTCACCTTGTGCAAGTCTTCGAATCTCTCTGCGCTTCAGTGCTTTTTTCCTATCAGACGAAGATGGGAGTTCCTGCCTCACTGTATTTGCCTGGCAAGTAGTAGGTGTTCAATAAACGGCCGCTATTCTCATTGCTCTTTTCCAGGCTGGAAGGAGAAAGGTGTCCTCTTTCTGCTCATGTGGAAATTGCCTGGGAAGCTAGTAAGCTGTTGGCTCTGAAGGCAGTTGGCTGTCCTGAGTTTTCGAGTCCCTTGGAAGGATTCTGGGGAGTTGGCCGATTGGCTGCAGGTACCTGCCAGGCTGCGGGCCGTGCCGAGTGACCCGGAGTTGGGGCTGTCGCTAATGTCCTGTTCTAATTTCTGTTTCTCTGTGTGCTTTGTAATTGGGCCACTCTTTCAGTCGGCTAGAGCAGTTAATGACCTTGAGAAATGATCCCAGCCCTGAATATAGAATCCTGCTCTGTTGAAGTCACCCACTTCCTTTGTGGGTCTAAACGTGTTTGTGTTTTCCCTCTCGGGCATGCCTTCTCTTCCGCTTTGATGCCCGCCTCTGTAACAACAGGGCTCGGAATTATTAATTCCTACTGCGCAGTGAGGTGCAGTTTTATTACACAGAAAGGGGGAAAATATAATTGCTGTCTCGAGTAATCATTTTCTGAAGGCTGCAAGCATAACCTTTCATTAATATTTCATTCGCGGCCAGGGTGGGTAACTTGAATAGGCCTAAAAATATTGTCCCCTTTGCATGGCGAGATCAGGAGCTGGGAGCCAGTGGCTCTTCAGTTGTTTGCAATTATTTCTAAAATTAAAAATGTTTAACCCATTAACCCATAAAAAAGCAGATGAGAGACTTACAGAGACACAGCTTTTTACTGATTGGGGGAAAGGTGCAAATCCCAGGCATAACGCATCTCAGCCCCTCCATTTGGGGAGTCATCTCACTGCCCTCGCAGTGGATTTGGGGCACGGGGTCTGGGGTCCAGTGACTCACTGATCGAAGTGAGGCCGTCAGGTCATGTCCTATAGGTGCCATGAGGCCGGACATTCGCAGGTCACTGGGTTTAAGGATGCCGTGGGAAGTGCCATGGTCTTTGATGTTCCCTGGAGAGAGGCACTTGAAGCCTTCAAAGTGTCTCCCTGGAGAGAGCCAAAAGCTGATTCTCAGGTTGGGAACTGGGGAGACTCTGCTCTTGGGGCAGAGAGGAGGCAGGCCAGTGGGGAGGGCAGGAGCTGAGCAGGTGGAGGGAGCGTTTCGGAGCCTCAGTGACTGCTGGCCATTCTGGGCAGCTTCCTTCAGCTTCCTTCCCAGTCCTGGGGAGTCCAGCTGGTTGGGGACCCAGTGATGGCTCCTGGGTGACTAAAGTCCCTGCTTTTCATGTCCTCACATATTTCACAGACCCGAGCTCATCTGACGATGTGAACGGCCTCCTGAGACCTGCAGGCATGTGATGACATCAGTCCTTGTCCCCCTAGCTGGTCCACTTTAGCTCATGGGATCCTCTGACGACCTCCCTGGAAGGAGACGCTCCCTTACAGATGGGGAAGCTGGGCCTTTTGGCTGAAGTCATTGATTCCTGAGGTCACATGGCTGTAGGTGAGCTGGGATTACTCAGTGGCCTGGCCGGGTGTGGGCGCCTGTGGATCCTGGTGGGGGTGTGGGCTGCTCAGCGCTGGGTGACCACAGCGGGACTAATGTGCGAGGCCACCGCACTGTGGGTTCTTGCCCGCCGGGCCTCCCTCCACGTTTGGGTTTGCAGGGGTCCTGACTCCTAACTCCGGGTGTGTCCACGTGAAGGGGGGAAGATCACTAAACTCTGTAAGCATGATGGGGATTTTTAAGAACACCCTTGCTCAGGCCTGGGGTTGCTATGTTTCTGTGTTCTTGGCTCACTGTGTTTTCCTGGAAAAATAAATAAATAAAAAACACTGGCCAATAGGTTTATTGCCATATATCATTCGTGACAAAGATGGTTATCTTTCTTAGTTACTAATCACCTTGGGATTTCTAATGTTTATTTATTTTTGAGAGAGAGATAGAGCGTGAGTGGGGGAGGGGCAGAGAGAGAGGGAGACACGGAATCTGAAACAGGCTCCAGGCTCCGAGCTGTCAGCACAGAGCCTGACGCGGGGCTCGAACCCACAAACTGTGAGATTGTGACCTGAGCCGAAGTCGGACGCTTAAGCGATGGAGGCCCCCAGGTGCCCCAGTCATCTTGGGGTTTCTAGATGTGCTCACGTTTGGGCCCCAAGATGTGGTGTTGTCAGGGGCTCTCTCTTCAGAAGAAAGGCCACAGGGTCCGTAAACCCTGAGACCGGGCTGGGGGCCCTGGGGGAGGCTGGAGAGGAGTGAGGACTTGAGGAGCAGCCGTGAGATTAGTTTTTCTTTTCCTCTGCACCCGGAACAGGGCAGAAGGCGGCAGGACAGACACCGATGGCGGCCCCCCTGTTCCGGGTGCTCGCTGTTGAGCCCGTTTGACCTGCTGACCTCGTGTAACACACGAGGAAATGGAAGTCCTCTGAGGCGAAACAACACCCAGGCGCCAGGTGAGTGCACAGAGCAGGGTTCGAAGCCAGGTCCTGTCCCCGCCACCCCAGGGGAGAGCTGACCCCACAAAGCGGTGGCTCCTGGCCTCTCCCTCTGCCGGATGTTTCCCCTCTTCTTCCCTTTGCTCCGTGATTATGTGGCTCTGCTCCTGCCAGATCCAGACTTGCTGGTAAGACCACTTCTGAAGAGGTTTAGACAGTGACTGCATTTCGTTTATTCC
>NW_026057579.1:34192689-34306999 GCF_023721935.1 Panthera uncia
CTATAGTTATTTAAATCTTCAAATGAAGAAGTGATTGATTATTCTGTTAGCTTCATAATTTATCGTCTTTAAAAAAATATTTGGCAAATAGCTATAGGTAAGGAAGTTGACAACCTACTTCCTCTCAGTTTTCCTTCTATGTGCTGGGCCAGATGTGCTTCGGATAAATGTGTGGAAAGATCTTTACTGGTTGCCAGTGCTGTGTCAGGGTACTGGGGAAATTGAACGGGCCTTCCACCTCCATCATATTCTAGTGCCAAATGTTAGACAAACCTGAAAAGCTAAATTGAAAAGTCACTGTCATAGGCACAGAAAGTGATTCAGTAGCACATGAGCATGGCCTTGGCCCTTGCTGTAGAACGAATTTGGGAACGACTTTGGTATGAAAAAGAACATTGAGCCAAAGAACTTTGCCATTTTCCCCTTCCTGGGCATCAGTTTGTGCTTTTGCATCTGTTAAGGTAACTCTAGGTGCTGTTACAGGTCAAGCCCCCTTAGGTGCAGTGACTTAATACAATAAAAGCCTCCTACTTGCTTGAGCCTCACTGGATGTTCCTGGTGCTTGCCAGACTTCCTTATGCTCGTTCAGCGATGGAGGCTTGTTTTGTATTCTAGTCCTGCCCTGTCTTTCTTGTCATCGAGTTGGTTGATGAGAAAGAATTGAAGATTATATGGGAAGTATTGTGTTGTTGTTGTCGTCACGTATTGTTAGTCTACTCTTTTTTTTTTTTAAGTTTTTATTTTAATTCCAGGTAGTTAACATACAGTGTCATATTAGTTTCAGTATGGTGGGGGAGTGCTTTTTAATAGGCATATGTTATATCTGTTCATATTGCATTAGCCAGAAGTCGATCACATGGCCCTACTTAACTGCACATGAGGCTCATTAATGCATTCTTCTAGTTTTGTGCCAGGAAGAAGAAAAACAGATTGGGTGCACAACTAGTTAGTTCCTAATCCACCTTTAAAAGTGAGAGGTTGGCCTCGCTGACCTCTTTAAGTTCCCAACTGCTGCCAGAGTCCAAGATCCCTGCCCTTTATGGCCTTTGTGTAAACTGATGTGTAGAAGACATCTCCAAGGTAAAGTCTATTCTTAGTGACGTGAAAGATGACCAGTACCTGAAGGGTAAAGAGGGCATTTCCATCAAAATAGTTCAGTGAGTCCAAAAACATCAATGACCAGTAGTAAATTATTTACAAGAATACCCAGGGAGTCATAATGGAGGAACTGGGGTCATAAAGTAGAAAATTGGATCGAATACAGGAAGTAGCTCTTTGCAGATACTGGAGAATGGACTGCGGATGATGGCGACAAGTGAGGTGTGCCAGTAGCCCTCGATTTCCACCTTGACGCCCTTTCTAGACCGAGTGTAAGGAGACCGGCGCTCTCCAAACAGAACGGCAGTGCTGACAGAGGTCAGGGCTCAGGGAGGTGGAGCTGCTCGTGTCGGTGGCACAGGAAGGCAGAGAGGCAGAGGCCGTGTGGAGAACGAGTGCCAGAGATGGGCACTGTGTTTCCCTGGATTCTCTTGCTAATCACAAAACTGAACACGCAGAACCTGAAGTCCCATGATTCCTGGCAAGGACTGAGAAGATGGAAGACGGATAGCACCTGGAGCTGGGGCACCTGGCTGGCTCAGTCGGCAGAGCAGACCACTCTTGACGTCAGGGTCCTGAGTTCAAGCCCCATGTTGGGCGTAGAGCTGACAAAAAATAGTAATAATTGCTAGAGCTTACATGGGACTAGGAGATGTTCACGTTCCTTCTAGCCAAAATAGACGGTCCTGTCAATGCCCGGGACATTCAAGAGAGACACTAACAGAATTGTAGTGGGACTTAACTAGTCCTCGAGTAAGTGGGCTCGAATGTGTGTCTTCAGTTGTTGAGGATATGCTCCGTGTATGGTAATTAATTGCATTGTTTGTTGTTTCTATTCACATTTTCAGTGTCTTTACTGATACGCATAACTACTTACTTTCTCAGTTAGGAAGCAATGTGTTACATTCTTCAACTACGATTGCGATTTTGTTTTTATTTGCCTTTAGTTCTGTGGATTTTTAAATTTTATATATTTTGAGGTTTTATTATTAGGTGTATTCAGATTTAGAGTTGTTAGATCTTCTTGTTGGATTGGTCCTGTTATTCTAATGAAATGTATCCCTTTATCTCTACCGTTGGTGGTCTGATGAAAGCAGTCTTTTTGTCAGTGCTTGCACAGTGTGTAGTTTTTCCATCTGTTTACTTTGAAACTGTGTATCCTTATGTTTAAGGTATGTTTCTTGTATGTAGCATATCTTTTTTAAATTTAGTCTGACAATCTTTGCATTTTACTTATAGTCTGTGTTTAATGAAATTATCGATTACTTGGCTTTAAGTCTGTTATCTTGTTAAGTGACTTTCTGTGGTAATTTAGCTAATATGTATGTTTGGGTTTGTTTATTAAAACGTTGAATTTAACCTAAGTAACATAGGAAACTAATATTAAAAAGAGAAAAAAAAATGTAGTTACTCTCTTTAACATCTTGAGGAATGAAATGACCATTATTAGATGGCATTTTATCCATGATGATTGGTGGGTGGTTATATTCTTGAATTATCGTACATCCCTTTGCTTGGAAGCCTGCCAGGTGGCCCCCGTCACCCTGTGATGTCTCCTCTGGGCAGGACAGATACCTCATCTCTCTCCAATCATTGCATTTGAATGCATCTGCTAATGTATAAGTCTCTATGTCTTGGGAGAATGTGAGCTTCTAAGCAGGAATCATGTCCCCTTAACTCTTCTCAGTCCTGGCACGCAAACAGCTCCTTTATTTTTTTGAATCAGTGATCCATGCTTGGTAAGTTTTAGATCAGCCCCAATGGCCTAGGTTTAGATGCTAAGGCCAAGGGTGGCCATGTAAGGTTCAAGATGATCCTGAATGTTCCCTTCTGAGGGAATTCCTTCCCTAAAGGAATTTGGGTTGTCAGGAATTTGGACAGCTCTTCTGTTGACCTAAGCTCACAAGTGGGGCCTAGAATCAAATCTCTTCTTTTGTGATGACAGAAAATTAGTTTGGGAAAGAAAATTTTCATCAGGCTTTCCCATTATTTATCAATTTTGGGGTCTGTGAAGAGCTTTGAATACAAAATTGCATGTGAAAATCATTGTGTCTGCTATTGAATAATTGGCTGATCTGTCACTCAGAGCCTCTGAATGAAGGGTCCTGGGTGATTGCACCTGCAATTAGGCAATTGTGGGAGAAGCTTGCTGCTTCCGTTTAATTGCCTGGGCTAAAATGGAGTGTACCCTTTACAAATCTGGCCTATTATCTCATTGTAGGCCTTTGCAAATATAGGATGGCCCCAGGAACAGACAGAGAAAATATATAGTCTGTTTGCCGCGCACCAATTAATGTGAGTAATCTAGCCACCGTTCCTACACTTTTCATTGAAACAGGAAATTTAGGTGTGTTGGAATCAGTAGCCCATAATATAACTAACCTCTTCGGCACCTAGTTTTGCTGTGTCTTCGTGGCATATGTGTCCACAGTGGTTCTGATTTTTAAAAAGTTTCCACATTCATGTGTTTTTGCCAGAGAACCTTGTGAATGTGATTATTGTAGCTCTTTTACTTTTTGAAAGCAATACAAGACCCCACTGAGAAGAGCTGGACCTCTGAGTGACTCACTTAATGCTGGAGTATGTTTTCTGTATTTCCCCCGCTCCCAAGTTGTAAAACCCTAGTCCATCTATTATATCAGTTACTTCTTTCAACAAGAGTACTATGTGAAAGCCGGATGGGGCTTTTGGGAGATTTTGCCTATATTTCCCGAGTCTTTGTTTTTGCCTTTTTGGTATATTTGCTCTGTGGTGCATGCCCAGAGGTGCCGCCCAGATGCCTTTCGAAAGCGGACTTGCTTCCCACTGACATTAGTGTGGTTGACTCACAGCCTCCGGCTGTTAGTGCCTTCACGACGTGCCTCAGATTTCCCGTCACAGGCGTGTGGATTCCCAGGCAGGGTGGTGGGAGAAGGGCCTACCCACCTCCTTCAGTTCAGTCTGGGACTCTTCTAAAGATGCTCCCTCGGGGGTGGGGGGTGGGGAACTTCGCCCCCACCCCCACCCCATTTTAATAGACGTTATTCCTCAATAAACCTGTTTTGCTCTCACTTCCACCCTGGCACCTGCTTCCTGGCGAATCCGATTTGCAACCCCTGTCAAGTAACAGTGAATTAGGAATAGCTCAGAGGATGTTTATTTTATTGCATCCAAGGTTTTGCTCCCAAAACCGTTTTCAAGGAAGTGTATTTTTCTGTGAGATTATATAAGAATTGCTTCTTGTCTGTTTCTTTTTTTAATTTCTTTTTTCTCTCCACCAGTATCAAGGGATAAGGTATGCAAAATGATTTAGAGCAAAAGAATGTACTTTGTAAGTTTAGCACTTCAATTTCAGGAGATTTTTATTTTACTAAAGTAATAATTATTATAAACAATTACTAGTAAATAGGATTATTAACAATTTTACTTACAGGGACTAAGTCTTCCAAATATTTGTAAGTGAAATAGAAGCTAGCTCTTAACAAGTGCTACATATTGGAGGGACTTTTTACCTTGGTGTTACTATATCATGAAAGCAACTTAGCTTTCATTTTATTAACTTGATTCATCTTGAATTCAACTTCTTTGGGATGATTTTTCTTTTCTTTTTTTTTTTTTTAATTTTTATTTATTTTTGAGGGAGAGAGAGACAGAGAGTGAGCAGGGGAGGGGCAGAGAGAGAGAGAGACACAGAATCTGAAGTAGGCTCCAGGCTGCTGAGCTGTCAGCACAGAGCCCGATGTGGGCTTGAACTCAAGAACCATGAGATCATGACCTGAACCAAAGTCAGACCCTCAAATGACTGAGCCACCCAGGAGCCCCTTAATTTTTTTTTTTTTTTAGTGGGATGCTTTTTCATATTAACTTTTATTACAACGGTGGATAGTATTATTTGGCAAAAATTCTTCTTTCTGCCTGCTAAAATCTGCATTGCAAATTGTGCACCCTTTCTTTCTTAACCATTGGCCTTAGTGTTTCCAAATCCCCCAGATATTAGTATTTGGGATCTCAGAATGAGAACTTGGAATTCTTGGGAATACCAGGGAATTCCTGAAATCATAAGCTGGTCTGTATTTTTCATAATATTTTATATATGTGTTTTAAGTAATAATGAGTGACCATAATAATAAATAGTGAATTACTTTTTATTGTAATAGAATTATACTAAAAACTTCAGAAAATTTCTGTAAACAAAAGATATTATAATAAGTGTATGGTTTGTTATTGATACATACACTGTAGTAAAAAGATCACATCTTACGATAACATATAAAAATGATCTCTTCCTGATAGTAATATTTGATAATATTAAGAGAACTTTAATGCAAAATATATACCAGATAAAAATTGTTTAATAATGGAAAGATATGATCCTAAATGTTCAATATGTAAAAATTGACATGCTTAAAAGTCACATTTTAAAACACGTAAAGCATCAAGTCACCCTCTGTGACAATCTTGATCTTTGTCTTGCCACAAATATTCCAGACACAGACAGATTTCTTTTTTCCATTTTGTTTTGAGTCAGTTTAATTATTCTGTGTCCAAAAGCATGCACAATCTGGGATTTAGGACGTATGTCACTCGTGTTCTTTGTTAATAGTGAAAATGTTTTGTGGACTTGCCCTGATTTTGCTGATGAAATCAATGTTACTTGTGCTAATCAGTTTCTGATTTCATGTCATCTCCCAGTATTGGCAATTTCTCCTTGTGGCTTTTTTTTTTTTCTGTTGGAGTATTTACAAAGGACTGTAGCCTATAACAAATACTCAAACACTAGAAACACTAGTGAATATTATTGGGTGTTATATGAATCATGCAGCACTTAGACCTCCTGGCACGGGTACAGCACCTCCCAGAATGACATGTCAATATTGCCGATTTAAGTATTTATTTTGCTTCCCAATTCTGCTATTTCTTAGAACTCTACTCATAGGATTTGTGTGAAGTACACTCTGTGTGTCAATATATTAATGTTTATTCTATTTGCAATAATAGCACACCATTAGCAGCAGAAGGGCCAGGATGCACTCTTCTCTCATGGCAACAGCTATAACCAGTATCACCTGATGAGATGATGATACTTCTCTGCTCCTTGCTCTTGTCCCAGTTTCCAGAAACTTTGATCTTAACCTTGGACTCCATATATGGCATTTCTTTCTCTCACTTTTGACTTGAATCAGTGGCTTCCATTGAACCAATAAGGTCTGCCTGCTTGCTTTATTTGTTGCACGGAAATTATAATAATTATTCCTGTTCTTCTGTTTTCACAGTTGACTTTTCTTACTATGTGAGATTCAAAAAAAACAAAAAAACACCAAATTTCCTGAGAAAAGCAGAGAAGGAGCTCCCGCATAAAAACACTAATGTTGTCTGTAGTTGAGCAGTGGAATATTTTGGGAATATTCCACTAGAAGAAGACTGAGTTTTGTGACTTGCTGTCATGGGAGGGCGTCGCTGTGGGCCGGGGACACTGGAGGTGTTTATGGACAAGCAAAACGGTGTCTCCACATCTCTCTGTGCCCCAGTGGCAGCTGTAATTAACGCTATGTTATAGATGCCAGAGCAGCTAAGTGTGAAGGTCCTGTTCGTCGTGCTCAACCCGACTGATTAAAAAGCAATCAACGGGGTTGGTCTGGGAAGGGACAGAGGTCTAGCAAACTAGACTGTGCCACTAGAGAATTGGTTTGACAAGAGGAAGCCTCCGGCAGAAATTCTTGTCGACGCTCTAGTTAGAGGACGGTTTGCCACTTGGGCGAGGAGGCCAGGACTGAGGAAGGGGAGGCCCGATCCCCAGGTGTCATCCCTCCACGGTCCGAGCTGTGCCCAAACCCCTATAAGAGGCAGCAGGAAGAAAGTGTGTGCAAGTCCACAGCAGCCAGGTCGAAGCCCTCCGACTCTGTCTCATTCCACACAAACCAGAGTCTGCTGCGAGAGGTCTTTGCAAAGCGTTGACGAAATATTACCCGTTGACACAATATACATGTGTTAATAAGAGAAAAGTGAACTGTCTACTTGCTCCCACGGGACTTCCCTTAATATAGTCCAGGCGTGGACGTCACAGTGGAATGTTGACCGAGAGGTGTTCTCATTGCCAGCGTGCATATGCATGATTTTTTGCCTTTTAGGAAACTGAGGCTATGAAACTGAGGATTGTTTAACTGAGGAAAATTTTGTCACAGTGAGTTGGAGGAACAGAGCTCTGACACGGATGTTTTTTGTGTACTTTGGGTCCCGTTGTTTTTTATTGTCATTCTGCAGCTGATTGTTAATGGAAAGTTGGTAATAGAGAAATGTAATTTTACCCATTTAGACAGCATGTGACTCTTCGTCAGCTTATAAAATAAACTTACATGGAGAAGAGATGAGGCAAATGTTCATTTTAAAGTATCTTGTTGGCCCATGTGTATGAAGTTATTTGAGTTAATACATTGTAATTAGGAATCACATACATGGGTTGGTAGAATATATGTATTAGACAGTTGATTAAATTACCCCAAATATAATAAGCTGATTTGCCCTATATTTTATTATAGTGATGTAGTATTGGAGGTGATGATATGTTTGTGAGCATGTACAAAGGACATTTTTTGCCTGAAACTGGTAATTTACTGCTCACTCAAATGCCATAAATACTGGTTTGGGCCAAGGGGAAATCATGGAATTTATCTCTGATCTAAACTGTGAGTTGAATTTCAGACCAGAAAGCATGTTTAGAGTTTCTTTCTGAATTCAGGCCAACTTGAATCAGTCTGCCCTGCCTCTCCCCTCCGTCAGTGGTGGCAAACCTGGGTGCCGTGGCCAGTCTCTGGGCCGAGGCTGGAGATGCCCGCCCTGGTCCCGGCTCCAGGACGGCTTGGCTCCCGGAGCATACTGCCTTGTCTCCGTGGTCCTGCTTGTGGTGTTTGCCTGTGTCAGGGTTCGTTCTGGTTCAGAAGTCGTGTCACCCTGTGATCTGGGCAAACCCACAATTCCCTGGACAACCAGTTTCAGGGATCCCAAAAGCTTATCCCATGTGATGCTTAAGATGTCACAAGAGGAACGAAGAGACAGAATCAGCTAGTGCTGTGCCGGGCTGACTCGGGGTCCCTTTGCATTTGAGGCGCGTCTGTAAATTATCGATCGGACATTTACAAGTATGTTTTGTAAATGACTTGTAAACGCTGAGTAGCCCTTTGGTTTGCACCGTGTTTTTCCCGGTTCGGGGGATCCTCGTAAACACAGAGGCCCCTGGAAAGGACACCTGCAGTGGCTTCCTCTCGGCCTTGGCTGTTTCCTGAGGCCGAAGAGCAGTGTCTGCTTTCTTGGCAGGAGTCAGCGCCTCCCTCCCTTTCCTATTCTACCCTCCAGACAGTGGTGTTCTTTGTAATGGGGTGTGAGCCAGGGCAGGGAGGGGCGGTCGGCTGGACTGTGGATGCCGTCAGCCTCTGGGGTCCACAGGAGAAGACTCAAAATAGAACAGCAAATGTTTTTTTTGTTTTTTTTTTTCCACCTCCAAAAGCCCATTCGTTTCATGCCAAAAAACAGACGTGGATTTTGAAAGAGATTATCTCTGAAATACAGAAGTTTCTAAGTGATTATATAGAACCACTAATTCATCTGTCCATTCACTCACTTGATGAGTATTTGCTGATCATCTGCTAAGTGCCAGGCCCTCTGCGTGAACCTACGACTGAGGTTCACAAGAGACGCCCCGCCCTGTGGTGCTGGGGGATTTCATGGTGAGTGTGGCTGGGCCATCTTACCGGATGTTGGGCAAACGCCAGTCTAGATGTTGCCGAGAAGGTTTTTTTCTGAATGAGGTCATTCAGATCTGGACTTTGAGTAATGTGGATTACCCTCCGTAATGTGGGTGGGCCTCATCCAATCGGTCGGAGCCCTTAAGATAAAAAAGATTGATCTCTGCTGAAGAAGAGGGAATTCTGCCTCCAGATGCAACATCATCTTCAGACTGTGATGTCACCTCTTCCGGGAGTCTCCAGCCAGGATATGTCTGTCCACCTGGACCTCTGAGTCCTCAGTAATTATAACCACAGCAGTGGTAATAACAATAACCAATGCTAACCGAACACTTATTCTCTGCCTCACAGGCTCTAAGAGATGTGCACGTACTTATTTAACCTTATAAGGTGTACAGGTTGTTATCACCCCTTTTAACGGGTAAGGAAACTGAGGTACGGAGAGGGAGGGTGGCCTCTCCCAACTCGTAAGTGGCTGAGTCGGGATTAAAGTGCTGGCGGCCGAGCAGGTGCCTCTCAGAGTGACGCCGCTGCCCCCGTCGCCCCTGCTCTTGCAGCCGGGAGGCACCTCGGGCCTGTTGCCCTGCGGACTCCCATCCTCACTGGATTCCTGCCAGGATCTGTGAAGCAGGAAGGGCTGCCGCTGTACCCATCTCACAGGTGAAGAAACGGAGGCTCGGAGGGTTTGTGTGGCCACTGCCAGGCCCTGGGGCTGCTGTCACTGTAGTGGCTTTGCTTCCTGGCCCCAGGCTGTAGTTTTCACCCCCCCCCCCTTTCCATCCAAGGCTGTCTAATTTGCTGAGGTTGGAAACTGGGTGGTTTTCTCAGCTCCTCTGACTCCCGGGCCCTAGCTCCATGGGTGGGAGGTAAAAGTGTAGCCAGGGGGAGTGGACATACTTCCTGGGGTCCTCTTGTCTCCCCAGTGTCTGCTGTGGCTGTACCTGCCAGGTCTCCTTTCTGGACAATCTCATTTTCTTCTCTCCGTCTGCAGTTTCCCTTGGCTGGTGGGTTCAGCTTAAATTCATTGCTCTAGAACCTTTCCTGCTGGCCCCTCCCTCTGGCCTTTCCTTCCACACTTTTCTTAGCGGTATGCACTATCTAGTAATTAACTTTTGGCACAGGACTTTTAAAACTTCAGGCATTGTGAGTTCTCTTTCTTTCCATGAGTCCTCCTGAAGTTTCTTTGCGGCTCCCTGTGGTTGAGCCCACAGCCTGGCACACAGGGGGTGTGGAGTTTGCATTTGTTGATGGATGTGATTTAATATGATTGGAAACGTGGGTCAGTCAAGTTGGAAATGACCCAGTCACCTTGCAGTGTTTCAGAGGGAGGCAGTGCCTGGTGAGATCCCCTGATGGGAATCCTTCCAGCCCCCTGCTGCCGGGTCCTGGAATTCTTGTCCACAGCATACTAGGAATTTTAGCGGGTGTAATAATGATCCCGTGATTCAGAGGTTCAGCGTGAACACGAGCAATTTCCTCAATTCAGTTCCCCACCGGGGAGCATTTCCTGGTGAGAGCTCGGAGTGTGTTTTCTACCACCTCCCTTAATTCGGGCACTTCTTAATTCAGACCCCGTGCAGGCAGCCTGCGTGGAGGGCACCGGTCTCGGACCAGGCTGACTGCAGCGGCCATGGGATTTCTTTCAAAGAGCTGTGGAAAGGGGCGGGGCTGGGGTCCTCGGTACCCTGAATTGGGGGATGGGGCGAGGAGGAGGACCCAATCGAGTATGTCCGGGGCAGAGCACGTGAGGAACCCACCTGCAGCTGACAGTCACTAGCTGTCGTTTTAGGGGAAGTTGGGTGAGATTTGAGAAGCAAGGAAACACAGGAGCCACCAGCGTCACATGACCACGTATAGTTGGGCCGCCCTGAGACCCTAGGGCCCTCATCCTAGAGATTTCAGAGCTTGTATCAGTGCGTTCTTAATCTGGAATTGGTCTCTAGACGTCATCAGAGCCGGAGCCTTTATGTGGGATCAGAGAACGGACCGGCCTCTTTGTGGGGGGGGGGGGGGGTTCTCCCTCGGCTGCTCCCGGCCCCGGGCTCCTTCCCCCGCCCCGTGTGGCCCCTGGGCGTCACAGCAGCCGCGTCCAGTGCAGACGCAGCAGGTCATTTGCAGCTTAGCCGTCAAGGACCCGAGCCGCGTGCGCGTTGGAGGAAGGAAGCGGAGATGTGCGGTGGCCGCGTGCAGTGTCAGGGTTCACGCCAGCGTTCACGGAGCCCTTCGAGCGTCCTAAGCGATCTTCTCACTCACTGGCTCGTTCAGCCCTGACACAATCCTCTGATAGCGTTATTATCGTTTCTATTTTATAGCTAGGCAGGGGTGCGCCCTCTGGGCCTCGCAGACGCCCACGTGCCGCCCACGTGCCTCCCACGTGCCTCCCACGTGGCCCTGGGCTTTGCCAAAACACGCTTTCCCCTCCAATGCAGCAGAAACTGCACTTTTCAGTGAGACAGCCGCCTAACCCGTGCTTTCTGAGCATCAGTCGCTGGCTGCGTTCCTCGGCCTGCGAGTTCAGCGGCTGAAAATTGTGCAGACATGCCCGAAGGTGCTGTGGGAGCCACTGAGGGGACACAGGGGTCCTTTCCTTCCAGGATCAGTGGTCCACACAGTGAGTTGGGAAACGGATTCCAGTGGATACACAGATAGAAGCAGCCTATGGCTTCGTCCTAGGCGAACAGGCAGGATTTGGACAGAGATGGGGGAGGGGCAGAGAGCCCAGGAGGTGGAGGGGACATTGTGGACCAGTGCCCAGGGGTGCCTGTGCCTGGCCTGTTTGTTCCGTGGAGAATGGCGTGTTGCTCTGTTACTGGACGGGAACAGCTGTGAGAGCAAGAGCCTCAGAGCGCTGGGAAGTACCTTGAATCACCAGGCTGTTCCGCCTTCTCTCCTCCTGCTCTCCTGCCTCCTGCAGAGCCCTCCTCACCTGCTCATCAGGTTTCAGTGTTAGTGACAGAGCCCAGGTATTTTGCAATGTCTGGGAGTCCTCCCCACCTCCATGCTGCAGCTGAGAGCCTCCCTTCTTCCTGATGGATATTTTGTCAGTCACAGAGCTAAGGAGCGGTGGGGTCAAACAGGTTAGACTGGGAGCGCCTGGGTGGCTCGGTGGGGTAAGGGATTTTGGTTCAGGTCATGATCTCACGTGGTTCATGGGTTCGAACCCTGCGTCAGGCTCTATGCTGACAGCTCAGAGCCTGGAGCCTGCTTCAGATTCCGTGTCTCCCTCTCTCTCTGCGCCTCCCACGCTCTGTGTGTGTCTCTCAAAATAAATAAATGTTAAAAAAAAAAAAAAAAAGGTTAGACTGAACAAAAGTTGTTTAGGTAGACACAGAGCATAGAAAGTAGGTGGAGACGGTCAGCTAGTCCAGCATAAATTGTAACTTTGGCATCTTACTGGTACCGGATCCCTGCGCTTAAAGGCAGCGGCTGTGCAAAAAGCAGTTAGGGTGAGTGAACAAAACAAAACAAAACACCCCTGGCATTGGCATCAGACGGCACTGAGTTCAGACTCTGGTTCTCCTGCTTATTAAAGAGGAGACTGTAAGGAGCTTACTAGTTTAGCTTGGTTTCCTACCTCACGAATTCTTGGGTGCAAAGTGCCCAGCCCACAGCCCCATAAATAGATGTATTCTCACATCGCCGGGCTGGTGTCTGTTTCTGCAGCATCATGACTTCTTATTTCTGGGTGCTTCCAGACTGTGACCTAAACCAGCATCTGAACTGTGCTTGAAGTTCTGTGGGAAGTCTCGGAGCCGGCTATGTCTGGTGTGCCGGCTGTTGGCCCGAGTGTGACAACGTTAAATATAACATCTGATGATTTCGAAAGAGCCTGGGGAAGAGGCCGCGTCTGGCAGTGCTGTCGTCTTTGGTGCCGCGTCTGTCCGCGGCCCTGTAGCCTTGCAGTTGTGGGCAGGCCACCCGTTGGCCTGAGCCTCCTGGTCTGTGAAGCCGGCATGCTGGAAGGGACCTCGGAGGGGCTTCCAGCTCGGGAATGCTGTGCCTCTGTCGCACGCTCGCGGGGGGCAGCGATCCAAACTGCGGTTGCCGTTCCTTTCCATATGGCGGGCCGCGTGCCACCGCGTCCTGGATGCATCGCGGAAGCACGTGCCGGCCCCAGTAGTTGTGTGGACCTGCGGTGAGGGCCCGGGAGCAGCCCTGGGGCCTGGATAGGGAGGTGGTGGCCGATCGGAGACCCAGCCCAGGCCTGCACTCGTCTGGGGCACCCGCTCGTCTGGGAACCTGCCCGCCCCAGGATCCACGATTCCGGGCCTGGGTTCCTCGCTGCTGCCAGGCATTCTGTGCTGGGAGGCGCCCAGGATAGGCCGATGGGCATCTTGTGTCCCCGGGAGCTGGTTTTGAACCGACTCACCCTACCAGGATGCGTCCCGTGGATTTGTGTTCAGGGCTGACTTGAGCATAATACCGCCAGCGGCTGCAGGAGAAAAGAGACGAATATGTATTAATCCCAAATGCTTGTTTTCTGAAAATGACGCTTCTGCTGGTTGCCTGTCGTGGAACCACTGAGTCACCACTTGGGACCCGACGAACACCCGCATCATCGCCTCGTTTATTCTAAGGCTCAGTCTACAGGCACCTCTTGCGAAGCCCGTTTCCTCCCCCCCTCCCTCCACCCCCGCCCCGGGGCTGTGTTGAATGATGAAGTAAGGAAATGAACCCGACCTGCTCTCTTCTGGTCTTGCCCCCTCCCCATGTCCTTGCTGCCCTTGTATTATAGCAGCACCTGACTTCGCTCAACAGACAGCGTTTCCTGAGCACCCACTAGCTGTGAGACTCTCAGGACCCCGGGCTTTTGTCCTAGGCTCCTTTTGTGCTCTCTTGGCTCTACAGTAAGTTTAAATTCCTAGAGGGCAGTCACTTCTCTTTGTTTCCACATCCACAGTACCCAGCCAGCAGGGGTTTTGTTAAATATTCTTCTAGTGTTTAAAAAAAAAATAATAACAAAACAACACTACTGAACTAAAAAGCAAAACCCAGGGGTAATACGTAAGTGGTGAGAAGTTCCACCCAAGGAAAATAAGCTTTATTTCTAGTGGGGAAAGTGGCATTAATAGCTACGGCTACCATTTAACGTGGCATGCACTTACTACCTCTGACACCCTTACCAGTCCTTTAAGATGGGTATGATTCATCCCACTTGAAAGATGAGGACTCAGAGTCCTGCTCAGAGTAATACATGTAGTCAGTTGTGATGTGAGTTATGGTTGTATTTCAGACTTTTTCAGACTTCAAAGCGGTGGTGTTTTGTTAAGCTCTGCCGCTTAGTATTTCCATTCATGGTGTTCATCTACCTGCACGATTTAATGTAAAAGACCAATGTGTGGATGTTTCTGGCACCTGCATTACGAACGGGTGTATACAAGCACAAGATAGAGAGATTTCCTTCTCACGGGTTGGGCATGCGCTCAGAGTGTGATTAACGGGTCAAAAAAGTGTATGATAAGTGCCAGATAGGAGGCACAGGGGACATGTGTGTTGTCTGAAATAGTTCTGTTGAACATTTGTGTTTCTTTATAAAGCTAGTGGCACAGCTAGAAACTGGTGCCAGAAACATTTCTGAGAGCTAGATTTTAGTTTCCTCTCTCTTGCTGACGAGTTTGACCTTGTGATCCTAGTTATCTATCTGTGAAATATGGGTGCTACAAGTTGCCCACCCATCTTGGCCTGATTACTTCAGTTTGAATTAATAGAACCAGTTGGTTTTGAGAGAGCTCATCTGTACAGTTCATGCCTTGGGAGGGGAGGGGTGTTCAGGCTGAGCTGGTCTGGGGCAATGAAAAGAGCATCCCATCAGATTTTTCCTTCCCTCCAACAGAAAGCCAGGAGAACATTAAGGATTAGGGCACCCCCTTTTAGTAAATGAAATACCCCCCTCCAAGACCTCTACATATCAAAACCTTGGGAGTCAGAGGTCACACACCTGCACATACTAATGAGATTCATTAACTCCAGGAGACCAGTGAGGTTTGCAAAGGGACATTATTGTGGCTATTCTCTCCTTTGACAAAGGAGCCTCCATTGTCACTTTGCCTTCCTTCTGTCCCTGTCTATCATCAAAATAGAGTGGGGGCAGCCCCTGGAGAGAGGACCCCTTCCACTAACTGCTTCCTGGAACTCTAAGAGGCTCAGCTGTTCCATGGACAAAAATGAATGCAGCACGTGGCCCATAGCTGGAGGAATATGTTTCTCACCCCTGGGAGAAACAGCCAGTCCACGCAGATTTTGGATCCTCTTAGATGCGTGGAACCCTCAGTAACGGTGGTGGCTATTTTGATAGCGTGTCCCTCTTTAGGGACACAAAGACTTCGGTCTGGAAAACAGTGCCCGTTTCCTGTAGCTGGTGGGAGGAGGTGGCTCTGAATTACAATCCATTCAGGATGTGCCTGCTGTCCCCCAGGAGGGTGCAGGTGATGGCCTGGGGCACAAGACTGGAACTACATACCTGCAGGCTTAGGGCAAGAATTCAGCCCTTCTAACTGGGTGCCCGAAGAATGGAAGCCATTGAAAACCAGCTGGGCACTTCTCAAGCAAGGAGTAGGAAGGAGGTTTGGGTCTGCCCTCAAGCTGGGAAGACACATCTCCCCCTACCTGGCCCTGTTAGGGGCTGTCTAACCAAAGCCACCTGTCCTGTCTTTGCAGGTCTGATGGAGTTTGCCAAGCTGATACAGGAACGTTCTTGTGCTCTTATATATCCGGTTCCCGTAAATATAAAATATCAAGGGCTTTCAGCTGGGGGAATGGGGGTAGAAAGCAGCAAATCGATGTTACCCAAAGTTGTTGTTTAAAATGCTTTCAGGGAGCTATTCGTCTTTTGGCTGCTGTTACTTGTTTCCCTGCTTGTTTAGCAAAGTATTTTAAAAACAATATATGCTCACGGAAGAGAGTATGGAAAGTTACATAAAGTTTAAAGAATATAAGAAAAGATAATCTGGGATTGTACTATCAAGGGACAACCATATGAATATTTTGCCTTATTCTCTAGTCTCTGCTGAGAGAGATTACTGAAATCTCTAAATGTGCGTGCGTGTGTAAATCATTTTTCCTAAAATTGTATTTTCTACTTAACTTAAATTCTGTCTTTTGAACTCAGTATTCTAAAATAAGCTCTCTGTGTGTTATTAAAACAATTTTGTCAGCATATTTTTTTTTTCTGGCTTAATAATACTACTTTCTTTACCACATTTTTTTTAGAGGGATTAAAAAAACCTACCTCAAAAGGAGCATTAGTTTGAATATAAACAAGCCCAGTTGTCCTCAAGCATTTTTTTTCCCCTCCAGGGAGAGACATTCCGTTTGTTTCTGTTTACAAGTTATAAAATGTTTCCTTCTTTTGTGACTTTTGAGGGGGAGGGGTGCCAGATTGTGACACTGCTATTTGCTGTTTCATTCGCTGGTCCCTCTGGTGTAACTGTGGCACCTCTGTTCCTTCCCGCAAGTGCATAGCTCTTCAGATCTAATCTCTGTGCACATTTCTCAGTGAAAGTCTTACCACCTTGTTTGTTAGTCTTCATCAAACTGGTTTTTTTCTAAGTGATTTTCGGGGGACATAAATTCCCTTTATCACGTAAAACGCCTGAAACCGGGTCAGGCTCCGTGCACAGTCCCCAGCGGGAGGGTCCACCTGCTTCCTTATATCTCATGTGATGCTTGATGGCCCCCCCCCCCCCCCCCAACCCCAGCTTCTCTCCCTCGCACACTGTTGGCTGGAACAGAACGTTTCCATGCAGGTGTGTCCTAACCCAGAGGCCTGGGTTTAAGGATTTTGTAAAAACAAACGAGCAATGAGCATATTCAGTGCCATACGATTAGATCTCAAAATAGCAACTCTAGATTTTTTAAAATAAAAGACACCCTACCCAGTGGAAGCGACAAGATTCCAAAAACACCTACAGTGTAACATTTCTACATTAGTAAAAAAATAAAATAAAATAAAGATACAAGTAAAGAAGTATTGGCAAAGGGAAACAGAAAGTGATGCAGTTTAGGCAGGGGCTAACTCACACACACACAAAAAAAATGACCAAAGAGATAAAAACAGCGGAAGTGACAAGAGAACAATTTTCTCTTCTCTAGAAACACCTGTACAATGAATGCCAAGGAATGGGAAAGAAAACAAAACAAGCCACAGATTTAATCAGCTTTCATCTCTTAATTGTGAGATCACGCGTGGATCGGAATAGGGTTTCCGCAGCAGGAGCATGGCCGTGGTCATGGAGCAGGGTTTCATGGTCAGCATGGCTACACACAGCCTGGTCTGCCCAGGACCATCTCTGTTCTTACATTAACTGCTTGCGTAGTTAGTAAGAGCCTTGGCTTTCACTCTCAAATTGTAGCAGTTTGGACCTTAAGTTATACGGTCTCTATAATAGCAAAACTCCAGTGTTTGTGCTGTGAAAAGTAATCAGTGAAGTCACTGGTTTCATTCAAGGTTTTTTGGGATGTGAAGTCAAAATGACAAAACAAAACTCGATGTATTTACATCTACAGTTCAGATGTCCAATGACCTTGGAGAGCTGTCTGGATGAGGCTCTCAGGAAAGCATATGGAATGAGGTATGGAGAATGAAGTTACCATCATGATTATAATAATGACATGCTACATTTGTAGAGCTGTTTCCGGTTTCCAGAGACCTTCCAGATTCTTGGGCTCATGTGTCCTGTGATGTTGAGTGGTCTGCAAGGAGATGACAGTGTAATGACGCTGGGGGGAGATGTCAACCCGCCTCTGCTCTCGGGTTTGGTGACCCCACAGTGGGGATGGATGCCGTCCCTCACTGGTTCTGGAGGGAAGGGAATGAAAACAGACTGGAGCACATTCAGAGAAGGGTTGGGGCTTCAGAGGCAGGACGTTACTGAGGAAAGCCTGAGGCAATGAAATCTGCATGTCAACATGGAGTTATGAGTATCGGTACCCGCAGCTGTAGCTTTGGAGAAACAACTCAGGGGCGTGCATTTAGCGAAGATGAACCGTTTACTGTGATTAGTAGAAAGAGGGCCAACGGAAGGAAAGCAGCTCCTTATGAAAGCATTCTGAGATGATGGGACTGATCATCTGGAAAAAGGTGGCTGGTACCCAAACTCTTTAAATTTGTCGCTGGAAAAGTAAATTGAGTCTATAGAGTTTTTCTTATGTTTTCCTCTCTAGCATGCACCGTTAATGTTAATAGAGTGATAGTATCCATTATTAACCCTTTATCCAAAGGGTTTTTTTTTTTTTTTTTTTTTTTTTTTATCCAAAGGCACTTTTTCCCCCAGAGAAGTAATTGAAAAAGAAATGAATATTCAAGGGCACAGGGCTTAACATTCCAATGTCTACATTTTCGGAGGGTGTCAAAGAGCTGGTGTCCAAGGCCAGCTTCTACCGCCTCGGGAGAATTTTACTTCCCACTAGCAGAAAGATAGGTTCAGTTATTCAGATTTAATCCACGTGGGAACCACCGTGGCAAGGGACCCCGCGCTGTTTGCATTCATTTCAAGGAGAGAGCACGAGGCTGTCGTTGGCTCCTGGCTCCTCTGGAGGAGAAATCAGGGCACACTGAGTCTGTGACTTGCAGGGTGACCCAGTTCATCGAGGAAGTCATCTAGGAAGTAAAATGAGATGTTGGGAAGTCTGACCCCGCTTTGGTTTCCAGTTTAACCTTACCGCTGGTGAGGTCTTAGGCCCGTTTGTTAATCTACACGGGGTGAGGGTGAAGAGGCAGACTCAGGAAGTTTGCCGAGAAACTCAAGTAGCTGTTATCTTCGAAGGACGGAGAGCCTCGCATAGAGCCCGTTCTCAGCCTTTGGTTGTGCTGTGATCCACGGCCAGTGGCATTTTGCTCTCCGGACTGAGCCTCTGGGCTCCCTCCTTTCCTGGACCAGGTTCGCAGCTGGGAGAGCCCTCAGGGACAGGCCCTGTGCCAGCTACAGTCTCTCTGCCAAACAGCTCAGTAGTGTGTGTGACTTTATTCTCGTTAATCACTCTTCATCAACGTAGATTTTAATACAGTAGCGAGGTGGTCTTTTATTTAAAAGCTTTAGGAGAAAGTGAAGTGAGAATGAGCTTGAATCAATGACCCAACATAGTGTCATTTTAAATTTCTCATCACTTCAAATAAATAGAACTGGTTTTCTTAAAACATGTACCTAAAGTTTTTACTCTTTTAATTAACCAACGGACATTTCCTGCTCGTGCCTTACAATTTGAACTCTCTTTATAATAGTTGCCAGGTTGCAGCAAACTTTTGGCTTTGCTAGGCTGCTCCGTGAAGCGGGAGTTTCACTAAGGACTTTGTGGGGGGACCCAGGAAATGGTTTCCATTGTACAGCATGTGGCAAAGCCTCAAGAATCCTCCTTCCCCATATCTGTTCTTTCCCAGATGCTCTCTCAGAACAGCAGGGGATCCACATTTTTGTTTCCAAATCCCTTCTTGCCTTTGCCTCAGGCAGCCTCTGCGTTTCCCTAGTTCAGACGTCTTCCTTCCAGATCTTTCTCTGACATCTCTTCACTCTGCTTTTTCTATGTAACAATGAAGCTCCTTCTTCTCTTCTCCAGTTTATGTGTTCTAGTCTGCACCTTTTTCCTTCATCCCTCAGAAAATAAAGACCCTTCCTTAGGACGCTCTGTCTTTAGATACTCTGGGTGTTTTAAATAATAATGAATTTTTGAAAATTCCTTTGACAGTAAAGTCACTCAGTGACATTTATTGGAGCCCAGGACTGATTAGCCAGTTGTATTAAATATCATCAAATATAAATTCTATGGGATAAGAAAACTTAGTGTGCACTACAGTTTTAAAAACATTTCATTTACCAAAATAGAGTAGGAAAGGATCTATGGCTCTGTTTACTTTCATGGTCTGGACATTCTCTTTCTGGTATCTTCTGCTGGTTTACAGAATTGGTGTTTATATATTCTCTGGATTAACAATTGCCCATTAACTAATAGCTCCTGTGAATAGAGGATTGGATAAACAGGGGGGAAAGGTGGGAGAGGGGAGGACCGGCTTTAAAACACTAGTAAAACACTGAACAACTCCTCACCAAAATACCATATGCGCTATGTGGGAATGAAGCTCAGGGATGCCCATGGCTCTGGCTTATGCTAGGGGAGGCCACGCTGTGCAGTGGTGTATAGGGTTCAGGGGTTGGATGCCAGATTTGGATGCCTACTCAAGCACTTAGTGGCTTGTAACTTTCAGTGAATTACTTCATTCTCTCTCTCCTCCTCAGTCTCCTAAGACAAGAATAACAATACCACTGAGTTGCATGGCTTCCACGGGAAAAGAGGTAAGTGCGTAGAATTTTCCCTGGCACCTTGTAAATGCTCAATAAATGTCGGCTGTCAATTTTACTGTAGAGTACAACTTGAACTGTGTCTTCAAAAGGCAAACCCGGTGACGTGCTTCCTCAGACTGCATTGCGGTGGCGAGTACTAGAGGGTGCATCATCCCCAGGGTTCTTGAAGACTTCGGGATCAGAGCCAGGCATAGCTAGCGTGGAACCATGCAGCACGGGTTTAATTTTTTATTTTATTTTTTTTAATGTTTATTTATTTTTGAGACAGAGAGAGACAGAGCATGAATGGGGGAGGGTCAGAGAGAGGGAGACACAGAATCTGAAACAGGCTCCGGGCTCTGAGCTGTCAGCACAGGGGCCCGATGCGGGGCTCGAACTCACGGACCGCGAGATCGTGACCTGAGCCGAAGTCGGCGCTCAACTGACTGAGCCACCCAGGCGCCCCGCAGCATGGGTTTAAAGTACGTTGCAGGCACCGCACATTATTCCCTAAGTTCCAGTAGGGCATCCCCCGATCTTTCAAAGTTGCTCTGCAGTCCACATCCCTGCCTTGACCTAGTCCACAAAGATTTGAGTGTTCACTGTCTACCAGACTGCTTGGTGTAGGAGACATAAAAAGCGATCAGAATGCACAATGTCTTGGCTCTCTCACTTGCATCCTGGGAGCCGGGGAGACAGAAGTAAACAGATAAACTTGCAGTCTATAAGGATTTTATACTTTTGAAAATTATGCTGTTTTTTGGTTGGACTTTTTATTTTCAGATCACGATAGATTCACACGTTAGAAATAACTCAGCAGATTGATTCCATGTACCCTTGACCCCAGTCTTCCTGACTGGTAACATCTTACAAAACTATAGTATATTATTGCAATCAAGATATTGACATTGGCTCAGTCAAGGCACAGAACATCTCCGTCACCGCCAGCATCCCTTATGTAGAAAAGCCACACCTACGTCCCTCCACCCTCCCCAATCCCCGAAAACCACTAATCGGCTCTCCTCTTCTCTGAATTTTGTCATTTCAAGAATGTTTTGTAGATGGAACCTTTTGGGATTGGCTTTTGTTCCCACTCAGCATGATTCTTGGGAGGTTTATCCAGGTCTTGGCATGTATCAGTAGCGTGTTTCTTTTTATTGCTGGTAGTGGTATTCTACGGTAAGGATGTGCCACAGTGTGCTTAAACATTTACCCATTGAGGGACATTTGGGCTGTTTCCAGAGTTTTGCTTTTATGAATGAAGCTGCTACGAACACGGGTATATACAGGTTTTGAATACATCGTAAGTTTTCATTTCTCTGGGATGAATGCTGAAGAGTGCGATAGCTAGGAGTACGGTAATTACATGTTTAGTTGTTTAAGAAACTGATAAACTGTTTTCCAGAGTGCTTGTACCATTTTACACTGCCCTGAGCCGCGTATGGTTGAGTAAGCTTCTCCATATCCTCACCAGTGTTTGGTGTTGTCACTTATTGTCATTATTTCTTTTAACTATTCAGATGGGTGTCTAGTGATATTTCACCGTGGTTCATTTTGTATTCCCCTAATGGATGATGATGCAAAACGTCTTTTTTGATGTGCTTTTTTTGCCCTCTGTATATCCTCTCCAGTGAAATGTCTCTTTGTGTCTTTTGTAGATTTTTTAATTGGATTTTTTTTTAAAAGGTTGAGGTTTGAGAGCTGTTTATATATTCTAGAGATTTGTCCTTTGGTAGATACATGGTTTGCAAATATTTTCTCCCAGTCTGTACCTTGTCCTTTTATCTTCTTTCACAGAGCAAGGGTTTTAAATTTTGATGACATCTATATTTTGCTAATTTTTCCTTTGATAGGTTATGCTTTTGGTGTCAAGCCAAATAAATCTTCACTTAGCAAGATCTCAAAGATTTGCTACTGTTTTTTTTTTCCTGTAAATTTTATATTTTTATGTTTAAGCCTGTTACCCATTTTGACTTATTTATAAGGTGAAGATTGCAAAAAATGTAGGACTGCAATTGACTTTTGCATGTTTACCTTGTATCTGTGATCTTACTAGTGGTTGGAGATTTTTGGAGATACTTTGCCCCAACCTCCCTTTTATTAACCTGTGGATGTGCACTTAATCCAGTACCATCGGTCAAAGAGGTTACCCTTCCTCGCTGAATTCCTCCTTCGCATTTATCAAAAATCAGTTGGGCATATTTGTGTGTGGCTATTTCTGGGCTTTCTGTTGTGCTCCATTGACCTATATGTCTATCTTCCACCAATACCACAGTCTTGATGGTAGCTTATATGATATCTTAAAATCATGTAGACTGACTCCTCCCACTGTATATTTATTTTAAAAATTATTTTAGCCACTGTGCTCCTCTTGCTTTTTCATATACAACTTAGAGTGATCTTGTCTGTATCTGAAAAAAACTCTCACTGGGATTTTGATTGCAGTTGCATTAAACTTGTATATCAATTTGGGGTGAGTTGACATCTTTACTATGTTGAGTCTTCTAATCCATGAACATGGTATGTTCCTCCATTTATTTACTTACATGTTCTCTGATTTCTTTCATCAGTGTTTTGTAGCTTTTAGCCTATAAGTTCTCTATTTTATTATACCTATACCTAAGTACTTCCAATTTTTTGAGCAGTGGTAAATAGTATTGTATTTTAATTTCAGTGTCCATAGGTTCATTGAGAGTTTTACAGAAATACAATTGATTACTTAATATTTACCTAATATCCTGTGATCTTGCTGAACTAACTTATGCTCGGTAGTTTTTGGACATTCCTTGTAAGTGTCTGCCTAGTTAATCATGATACCTGAAAATAGGGATAATTTTATTTCTTCCTCTCTGAACTGTGTCCCCTTTATTTTATTTTATTTTATTTTATTATTATCATTATTATTATTATTATTTTGCCTTATTGCATTGGCTAGATCTTTTGGCACTGTGTTGAATAACAGTGTTGAGAGTGGACATTCTTACCTTGTTACCAGTCTTAGGAAAAACACATTCAGTTTTTGACCACTAGTTGTAATGTAAACTGTAGGGTTTTTTTGGAGATGTTCTTTATCAAGTTGAGGAAGTTTCTCCCTATTCCCATTTTTCTGAGAGATTTTACCATGAATGGGTGTTGCGTTTTGTCAAAAAACTTGTCTCCCTCAAGTGATGAGATCTTTGGGATTTTTCTTCTTTAGATTGTTAATATGGCAGATTACACTGATTGATTTTCAAATGTTGAACCAGCCTTGAATACTTGGAATAAAACACACTTGGGTATGGTATCAATTCTGTTTATATTTTAATGAATTCTATTGGCTAGTATTTTGTTAAGAATTTTTACATCTATATTCATGAGGTATATTGGTCTGTATTTTACTTTCTTTCAGTTTTTGGTTTTGGTATCAGGATAATGAGAATAGCTTCATAAAATGAATTAGGAAGTATTCCCTCCTCTTCTATTTTCTGAAAGAGTTCTGTAAATATTTAGTAGAATTTTCTGGTGAAACTATCTGAGTTTGGCAATTTCTACTTTGAGGCTTTTAAAAGGCACATATTTAATTTCTTTAATTGTTACAGTGATATTCAAATAACGTATTTGATATCCAGTGAATTGTAGTAGTTTATGAGTTTTGAGTAATTGGTCCATTTCATCTAAGTTGTTAAATTTATGAGTGTAGAGGGGCACCTGGGTGGCTCAGTCAGTCAACCATTGAACTGTTGATTTCAGCTCAGGTCATGATCTTGTGTCTCATGGGATTGAGCCTTGTGTTGGGCTCTGTGCTTAGGGCACGGAATCTGCTTGGGACTCTTTCTTTCTTTCTCTCTCTCTGCCCCTCCCCCATTTGTTCTCTCTCTCTTTCTCTCTCTCTCTCACCTCAAAATAAATAAACATTTAAAAAAGATGTATGTGTGGAATTGTTCATAGTATTCCCTTCGTATGTTTTGGTTGTATGCAAGGTCTGTGGTGTGTTTTATATTTCACTCCTGATATTGGTAATTTGTCTCTTCTGACTTACTGGAGGTTTATCAATTTTATTGATTTTTTTTAAAGAACCAGTTCTTTATTTCATCAGTTCTGTTTTTTTTTTTTTTTTTTCCCAATGTCATTGATTTCTGCTCTTGTCTTTAGTTTTTCCTTTTTCTTGTTTTGAGTTTATTGTCTTCTTCCCTTTCTAAATAAATTCTTGAGATGGGAGCACAAATTATTGTTTTGAGACTTTTCTTCTTTCATAATATAAATATTTAGTGCTGTAAAGTTTTCTTTCAGCACTGCTTATGTCCCACAGATTTTGGTATGCTGCATTTTTATTTTTATTCAGTTCAGTTTTTGAAAAAATTTCCTTGACACTTCCTCTTTGACCCATGGGTTAGTGTGCTATTCAGTTTCTAGGTGTTTAGATATTTTTCTGTTATTGATTTCTGTCTTGGCCAGATAACCCACTATGTATGATTTCAATTGTTTTTGATTTTTTGAGGTTTATTTTATGTCTAGGATACTGTCTATGTTGATATCATGTTCTGAGAATTCTTGAAAAGTATATATGTTCTGTTGTTTTGCCAGAGTGTTGTATTATTAATACCTATTAGATCCTTTTGTTTTAGTCCTTATATATATATCCTTGATGATTTTCTGTCTAGTTCTATCAGTTGTTGAGAGAGGGATGTTAAAGTCTCCAGCTGTAATTGTGATTTGTCGTTTTTCTTTTCAGTTCAGTCAGTTCTTGCTTCACATATTTTACAGCTTGTTGTTTGATGCGCACGTGTTTATGATTTCTCTGTCTTTTGGTGAATTTGTCGTTATATAATGTCCTCCTGGTAATTTTTTTAGTTCTGATATCTATTTCATCCAATATTAATATAGCCACTCCTGCATACTTTTTGATTTATGTATGCATGGTATATTTTCCCATACCTTAATTTTTAGCCTACCTATATCATAGATGACCCAACGAGAGCATACCTAGAAGTTTCTCCCTCACTGTCACACATCCACGCCAACTTGCTGTCCCTGCTGGTCCATAGTCCTTTATTTAGTCCATTCTGCCAGTCTGTGTCTTTAATTGATAGGTTTAGACCATTTATAGTTAATGTAATTACTAATATATTAGGGCTGAAGTCAGCCACTTTTGTGTGTGTGTTCTGTTTATTCTGTTTTTGTTTCTTTGCTTTATTTTTCCTGTCCTCACATGGGTAAATATGTTTAGACTTACATTTTGATTTATAGAGTTTTTGAGTGTATTTCTTTGTATTTTGAGTCATTTATTGCTGTAGGTTGGTCAATTGGTCTATTTTTCTAGGTCAGTCTGTTTTTCAGTCATCAATTTAAATGCTACTGGTGTCGGCATTTTACCAGTTCAAGTGAAGTGTGGAAATCTTACTTTCTTTTACCCTTCCCCATCAACAATATAATTGTCTTAATTATTTCTTATACATGTGTTTATAACAAGAGCACCAGATAGTGTTCTAATTTTTGCTTCAACTATCAATCATAAATTAGGAAACTTAAGTAGAGTGAGAAATGCATTGTACTTGTTCTTATTTTCACTCTTTCTGTATATTGTTCTTTCTTCTTTCTGATATCCAAAGATTACTTCTTTTATCATTATCTTTCTGTTCAGAGAAACTTCTTTGTACCCTTCTTTCAGGGTACGTTTGCTTGTTACAAATTCTTATTTTCCTTCCTCTGAGAATGCCTTGATTTCTGTTTCTTTTTAATTTTTTTTAATGTTTATTTTTGAGGGAGAGAGACAGAGAGAGAGTGCGAGCAGGGGAGGGGCAGAGAGAGGGGGAGACACAGAATCCTAAGCAGACTTGGACCCCTGAACCTCAAGATGATGACCTGAGCCGAAGTCAGGCGCTTAACCAACTGAGCCACCCAGGTGCCCCTGCCTTGATTTCTTTTTATTTCCTGAAGGAAATTTTTGCCAGATAAAGAATTACGGGTTGACAATTCCTTCCCATCATTTGAAGAATGTTGTGCCACTTCTTTCTGGCCTCCGTGGTTTCTGATCAGAATTCCACTGCCGTTCAAATTGCTTGCCCATGTAGGTGAAGTGTTGTTTCTCTCTCACTGCTTTCAAGATTTTTTTTCTTTGTCTTTAGTTTTGAGACCTTGTCTATGATGTGTCTTGATGTGGGTTTCTTTGGGTTTATTCTTTTTGAGGTTTGTTCAGTTGTTTTGAATCTTCATTTTTTTTTTTTTTAAACTAAATTTGGAGATTTTATTACTTCTTCAAGTCATTGTATCTTTGAGTGACTGGTCAACCTTGCCTTCTCTGTTTTCTCTAAGATTCTGATGACATGAATATTGGATCTTAGGCCCATAGGACTCTAAGTCTCTGCTTGTTTGTTTCTTCTACAGTCTCTTTTCTCTCTGTTGTTGAAATTGGGTAATTTATTTTGTTCTATCTTAAAGTTCACACACTTTCCTCTTTCCCCCCATGCGTTGAAGTATTTATTTGTTACTATATTTTTAAGTGCTAAAATTTAAAGTATTTTAAGATAATAATTATAGGTACATTTTTAAAAATGACATGACCGTAATAAGCCATGAGATATTCTGAAAACCTCCTTGTTGAGAAGGCCCCTGGATCAGTCATATGGGCTGTAGGTTCATTCAATCAGATTTTTTCCCAGGCAGAATTCTGGCACATTAGATTTTTCAGATATGATTTTTGCAATCTACTATCTATTTTCTGGTATATTCTGAGAGAATTATATGATTTTTACAATAATAGTTCTCAAGTCCAGTTGGAAGACATTTAAAAACACCATTGCCATCCTTAGCTGTGCATGTCTGGTTACCTGTAGGGGAGCACATAGCTTGGTCGTTACTTTCAGTTATTCCCCTAAATAAATCAAGGTCATCAAGCCTTTCCTCTCCAGGCTTAGTCAATTACCTTTGCTGATTCTTGGATGAGCAGCATCTTAGAGATCTAACAGTTGAGTTTCAGTGGCATCTGGGATGTCTTTGGTATACCCAGGCCCACCGTGGACCACAGAGGGACATCCAGGGAAGACCTCCCCTGAGGGATTGTCATCCTTGCCCCAACCCCCCATCCTTCAGCATGAGTGGCTCTCCCTTGCTTCCCAGTGGATGAGTTCCAACACTCTCTGCCCAGCTCCAGATGCAGCATCCCCGAGCCACTGGAGGCCAGCAAGTGCCAAGCTTAGTGTACCTTGTCCCCCTCCGCAATAACCTTGAGGTCAAGCAAAGGCAGGTTTTATCGCATAGTATCAAAATAAACCAGTTTTGTACCTTTGTGAACCAAATTTGAAATAGAGACTAAAAAAATACACTTCCAGGATAAAACCAGAATGACAGTTTTAGAAGGAAGGGCTCTAAAGAGGAGTTTGGCCTTGAACCAGTGTCTGCATCTTTCTGCTCCCTTATAGTTTGAGGGAAAAAAATACACCTGTCATGATTATGTGAGGATTAAATGAAACAGTGCAAGGTCTGGTACTCAGTGCATGATGTTGCATATTACATCACTGTTGCCTCCTTAATTAAGATCTTTATTGTCCATAACACCTAGCACGTTTTGTGGGATAGACTAGTGCTTCATAAATCTGGTTGAATGGACTAGACCACGTTTAACCGATCCGGGGACCTTCTCACACAGGGGCTTTGAGAATGTCTCTTGGCTTTTCATGGCCTTGGTATTTAAAAATATATATATCATTATTACCCGGAAACACTTTAATAAAATGGGCACAAACTTGATTCAGTAACTGTGGGCTCATCCATTTGTGGGTCAGATCATTTTGGAAGCTATAAACCATAAGTTGATAGAATGTAAAACAATGTAAATCTTTTTAAAGAACAGATTTTTAAAGTTAGAAAGAGCCTTACTCTTTGCACGTACGCCACCTCTCACTTGAGGCAGAAATGAATCTGGTATTTCAGGCACGGCTTCAATGCACTATTCATTTGTTCATTCATTCATCCACTCAACAAATATTTATTGCGCGTGTACTATTTTTGATGTGCTTTGTTTGGCACTGGGAAAAAATGGCCTTTAGGAAAAGTAAAATTGAGTGGAAGAGACACGTGAAACAGTAGACACCCGCATTAAGTGCTGTCATACCCAGTATTTATCGTGTGTTTGTTCTATACGGGGAACTGTTCTGTGTGACTTACTCGTACAGGCTCATTTGGTTCTTGGAACACATTGTGAGGCAGGGCACTTGGACGATTGTATCCTGATCATTCCCGTTTTGTAGCTGAGGAAGCCTTAGACTCTGTCACTAACGAAAAGCAGAGGGGCCTCCAAAGCAGGTAGTCTGAGTCCAGAGTCTTGGGTTTTAAAGACCGTGCCATGGAAGAGGCTAGAACATGGTGAAGAAGCGCCTAATTCGGGGGGCAGGGGATGGCCCAGGCTTGGTCCTGTGAAGTGGTGCCTGGGAAGCGGGCATGGGACGCTCACTGTTTCTAGAGACAGGCTGTTAGCTGTTACTTCGTGACTATATTCCTGAAAAATAAGAACCCACAAGACTAAATACTTCTAAATGTTACAAAAGGAGGGAGGAAGGGGGTGGGAGTGAGCAACCCAGGGAACAGGCGACAGTGGGGAGACACGAGAGCAGTCTGTGAGAAAGTCCGTGAGAAGCGGGAAGCTCTTCTCATTCTCACGACTGTGTCATCGAGGCACGTGCTCCAGAATTCTCCATTTCCTCAGTTTTCCACCATCCATGCGCCCTGCGCTCCGGCCTCCGCCCAGGCCGTGCTGTCTGAGACACTCAGGCTCAGTGCTGTTTCCCGGGGGACGGTGTCCTGACCCCCTGTGTGGTATTGAACCTCCATCATTTGTTCTGATATAACCCTTTGTAGCTCTTATCACAACTATAATTACGAAATTATTTGGGTAATTACCTGAGTGCCTGATAAATATGCATTCCTTTTCCATGATTGTAGACTCTGTGAGGACAAGGACAGTCTCTTTTTTTCACCCTTATCCACCCTAGTATAGTCAGAGGAAGTGCCTGTTAAGGGATGAACTGTGTCCCCCTTTTCCCAAAAAAGATGTGTTGGAGTCCTAAACCCTGCTACTTAGAATGTGACCTTATTTGGAGATGAGGTCTTTCCTGAGGGAACCTAGTGGATGAGGTCATAGGGTGGGCCCTAGTCTGGTCGCTGGCGTCCTTATAAAAAGGGGCACGGACATACGTGCACAGGGGGAGCACCACACGTAGACATCCGCGCGCAAAGGGGCACCACACACAGACCTACATGCGTGGGGGGAGCGCCATGTGAGGGTGAAGGCAGAACTCCATCACCCAAGGAACACACAGGAGTGCCAGAAAACCACCTGAAGCCAGCGGAGAGGCCTGGAACAGAGGCCTGGAACAGACTCTCCCTCACGGCAGACCCACTCTTTGATCTTGGGCTTCCGGCCTCCAGACCTGTGGGAACAAACTATCGTTTCTGCCCCCAGGCTGCGGTGCTTTGTTATGGCCCCAGGAGCCAATACATTGCATGATCAACATCTGTTGACAAAAGAAGGAAGAGGTAATCCGCGGAATCACACAGCCCTTTCCCTTGCTTGGAATGAGGGCTCCATCAAGGTTTGTTGCTGATAGGACGTTTAACGTGTGCCCCTTTCTATTTGTTTGTTTTTGGGGTTTTTGGGGTTGTATGTCTTATTGTTAAAGGCAAACCCAGAAAAGTTTAACTCTTTGTATAAACCTTAAAAAACCTAAAATGGCATTTTAACGTCCCCAATATTTTGATTATCCTCCACCCCCTGGATCTTTGGCCTGAGAGTGGGGAGTGGGTCAGAGGTTGCTGGCGTCACCAGAGACCATGTGTGACACTAGCTATGAGCAGAAGATCCCACACGTCACATGTTGAGGAACCAGCATTAAACTGTAAGGGGAGAAGTGTGACTCATCCATGCATTTGTGATGATCCTGTCATGCACGGATTGGTACCTGGCAGGCTTCGTTTTCTCTAGGATTTCTGCCACCAGCTGTCACTACATACTTTTCAATTTGCACCGTCTCATCACTGCCAAGAACGAAGTACCTCTGTGTGACTTGTAATTACAGAACTGCTCCTGTGGCCCCCTCCCCAAGTCCCTAGAGGTTACATTTGCACATTCTGACAAGTAATTTCTTGATTTTGTTTTCTGTACCAATCATTGAAGGTCTCCTGAACATGCGTCGCTGTAAACAATGAATTCTCAACTTCGGAAAGTACTTCCGCCTCTGACAGTCTAATTGTTCTCTTGGTTTCCAGGCTTTTCACCTTTTACGAAATACGATGCTTTCTCTACATCTTGTCTAAATGCAGGTTTGAAAACATTGGACTGGTTTATATGCTACAGAGCTAAGTCGAATTAGAAGGCAAATGTGATTTTTGCAAATATGTGCAAAAGCCTTTGCAGAGACAGCTCAGGCTTCTTAGGCCGGTGCCCCTGGCAGCTGGAGACTGATGTCCCGGGAAGCGGAATGCAAAGGAGAGGCAGGGGTTCTCTGGAATGCCATTCGGGAACCTGGGCACTCAGCCTCTTCTCTAGATGCCATTTCCTGATTGGCCCTTTGGCCAAGTGCTGAGTACCTTGACTGCCTTGGGGGCTACCTTGCATTTCCCCTTGCCTGTTGTATGGTTCGTGACAGAGCCCCAGCACCTGGAATGTAGCCACTGTGTGTGCACTCCTTGCCCAAGGCGAGCCCCTGCCTGTTCTCTTCACCCCCCCCCCAAATCCTTATTCTGCCACTGGCACCTGTCCCGTCTCTTCGGGCTCTGCCTCTTGCTTTTCTCTGACTCTTTTCCCTCAGCCTGTAAACATGTTAAATTATGCCATCCTGGACCGAAACAAAACAGAACAAAACCCTTCTCCTCAAGGAAGGACCCTCCTCTCTCATTTCCTTTCTTGAAAAACCTTTCTTGAAAGTCTGTCTAACCTTCTCGTTTTCCCTCTTTGCCCTCTGTTCGCTTCAGCCGCCTGCACTGTTGCCTCGCTATACCTGCTGTTAGTAAGGAAACCACTAGCTTCCTGGATCGGGAGACTTCTTGCCCTCATCCCACTTGACCTTTGGCAGTATTTATCAGTGAAGCCGGAGCAGCCATGTGCTGAGCTGAAACCAGGGGGCGGGAGAAATCGAGGAAACGGGGGCCCATGGCAGGGGGAGGTCAGCGGCAGGCTCTGTCTGTCTGGTGGTCATCCTCTTGAGCGAACCGACTTCCCCTTTTCCCTTTAATTTCACCTTAATTGGGGGTTGTCTTACGATTCGTACTGCTGTCTTTCTCTTGGTTTTCATTTTCTTCTGTCATCTCATCATGCCTACTCACTTTTATCTTCTTTCTGGACCACATCACCATTTTCCCCCAGCTTCAAGTACCGTCTCCGTACCTTGACTTCCAACTCTGTCTCTTCACCAAGGGTCTGTTTGCTGAGCTCTAAACCTGTATTTCCAAAGCTCTCAGCGGACATGACCCCAGCAAAGTTTTACAGGCACTTGGCATTAACATGTCACAAGGGGAGTTTGATGATGTCTTCAAAACTGCCCCTCTCTTTGTATTCCTTGTTTTAGCAAATGGCGGGACCACCTGTCCTCAGCCCTAAGCTGGGATCTTGGGTATTTCTCTGATCTCCCTCTATTGCCTTTCTCATGTCCAGTGTTATCAGATGTGGTCCATCCTTCCTTTCTTGCCCCTTTTCCATTTTCACTGCAGTAATTTGGGTTTTTCCTTTAGCATCTCTAAAGCCTGTTAATTAGGATGTAGCCCAGCACCTTTTTTCTTAAAGTGCCAATCACCTGGAGATCTTGTGACAGTGTGGATCCCAGGTTTAAAAGTCCATGATGGGACCTGAGATTCTGCATTTCTGGGGAGTTCCTGGGTGATGCTGCTGCTGGTCATGGACCATACCCTGAGTAGCCGTGGTCCCAACAAGTACTCCCTTCCCTCGGATCCCCGTCCCTGTGTCTTGTCACTCCCGCACTGTCCGTGAGGAAGTGTGGTGGCTGAGAGCCACCACGAACGAACGAGCAGTGTGCTCTGCTCCCTGAGTTCCTTCCCCTCCGGCGTGCCCTCGCTGGGGGACGCTTTGCTGTGTGTGTGCTAACGAGAAGAACCAAAAAAGAGGGAGGTTCTGACAGCGTGAACTGTGCGTGGCTGCAAGCGGTGACTGGGAGTGTGAAGTGTCAAGAGGGTGACTTTTGAGTCGCAGACAAAGGCACCTGGCTACTGAGCCCCGGGGGGGAAAGAAAGGGGGCGGGAGGCCTTTCCGAGGAGGAGTCGCGTGATGGCTCTTCCTCAGTATCTGCCAGATTGCTTTGTTGGTGGAAGTGACAGAGGAGCAGAGTCCTGCCCAGTATTAAAGGCACACTAACAGGTGGAATTGTGCGGGGCTGGGCTGGGCTGCACCGCGATGTGGGAGCTGTTCCCCCGGCAGCGTGTTCACGACCGCGTTGCGTGGCTTCTGTGGATGTGGCTCCTTCACGGCACAGGAGGCTGGACCAGATGACCTCCGGTCGCTGCCTTCGGCCCCATGCCAAGATCGTGCCTGCTTTAGTGAGGAAGCCTTGTGACGGGTGCTGCTGTAGGGGACGCTTCCGCGGTCACAGATGTCGGTGAGTAGATGGGACGGGTGGCGGGCATCATCAGGAGAGGTGTTCTTTGAGTCACGCTGCCTCTCCTGAATGCTGACCGTTTATTCTCCTGCAGTTTTCTAGGATGTTCTGTGGCTCAGCCATCTCATAGACTAAACCAGAGTTTGTCAAAAATTTCCGTAAAGGGCAAGGTAGGAATTTTTCGGCTTTGGGGGCCATAAGGTGTCTGTCTTGACTACTTAACTCTGCTGCTGTAGCTTGAAGGCCGCCCGGAGACAATCTGTAAATGAATGGGCGTGGTGGGTGCCGAAAAAAAGTTTATTTACGAAAACAGACAGCAGGCCCAGTTTGTCCCAGGAGATTCAACAACCCTGTAGAGCAAAGTGACTTTGTGTTTAATTTGATACGTTGGTTGAAACACAGAAAACAGATCCAGCGTATGTTGATTGGATTTCTGTGATGGGCATGTGACTGTGTGTGTCTATTTGTATGATGGTTTAGAAGATGTCCATGTGAATGCTAGTTACGTTTTGGTTGGTGTATTGAAACATCAGCTCCGAAGATTAGTGTTACATCTTGTTTCTGCAGAAGACTTCAAAAGCCACCAACAGAGCAAAGGGAGAAATACATGTTGACCTTCAAAGCTGTAACTTTACTATCAGGATTGTTCATCTTTAAAGATACTGTTTTGATTCTCAGAAGACGCTTTTTTTGATGTCAAAATAAATAGCATTTGACATTTTCAAATATAATTAGTGTTGAGCATTCGGTAGAGGGTGGGTAGGAGAAGCATCTGGGCATGTGGAGGAGGAGCGGTTTCTGGTACCCCTGTTTGTTGCACTTTGGGGACGATGGCAAAAGGCGGCAACGGCCGTATCTTTGTTCCGTTTACTCTCCAGCTGTAAACACGTGATGAATCATCTCACGGACGGCAAAAGACTCTTCCCAGGACCAGCAGTGATGTCCACGTGTTCACAAGGGCTTAGGTATCCCAACAACGTGGCGGCCCTAACGAGGCATTCTCTGGGCTTGGCCACTTACGGGGAGCTCACCAAGAAGCCTCCGGACTTTCTGCTTCTGCTGTTGACTTTGTAGCTAACTTATGACCTTTGGGTTGGTGTGGCCCGGTTTTCTTCCTAACAAAAATGAAGGAAACGGTGCTTGTGAGTTTGCAGAGCTCTTTGAAATTTCAAATGCATGTATTATCAACATGCAAATTATTATAATTCTCTCTCAGTTGCTGCCTTCTATTTACAAACAGCTGAACCTCTTCCTCCCACTTCTGGATGAGACATGGAAAGGGCACAGAAACCAGCCTCAAAAGCTCCAAAGGAAACGTGTGTTGTCTGCAATGTAGAGCTGAGTGCTACTTCCAGAGCATAAGAAAATGCAGGTTGCGTCGTACGAAGTTTCAGGCTAATCCCTCCATGTGTAGGGGCGTAGAGGGGTGAATGCAATTTAGCCACTAATGCTTTTCAATTCAAATTTGAACCTAGGGAGCTATCTGAGGCAAAATCATTTTTCAGAATCTTCATTCTCTGTAGTTTCTTGGGATCGAAATTGCCTTAGAAAAACGTCATGTTTTATTTTTAACCAGCTGAAAACATACCATGGCAAGAACATGAAATCTACCATTGGAATGCCCATCTCCACCATTTTCAAAATGGGTAGGGCTCGTTGAGAACTGGTGTGCTACCTGTGGGGGTTTTCTGAGTTGCTTTCCATCATGTGCTTGGTGAAATGTGGCAGAGCATATGGGAGGCTGGTGATTCATCTCTGTGTAAGATTTTCTGGGGAAAGCTGAGATGCATTCACTTTGCAGAATTCCCCCCACTGTACCCCTGTTGAAGGTTTTGCCTTAATGGAACAAGAATTTGCTCTATTTCAGACTTTCAGATTATGATCCCAGAAGTTTTTTGTAAATGAACGTCTCCCTCATTTTTTGTCTTTCTGTGGCCTCACCTCCTCTCTGTAGCCTCACTTACAAGGGTCCTACCCTATCCTGGTAGCTGGGGAGGGATATTTTAGCTTCCATATTCAGTGGTGCTATCAAGGGTCAGAGGGCATTGCCCCACATGTCTGCAACAGTGTAGGTGTCCGTGAGTGGGGGGTCATTATAAATTCAGGGAGAATTATTTCAACCGATAGCTGGCAACATGTAACCTAGTGACGGAAGAAGGTAAATATTTAGACAGTAGAAGCTGTTGATTGCAAGAACTAATTTTGCGGAAGGCCAGGGTCAAGTGTACATACTAGCAGTCTTTGACTTATCAGCATTATTCGAAAACTGAGCTTAATTTACAAAATGCTAAGTGTATTTGTTCTTTCCTTGGAGAGTACATCCTTCACTTGTGACCTCCAAGCATCCATGCTAGGACTGGAAGAAGCTTCTTGATATATATAGATGCTTTTCATAACAATATCAGAATGTGGGACATCAGAAAAGTTTTCTTTATTTTCTGTATTTTTTTAAATTAAAAAAAATGTTTAAATGTTTGTTTATTTTGAGCAAGAGTGAGGGAGGGGCAGAGAGGGAGGGAGACACAGAATCTGAAGCAGGCTCCAAGCTCTGAGCTCTGAGCTCTGAGCTGTCAGCACAGAGCCTGATGTGGGGCTCAAACTCAAGAACCATGAGATCATGACCTGAGCTCCAACCTGAGCAACCGTCAGATGCTCCAACCGACTGAGCCACCCAGGCGCCCTAGAAAATTTTTCTTTCAGTAGTCTGCTATATTGAAGCATTTATATGACATCTGGATAATGGAAAATGGTGAGCCATTGGAAATTATTGTGCGTTCGTTTAATTTAAACTATTAGAATGTTTAATGTTAGAAAAAGGAGATTATTTTACACAATTAAATGAAAAACAATTAGAATATAAATAGCATGTATGCTATAGTCCCATTTCCTTAAATTGATCTATAATATTAGGTGGAGCCATATGAACTTGCTACTTTGTATGTCAGATGGTCTGATATCAGCAAGTCAGGTGGTTCAAGGTATAAGAGAAAACACACATATACACACGTATGTACATGTCACACACATACACATATAATATGTACATACACATACACACAAAAGATAATTGTCTAAAGTTCTGAATGGTGATTACAGGCGATTTGAGACATTTTTTAAAGTTTATACTTTTTAGAATGAATGTGCATTAGGTTTTAAATAAGAATAGAGAAAGACAATTTTCTAGATGCTGCAGAGGCAGAACCTTTCATTGGGGAGAAGTATTGGGTTTTGAGCTCGTCGACATTGTCAGTAGAAGATTTAAGAGTTTTTGGTCTCTGGTCTCTAGAGTTCTTTAGAAATTACCAGATTTTGGGAAAAATCCGCCCCCCCCCCCCCCACCACGTCTCCCTTCCCTTCCTTCCCCTCCCCTCCCCTCCCCTCCCCTCCCCTCCCCTCCCCTTCCCAAGTAGATTCCCCCAACCAAACTGGGAGGAGATCTATTTTGTGTAGAAGCATTTGGCATTAAGTAGGTGCTCAGTAAATGTTTGTGAATGATTGAGCAAATATGTGAAGGGGAGTGTGGTTAAATGATCATTGTGTAATATATTCTGCGATTTTGCTGATTTCCTCTCAATTACTAGCTGACTGAGTTTTCCAAAGAATAGGCTGTGTCTAAATTCTAAGCCCACGTACACACAGTCGGTTGAAGAAGACAAACGAAAACACTGAAAGGACCCTCCTGAGTTGGTGTAGGAACACCTTTGCAGTTCTCTTGGATAGAATATAAAGTATCTGGGTAAAAATCTTAGCTCATTATACGTTTCTGGAAGATGTTAGAATTCCAGGCCCTTTAGCATGCAGGTATTTTCTGAAGCAGCATGACCTGCAGGACTGTCTTTAGTGCCCTTTTCCTTTAAATGGCTCTCCACTTGTATTTCACCATGAGAGGAGGATGGGAAAAAAGGAGGAAAAAGGGGGAGGAGGAAGGAAGGAGGGAGGAGGAAAGAAGGAAGGAAGAGGGAAGGGACAGAAACAGGCACAGGGACAGAGGGATTTCTAGTCACGTGGGATCATTCATTCCTCTTTTTAGCAAATGTTTATTAAAAAGCTCCCAAAAGGATATTGATCATTTACCAGCTGTCACGATCAGTGGAGCATTATCTCCATCCTGTGATTACCTCTAAGTGACGCATGCCAGCTTAGATGGGTTCTGAGCCTCTGAGTAGAGCATGTCCTGAAATTAACTTGAATAACCTAATTTCTACCTTCCCGTGGATCTGTTCTTACACACTGTGCAAAGGGCAAAACAGAAGTGAAACAAGAAAGATTAACAAGGTCTGTGCCAGCTGTTAGAGGAGAAGTCATTGTTTGTCTGCATTTAAGGAGAAAAGGACACTATTTGGCAGCATGGGGTGCCTTGGAGTCGCTGGAGCTAATGATCATCCTGAGAATTGAGCTGTGAGGCGAGTTGCCCATTGACCGGCCCTGACTGCTCTCGCTGACAGGTGCTAATGGGAGGGGGCAGGACACAGCTGCCTGAACAGGAATCCCATTATCCTTTGCTGGGTATTGATTCACCCTGTGGGATGTTTCCTTTCTGGCTGTGTTAATTTTCAGAGTGAGCATTTGCCTCCTTCTCAGCACGGAGAGGGAGAGGGAGAGAGAGAGAGAGCGCGCGTCAGAGGTGCTCGGGGCAGGCGTAATGGGCTCTGGGTTCCCCTCCGCAGAGGTTCCATTTGTGGGGATGTAGGCTTCTCTAATTATAGTGCCTGCCAGGGGACAAGGCCTGAGAGAAAAGCTTTGCCACTAATATAATTGCCCTGAGGTGCATAGCAAATTAATCTAATGACATGAGGTGCATTTTGAAAGTTGTTTTTTTTTTTCCCCCATTCGTAAATACTAGTTCTCATTTTAAACTTGATGTTTTTGCACAGAAAGCCCAAGAAGTGATCCAACAGTTGGAATCTTGGCCGTCAACAGTCATTGAACATCTTCACGCTCTTTGTTTACAATTAGGCCTCCTAAAAAATCTTTAGAGATCATTTAGCCGTGATCTTTGGCTTTGTGCGCACTCTGTGATTTGGTGGTTTGTGCCGAAGGGCAGTATGTGGGTGGGGTGGGTTTTTTATAAATAAAATTACTAAACGTAGTATTTAAAGCTATCTGATTACACAGGTAAATCACGGCAGATTGTACTTTGAAGAATTACATACAACAGACTCCGTCCGAGTACTGAAGGGGCGTCTCAGTCACCTCATTGGACATTCCGGGCCTCAGCTGTTCCATGTCATTTGTAGAACGTCTGCTTCCTTACATGAGCAAAACCCTGCATTTCTGTCAATTGTATACAAGTATGTGTGCGAGAGGGTGTTGTGTGGCATGGCAGTGACATTTCAGGTACGTTTGAATAGTTGAGCGTTCGGTTTAGTTCACAGGTTGCCCCGATTTCTGTCAGCTCCTAGGTCAGTGTTTTCCCAGGACGCGGGAACTGCGTGGGGCCCGACTTTGGCAGGGGCACTAGTCACATGACCCCGTTGGATTCCCAGCCTCCGCCTGCCTGTGTCTCTGGGAGCCCTTGCCTCTCAGTGCTTTGTTCGTGTTTTGCGAATTGCTGAGGGACTTAGGCTTCTTCAGTTCCTTTGTCTTCGCCTCCCCGAGGAAAGGTGAGACAAACAAAGAGGGATCTGGGCTCAAAGCCCCGAGAGGTGGCCCTTCCAACACTGCGAGCCCTGAGTTCTGTTCCCTAGAGATGCGTTTCTGCCGCCACGCGCCGTGCTTCCGTCTGATGACAAAGTTCATTTCAGAGGCTTAAGCAAAAGGCACGAGACGAGACAGGGATGCGCAGAAATGGTTCTCATAATCGTGGTGTGGTCCTTCCCCCACAGCAAGTGCAAGACATTTTATGTTTCCTATTTCGTGGTCTTGTGGAAGAGCTCTGTGGAAATCTGGTGCTAGCATTATAGCCCATCTGATGGACCAGGGACTGAGGGGGGGAGGGGGTGGAGTTTGTCTGTTCAAGAGCTGGAGAGGAGCCTAGGCCTGGATTTGGTAAAATATGTAGAACTTGCTGGAGACAAGAGGCGACATCCTTTTTTTTTTTTTTTTTTAATGCATTATATTTTCCTGGGTATACAAGTCATTATGTAGCTTTTGTAGGAAATTTAAAAATATAAAAAATGACAATCATCCATAATTCTGCTATTCAGAAATAATCACTGTCATTGCTGTTTTGATAGATTCTGTCCATTTCTCATTGTGTGATTTTGTATCCTTTCGAGCATTTGCTGTTTTGCCAAAAACACTTCCCCAGGGTATCAAAAAGTCCTGAAGGATATATATAAGTGCCCAAAGACTGAGCCCTCTCCAGGACAAGGAAGGACACGGGGGGCGGTAGCGTATCTCCACAAACCTGGAGCACAGGGGATGGAGAGATGAGTTCTCCCAAGCAGGTAGGAAACACCGGTGGACAGAATTTGGTGCCTTGCTGGCCTTTAGGAGATTTCTTCCTCCCTGTTTGACTTGATAAAAAAAGGGGGGAGGAGATAGAGGTGAACGAGGAAATTTGTAGTGGGTCTCCTCCCTGAAAGAAGCAGGTGACTGGGGTAGAAGGGCCCCAGATTCTCGGAGAGCTGAACAGAGTAAAGCTGAAATCGTGTCACACGAAACAGATGATGTCCTTGTTGGCACTGAGGAGCCGTCACACAGGGGAGAGCGTTGTGGAGACAGTCCTGTGAGACGGTGGGCTTGGATTCAGGCCCCCAGCTGCTCAGGCCCCGTACTCTGCCCTTCTCCAGCCCTGTTCTGCAAATAGGTTATAAAATAGTTGTCAGAAGGCATTTGACCTTTGCAGATTGATTCCAAACACAGATGGAGAGTTAGAGCACGGAAAGTAAAAGGCGGCACACGCCAGAAGAAGTGAGGCCACGAAGTGTAAGAAATGCATGCACAAATCGTTCTGCAAAGATTCAAAGATGAATGAAAGTGCGGCCTTTCTAAGAGAAAGACTCCAAGGAAAAACGTAGGGCCTCCAAGTAGAGATCATAAAAGTAAGGAAATCAAAATCATGATGGAAACAAGACTCTTCTTGCAAGAAGTAGACACATAGATGGCTGAAGACACATTCTGGGACATAAAAAGTAAGTTTTAGAGAATGAGCAAAATGAAACAGGAAAAGGAACGATTACAAAAGGTTATAGAAGAAATCATTGGTAGTGAAGACAGATAAAGGATATCTCATAGAAGCAGAATTATGCCTGGAAAAGAGAAGGGGAAAAAAAGGAGGAAAAATTTTTAAATGATATTTTAAAGTTTCTGAATTTTTAACAATTTATATTCAAGCCAGTGAACATACAGTATAGTCTTGGCTTCAGGAGTAGAACCCAGTGATTCATCTCTAACATATGCCACTCAGTGCTCATCCGGAAAAGTGTCCCCCTTAATGCCCGTCACCCATTTCACCTATCTTCCCTCACCCCTCCAGCAACCCTCAGTTTGTTCTCTGTATTTAAGAGTCGCTTATAGTTTGCCTCCCTCTGTTTTTATCTTGTTTTAAAAATGCACAGATTCAAAGCGTTTAACATGTCCCAGGAAAAACAAATTCAGTAAAAAAGAAACTAATATGCTTTATTAAAGTGAATAGAGATCATTCTGTGGCACATAAGGGAAAAATCAACTGATCTCTTAGGGGGAAAAAAGGCATGCTATGCCCAAACCTTTCTATAGCATTCAAACATGAAAGGCAGGGATACAATGTTTACCAGGTTCTTAGAGATGACTTATATACAAGATGACTTATATACAAGATGTTTATATACAGGGGTGCCTGGGTGGCTCAGTTGGTTAGGCGTCTGACTTTGACTCAGGTCATGATCTTGCAGTTTGGGTTCCTGGGTTTGAGCCCTGAGTGCTGACAGCTCAGAGCCTGGAGGCTGCTTCAGATTCTGTGTCTCCCTCTCTCTGCTCCTCCCTGACTCATGCTCTCTCTCTGTCTCTCAAAAATAAACAAACATTAAAAAAAAAGATGTTTATATGCAAACCAGCAGCGATTCAGGTGTAAAGACAACAGACTGGTCTTCTCAAGTATTCAGGAACTCAGGATATATGGTCCTCAGTAGTCATTCTGGAAAAAAAAAAAAAAATAGCTGTGAGGTAATAAACCAGAGGCAAATACAAACAGCAGATGACTGGAGACCTTAAGAAGACCTTAAGAGGGAGGAGCAGGAGGAAGGAAAGGAGAGATGGGAGAGGAGTAAAGAGGAGGGGAGGGGAGAGAGATTGTAGGGGGATGAGGAGGGAAGGAGGGAGGGAGAAAGATATGGAAAAGCCTGGTGAGAGCACTGAATGCACTGAAATGAGACACGAAATTGAAGTTGAATAACCGTAGAGAATATGATTAGAAAATAGAATGAAAGTGTTATAAAATATTGTAATAGTAAACTAACAAAACCTTGAATTTGAGTGGGGAGAAAAGATGGGGCTATTTAAGGAATATATCCAAAGATACGTAGAAGGATAACTTCAGTAGAAGAGATGGTGATGTTCTGAGGAAAGGCAAATAAAAATGAAGCAACGTTATAGAAGTCGATTCGTGTCTTCACGTCTACCAGCTTTAACAAAACAGAAACTGTTACACAGAGAGAAATACTATACAATGGTAAAGCTTACAATCCACGACGAAGTTCCATTGTTAATACACCAAATGTGAAAAACTCATTAAAAAAAAAAAAAGGAAATTAGAAGGAAACAAAATGAAGACACAGAACCAGTAAAACTGTTACTCACCTTTCTCAGATCATGAGATGTCAAATCAGGGAAAGCAAGGAAAAACATACACAGTCAAATGGTAATCGTGAGAGATGTACCGTGGATATGTGTTGATTGCTCACACGTTAAGCCTCGAAGAAGACAAAGTTCTGAAAGTGGAAATGGTTCAGGTATTATCCAATGACTGAAGCTATAGAAACCAGACCTGGGGCACTGGGGCCGACACCACAAGTGACCTCCCCAGCATTCATTGGCTCTCTGCTTTATTAGTTGAACCCCAGTTTTGTTTGGGGGGCAGTGTTCCCGGCTGTGTTTCAGCGAGGCGGCCTTGTGACACGATTCGGGCCAGTCAGGTGTAAGCAGACAGTTCTGGAAAACCTTTTGCTTTGCAGACACAGGCAACCCCCTTGTTTTCCACTTTTGTTTGCTTCCTGCTTTGTGCTTGGGAAGCAAAGGTGACCCCTGGAGGGAAGCTGACAAAACACAAGGAAAAAGGCATATGTCCTGGCCAAGTCGATTCGTGTATCAGGACCCACGCAGGAGGCCACCCCAGTGGCCCGGCCCCTGTCGCAAATCTAAACCTGAGTCAGCCTGCACTTGTGGGGACGTGCCCCTGCCAGCCGAGGCCCAGCAGGCACCAACCTGGCTCCCCCAGCTCTGCCTCCGCCGGCTCACTTTGCCCTAGAAAATGGGCCCTGCCCATCTTGGAAGGAAATCCCTGACCTTGCTGGCCACGCGTGTTTCTGCGCTTTCTCCAAATTCTCTACAAAACTCACTCTTGCTCACAATCCCTTGGGGGGAGGGTTCTGCCTCTTGGGAGGCACCAGGGTCCCTGTCCATGGATTCGTTTCCTTGAATAAAGGGCATCCCGCTCCTCACTAAATGGTTTTTAGTCTTCTCATTTGACAGTACCGAGGTATGTGCTGCGGACCTGTGCACTAAGGGTGGCCTCCCGTGAAAGGCAGACAACTCTGGGCTGTCTCTGTGAGACAGAAGTGTCACCTGTCTCTGCTTAAAGCACTGAAGTTTTCTATTATTGTAATTCACTGATAACCGAGAGAATAATCTGATGAAAACAAATCCCCCTAGAACCCAGAAATGCCGGGGGGACTCAAACACTGAAATCGCAGAATGTTCAGAAATAATTATCGTGAAAATACTACTGTGGCAGGATTTTTTACCTCAGTTCCTGGGGTTCGTTATCCGGCCACTTCGAAGAATGAACAGGTGGACACAGAATGAGCAGTGGGCAAAAGTTTATTAGAATATAAGATTAGAAAGGGAGACTAGTAGGAAAGCTCTCTTTACAGAGAGGGGACTTTGGAAAGTGAATGCCTGAGGGCTATAGGTGTGGGTCCTTGTTTTGTAAGGTTCTGGTCAGTGCCCGCCTCCCCTGCCCCTCGTTCCTTCCCAGGTCCTAACCCTATTGGCCGGATAGCTCTGGATGCTGGGTTGTCCATTCTTGTTGGCCCATGTCCATTGAATGAGGGGTGGTCCATGGCCTCACTTAGGTCTTTTGTCAAACTCCCAAGGGGAACCCTGAGGGGGAGTAGGTGGGGTCTTACAGTCTTAAGAGGAACCTTATGCTCAAGAGGGTTTGCTGTGGTCAGACACACACAGCATTGTTCCAAAATATGTGTTTTTCCTCCACCCAGGGAGCTTGGGTCCTATCCTTTCCTTCTCTGCCTGTTTTATCCTATATTGTCCCTATCATACTACGGTTCAGACTTCTCTGATAAAATAGTGGGCTACGTACCTAGACTGATCCTCTCTTAAAAAATAAGTAAACATTCTAACTAAACGTATTACAAAGCATCTTCTTAAGGGCACTAGTGAGCTGGCAGAAAAGTAAGCTATAAAAGGCTAGAGAAATGAGGAAGGGGAAAAAAATAACTTAGGTGAGTCAATTCCTATTGGGGAATTTTCCCCCAGGGGATCTGCTGAAGCTGGTAAATTTGAGGTTTAGTTTAATAGCATGGGGCACTAGAAATGAGATATAACCTCGGCCCTCCTAGATGGACCATATAGGAGGAATGCCTCCCTCTCATAAATCTGAGACCTAAAAGGACTGTGCATTCAAATGTTAGGGACAAAACAAAACTGTATCCTTCTCCACACGCTCACATGCCAGTCTTGGGCCTGAACAAGGGGAAGAGAGGGATTCATGGGGCTACGCTGGGTAGGAGCCAAAACCAGCCGTCAGCTGAGTTCGTAGCCCAAATCCTTTCCCTGAGTGTGGTCCAAACAGACATTTAAATTAGAATGATTCACCAGTAAGAATGTCCTGGGGCACCAGGTAGAACAAGTGAAAATTCTTCATGGCAGGATCCAACTTTTTCCCAGCCCCCAAAGATTCCTACTTGTAAAATCCCAAGAAGGAGTATCAGACAACAGCAAAAATATCAGAACAAAGAAAGAAAGAAGCCACTGAAAAGAGAATTAGAAGAAACATCAGAATAAAACTATTCGGGGTCAAGATCTGTGTTTGTTTGTTTCTCTATCTATCTATCTATCTATCTATTTATATATTTCCTTTATTGCTAGAGGCTTGTTAGGAACATCTAGTTTTCAGGTACTTTACAGAAAGAGAAGTACAAGTTACTGTAGAGAAGTGAAATGCGATTAAATCATCTCTGCTACCAGTATATATACCAGTGTTTGTGGTAAGGAAGAATCTGTATCAGCAGCTGGGAAAGTTCACCTGGGATGAAAGGTGTCCCTCCTAAATTGGGCCATGTTCACTCTATTTTTTCCTTCCCCTTGTAAGAACAAATTACCCAGGCCATCTTGAATCCAAATATCTTTTGGGGGATTGTGTGTGCATGAGATCCCCAGTAATTTATTCAAAAGTGTGTGTCTTGCTCCTGGATGAAATAACAAGGGGGTGTTAGTTTAAACACTATCACTGTTTGTCTTGATTATTTCATGGTTGAGGTTTTCCTATCTGTATGATTACGAGGTGGAACTAGGCAGCCCTTTAATTTCTTTAAAAAAAATTTTTTTTTAATGTTTATTTATTGTTAAGAGACAGAGGGAGACAGAGCATGAGCGGGGAGGGGGAAGAGTGGGAGGGAGACTCAGAATCCGAAGCAGGCTCCAGGCTCCGAGCTGTCAGCTCAGAGCCAGACGCAGGGCTCAAACTCACGAACCATGAGATCATGACCTGAGCAGAAGTCGGACGCTCAACCGACTGAGCCACCTGGGCGCCCTTACAGCCCCTTAATTTCTATCCATCTCCATCATTCTGTGATGTTTGCGATTTCTCCTTAATGTCTAGTACAATGTCTTGAACGTTACAGACACTTGCAAAGTGGCCTTGTTAATTGTAACAGAAGCCAGTAGACTGAGCAAGTCTTAGGGGAAAAATCCATGACTGCCTGGGCCGACATCCCCGATCAGTTTCCAGTTGTGATATTTAAGAAATGGTAAAGTTTAGGTTTCTTAGATACCCAGCCTGTGTTTCTGGGATTAGCATGGCCCTGGGATATAAACAGTTACAGTGTCCCTTAAAGTTTATAATTATAAAAATGAAAATAACAAAATGTGAGCAACGGTAAGAGAGAAGAAACTTCAAAGTAAGTTTGGACGATAAAAAAAAACTTGACAAGGAAAGAATTAAATTAAAATATAATTATTACTGAAGCACTATGAAAAGAGAATGGATATATTATGGTGCAAAAAAAATAAATCAAATCTGAGAGGCAGTTTTTTTTTCTGTTTTTAATTGGACGTTTATGGGAGAAACAACTGTGTTTCCTTAGAGCAACAGGTCGTTTTAATAAAGGTGTCTGTCATTGCATCTCTGCTGGTCTTGCAAGATCTCTAGTGAAACCAATTCAAATATAAATCCCTAATTAGTGCGCCAAATGTGGATTGTCATCCAGCGTGGCTCAGCAAGGTTGTCAATCAGGAGAGCCACGGCTTGATGTAGATGTTAAACCAAGTAGAACAAGTTTTGCTGGACCATCTGGGAACTTATCAGAGGACAGAGCGTTCAGCCAGTGAAAGCCCCCGTTCGGCCTTCTCATAGCCGCCATCTCATGTAGGGGATGTAGGGGATATGAAAGACTAAATTATAGTATTGAGTATCTTCTTGCGTAAGAAATTTGCAAGAAGCATTTACATGTCACGTCACATTATTTTCACAACAAGACTACAAGGTAGATAAATCGTTAGGTGTCATTATCCTTATCATACAGTTGAATAAGAGGGCCAGGTAAGTTAACCGCTTAAACCACCCAGGGTGTAGTGAGGCTAGAAATTAAAGAAGAGGTGTTTTTGATCTGGAAACTCAATTAAAATTTTTTTACAGGGGTTTCCCAGTTGCTGCCAATGGGCTTGTTCAAGTCTTTGGGATGAATTGTTAAGTTCCATGAAGCAAAGGATCTTGTGTCTTACTGATCTTCTATCAACACTCCTTTTCCTCTGCCTTCCCACTTAACTCCCCTGCCTCCCAAACTGCGTAGGACTCAGCCTCCCAGACCTAGGCTGTGTGTCTCTAAATGCCTCTCCCTCTCAAGACTGTCTCACAATACTTTGCGTTGTCATTGGCTTGGTGTTCTCCTCACATCTGCTTGTTAACGGCCTTCCCCTTCATCAGCATCTTTTAGTGGTTCCCTGTTAAGTTACCCTTTTGTTCGAGATCCTTCTTAAATCCACTGTAATCCATATTTCCGGTTTCAAAGCCCACAGCTTTCAATCTATTAATTAATCTATTAACGTATGTCAGCCTCTTCTTAAGTATTTTATAAATTACGCTGTTTAATCCTCATAGTAGCCCTATGCTATAGGTACATTTTTTTCTCAGTTTTACAGATGAGAAAACTGAGACCAAGAATAAGTCACTTGCCCAACATCATTGAGCATTGCAAAGCCAGGACATGATCCCTGGACCTATTATAACCAAACCCTCATTGCCAGCTGTTATCCAACCTGCTTCCATGTGTATAAACTATGCTCCATTATACAAAAGAGTATAATGCTTCTTGGCATTTGTATGCCACTTTACCATTCACAACTATCTTTATACACTTTTTTTTTTTTCATTTGACCTCTTAACAGTCCTTTAGGAGAAGTATTAACTCCCATTTTCCCCTGCAGGGGAGAAACTGAGTTTTAGGGATATGTGCTTGGATACCGGGCGATGTCGACCCATCTCAGAATTCAGAATGTTATACCTCCATCTAATGCAAACCTTCATTCAGTATACTACTGTTCAGATTTTATGGAGAGGTCATTCAGAGGATCAGATCTGGAAGTTCGACTTGAAAGGAAAGCCCGTGTAAAAGCAGTATGAAAGCATATATTCCCGAAGTGGGAAAATCAATGCTGAAGGGACGGCAGGCGGGCTTGACACCGAAGGCCTAGGTTATTTCACACAAAGTGACAAACAAAGCGAAGATTTCATTGCTTTTTGGTGACAAGGATGATATGCCGGACTAGTGAAGCAATGCGTTCCTTCTGCTAACTTGCTTCTGTTTCGGAATCACAGTTAGAAGATGGAGAGTGTGTGTTGGCAAAAAAGGTAGTCAAGAACTTTGAGGAAAGCCTCCTAGGAACTTCACTGGGGGACGAGGACTTTTGAGGAATGCAGGAAGCACTCTGCCCCTAGACTTTCCAGCCAGCTCTTGTAATCTATAGACCCTGGACTTGAGCTGGCTCTCCGGCCTCCAGCCGGCCATCCCTGCCCCCTGCAGACTATCGGCCCACAGCCCAAACCCTTCCATCTGTTTTGAAGCCTCCTTCAGTCCTGAACAGGGTTTCCCTCCAATTCTGACCCAAAGTTTTACATATGTCTTCCAGTCCCTGACACCGAACGTGTAAATGTATGACAGAATTTGCCATGCCCTCGATTCTCTGTTTAATGTTCTGCAGCCTTAAAGTCATCCGTTTTAGCTTACACTTCAGAAATATCTTAATGTAAATCTCCATATTTAATGGTGAAATTTAGGTTTGTTTAATAAAGCATGAAAATTATACACTACACTACCCCCCCCCCCCGCCGCCCCCGCCCCTGCTAGAAAAAAGGTTGCAAAAGAGAAGATCCCCAGGTGTATTTGACTTTGGTTTTGCATCTGAAGAATGAATGACCTGTTTTCTTAGGGACCCTTGCGTGCAAGACTTGGGTGACTATCCTGTAGTCCTCTGACAAAGGCAGATAATTGCTGTTTATCAGCGCATTATAAAGGTGGAAAGCTGTAAACGCAACTGAGAAGATGTGACTAATTCTAGAAGACTTTGGGAAGTTGCATGGAAGGAGGACCTTCCTTGTGTTTACGTTCATGAGGAACGTGTAGTCTTTTATAATGCCTTCTTCTCATTTCGGTACCTTAGCAGTGCTGGCCTCACGAAATGAGTCAGGATGTGCTTCTTTTTTGTTACGTAAGAGTTTGTGCAGAATCGATGCAATTTTTTGCTTCCCTGTTTGTTAGGGTTCATGAACAAAGCTATCTGACCTGGGGTTTTGTTTGTGGCAAAGGTTTTTAGCTGTAAATTTAATTTCATCTGTAATTTGAATGTAGGCTTCAAATGGAAGGCTTTATAAGTATCAGTTTCAAATATTCTGTTTCTTCTCATTTCAGTATTGATAATGTGTATCTCTCAAGAAATTTTTTCATCTGTGTTGTTGAATTTATTGTCACGAAGTTATTCATAGTATTTCCTTATTTTCCACATGTAGAAAGAAAGTCTGTAGTGATGTCTTCTCTTTCATTCCTGGTATTGATATTTCACATATTCTTTATTTTCTGCTCATTCTGGCCACAAATTTGTCATTTTTATTGATAGTTTCATAAACCAGTTTGTAGTTGCACTGATTTTTTAAAATTTGCTCTCTTTTTTCAATATAACTGATTTCTGCTTTAAAATTAATTTCCTCTTATCATTTGATTTAAATTTGTTCTTTGTCTTCTAGTTTCTTGAGGTAGGAAATGAGATGATTTATTTTATTTATTTCTTTTTTATTCTCTTCTAATATAACATCAAATACTATAAAGCTTTCTTTAAACATTGCTTTAGGTGAAAGCTGCAATCCTGAAATTTTTAACATGTTGAGTTTTAATTTACATTCAGTTCAAAGTGTTTCCTGATCTCTCTTTAATTTCTGTTTTGACACCTGAGTAATTTGTAAGTATGTTATATGATTTCTAACTATTTGGGGATCCTCCATATATCTTTCTGATACGGATTTCTCATCTAATTCCACTGTGGTTAGAGAAGTTACTTTATAAGATTTTAGTTTTCTTAAAATTCCTTAGACTTATTTTATGGCTCATTATATATCTTTTGAATGTTTTGTGTGCACCTCAAGAGCGTATTGTTGAATGGAGTGTCCCATGACTATCCATTAGGCCAATTTGGTTGATGGTTTTGGTCAGGTCTTCTATTACCTTATGATTTTTTAAAATTGTCCTATCAATTATGGAGAAGGGGTTGTTGAAATCTCCAACTAGAATTATAGATTTGTTTATTTCTTCTTCCAGTTTTGTAAGTTTCTGCTTCGTGCATGTTGAAGCAGTTTTATTCTGTACCTACACAACTAGGATTTTTGTAGTCTACTGTTAGTGTATGTATCTATCCATCTCAGGTAATAATCCTTATTTTGAACTACTACTTTGATATTTACATAGACATTCCATATTTCTTTTGATTAATTTTTGTACTTGTACTTTTTTAATCTTTTCACTTTCAATTTTTGTTTTATATTTAGTTTATATATATTATAGATAGAATATGAGTCTTTTTCCCCTTTTAATCCAACCTGACAGTCTCTGCCTTTAATTGGGGAGCTTTGTCCATCTAGATTTATTGTACTAATGGATATATTTGAGACTAAATCTATTCCCTTGCTATTTGTTGTCTATTTTCCCATCTACTCTGTATTTCTTGTTTGCGTGCTTGCTTCTCTTTGTGGATTTATTGAATTTTCTAACGGTCCTGTTTTATCTTTACCATTGGATGGAGGAGGAGTCAACATGGCGGAGAAGTAAGGGGACCCGAAGTTCCCTCATTCCTCAAACACAGCAGTTTTGAAGCCAGAAGACATCTCCGGGGGTCACGGGGACAATGTGGCTGGCCATAGGGATACTTCCGCGAACAAATCAAAGCACACCTGGTGGAAGGTTCAAACCACCACTATGAGTAGGTAGATAAAGCAACCGGAGTCTCAACAAAGAGAGCATGAAACACCTTCCAAAAACACCTCCTGAAGGGCCATGCCCTGGACAGTGTATGACCCCTTTTTAGTAGAGTAGTGCTGGCAGGTGCAGGACTCATAACAAGCTATGAAAACACATAAGGGACAGAAAACTAGCCAATATTACAAACCAGAAGATTTCTCCTCAAAAGAAATTCCAGGAAGAAATGACAGCTAGAGGATTGCTCAAAACAGATGTAAACAGTATAACTGAGCAAGAATTTAGTTTTTTTTTTTTTTTTTTTCAACATTTTTTATTTATTTTTTTGGGACAGAGAGAGACAGAGCATGAATGGGGGAGGGGCAGAGAGAGAGGGAGACACAGAATCGGAAACAGGCTCCAGGCTCCGAGCCATCAGTCCAGAGCCTGACGCGGGGCTCGAACTCACGGACCGCGAGATCGTGACCTGGCTGAAGTCGGACGCTTAACCGACTGCGCCACCCAGGCGCCCCACTGAGCAAGAATTTAGAATAATAGTCATAAGATTAATAGCTGGGCTTGAAAAAAGCATAGAAGACAACAGAGAGTCTCTCACTGCAGAGATCAAGGAACTACGAAATACTCACAACAAATTAAGAAATGCTGTAAATGAGGTGAAAATAAGCCAGATGTGGTGACAGCAAGGATGGAGGAGGCAGAGGGGAGATTAAGTGAAAGAGAAGATAAAATTATGGAAAATGATGAAGTCGAGAAAAAGAGAGATAAGAAAATATTAGACCTTGAGGGTAGAATTAGAGAACTAAGTGATTCAATGAAAGGTAATAATATCCATATCATAGGAGTTCTGGCAGAAGAGGAGAGACAGAATGGGGCAGAAGGTTTACTTCTGAGAACTTCCCTAATCTGGGGAAGGACATGGACATCCAAATCCAGGAGGCACAGAGAATTCCCTTCAGATTTAATAAGAATAGATCTTCTCCATGGCGTATCATAGTGGGACTGGCAAAATGCAAAGGTAAAGAAAGAAAGTAGCTCGGGACAAATGGGCCTTAACCTACAAGGGTAGACACATAAAGGTGGTAGCAGAGCCATCCACTGAAACGTGGCAGACCAGAAGGGAATGGCAGGAAGTATCCAAGGTGCTGAATAGGAGAAATATGCAGTCAAGAATCCTTTATCCAGTTAGGCTGTCATTCAGAATAGAAGGAGAGATAAAGACTTTCCCAGGCAAACAAAAACTGAAGGAGTTCATAACCACTCAAGCAGCCCTACGAGAGATCCTAAGGGGGACTCTGTGAATGGAATTTTGCAAAGACTACAAAGGACCAGAGACATTCCTCCAAGCCTGAAACCTACAGATAACACAATGACACTAAATCCATATCTTTTGGTAATAACTCTGAATGTAAATGGACTAAATGGTCCAGTCAAAAGACATAAGGTATCAGAATGGATAAAAAAAATCAAACCCAAAATCAATCTATGCTGTCTACAAGAGTCCCATTTTAGACCTGAGGACGCCTTCAGATTGAAAGTGAGAGAAGGGAGAACTATCTGTCATGCTCTGGAAGTCAAATGAAAGCTGGAATAGCCATACTTCTATCAGACAAACTAGATTTTAACCTAAAGGCTGTAGCAAGAGATGAAGAAAGGCATTATATCATAATTACGGGGTCTATCCATCAAGAAGAGCTAATAATTATAAATGTTTATGGTCTCAATTTGGAGGAATCCAAATACATAAATCAATTAATCACAAACATAAGCAATCTTATTAATAGGAATACTGTAATTGCAGGGGACTTTAATACCCCATTTACAGCAATAGGCAGATCATCTATCAAAAAATCAATAAAGAAACAACGGCCCTGAATGATACACTGGACCAGATGGACTTGAGAGATATATTCAGAACTTTTCATCCAAAAGCATCTGAGTATACATTCTTTTTGAATGCACGTGGAGCGTTCTCCAAGATAGATCACATACTGGGTCACAAAAAGCCCTCAATAAACATAAAAGAATTGGTATCATACCATGTATATTTGCTGATCATACACTTGAAACTTGAAATCAACAACAAGAAAAAGTTTGGAAAGCCTCCAAATGCATGGAAGTTAAAAAACATCCAACTAAAGAATGAATGGGTAAACCAGGCAATTAAAAAAGAAATTTTAAAATATATGGAAGCAAATGAAAATGAAAACACAGCAATCCAAACCCTTTGGGTTGCAGCAAAGGCAGTCCTAAGAGGAAAATACATTGCAATCCAGGCCTATCTCAAGAAATAAGAAAAATCCCAAATACAAAATCTAACAGTACACCTAAAGGAACTAGAAGCAGAACAGCAAAGAAACCCCAAAGCCAGCAGAAGAAGAGAAATAATAAAGATCAGAGCAGAAATACACAGTATAGAATCCAAAAAATAAAGAAACAAAACAGTAGAACAGGTCAATGAATCTAAGAGCTGTTTTTTGAAAAAATAAAATTGATAACACCCCATAGCCAGACTTTTCAAAAAGAAAAGAGAGAGGACCCAAATGGGTAAAATCACAAATGAAAGAGGACAGATCACAACCAACATCATAGAAATACAAACAATTATCAGAGAATACTATGAAAAATTATATGCCAACAAACTAGATAACCTGGAGGAAATGGACAAATTCCTAGACACCCACACACTACCAAAACTCCTAACAGGAAGAAATAGAAAATTTGAACAGACCCATAACCGGTGAAGAAATGGAGCCAATTATCAAAAATATCCCAACAAATAAGACTCCTGGGCCAGATGGCTTCTCAGGGGAATTCTACCAGACATTTAAAGCAGAATTAATACCTATCCTTCTAAAGCTGTTCCAAAAAATAGACACAGAAGGAAAGCTTCCGGACTCATTCTGTGAAGCCAGCATTACTTTGATTCCCAAACCAGACAGAGACCCCACTAAAAAGGAGAATTAACAGGCCAATATCCCTGATGAACACGGATGCAAAAATTCTCAACAAGAGATTAGCAAATTAAATTCAACAGTATATCAAAAGAAGTATTCACCATGATCAAGTGGGATTCATTCCTGGGCTGCAGGGCTGGTTCAGTATTCACAAATCAATCAGTGTGATACATCACATTAATAGAAGAAAGTGTAAGAACCATGTGATCCTGTCAATAGCTGCAGAAAAAGCATTTGACAAAATTCAGCATCCTTTCTTAATAAAAACCCTCGAGAAAGTCGGGATAGAAGGAACGTACTTAAACATCATAAAAGCAATCTATGAAAAGCCCACAGCTAATATCCTCAGTGGGGAAAAACTGAGAGCTTTCTGCCTGAGATCAGGAACATGGCAACTCTCACCACTGTTGTTTAACCTAGTGTTGGAAGTCCTAGCCACAGCAATTAGACAACGGAATGAAATAAAAGGCATCCAAATTGGCAAAGAAGAAGTCAAACTTTCACTTTTCGCAGGTGACACGATACTCTACATGGAAAACTCGAAAGATGCCACCAAAAAGCTGTTAGAACTCATACATGAATTCTTTACTATTGAATTAATAGTTGTTCCTTTTCCATTTTTTTTTTTAATTTTTTTTTTCAACGTTTTTTATTTATTTTGGGGACAGAGAGAGACAGAGCATGAATGGGGGAGGGGCAGAGAGAGAGGGAGACACAGAATCGGAAACAGGCTCCAGGCTCCGAGCCATCAGCCCAGAGCCTGACGCGGGGCTCGAACTCATGGACCGCGAGATCGTGACCTGGCTGAAGTCGGACGCTTAACCGACTGCGCCACCCAGGCGCCCCCCTTTTCCATTTTTTAGTAACTCCTCTACAGTTAACATTATACAACTTTAATTTATCATAGTCCATATTCAAATAATGTCTCACCACTTCAGTTTCAGTGTAAGAATCTTACTACAGTGTACTTCTGATAACACCTTCTCTTAGTTAGGGGCATTATTTTCATACCTCTTACTTCTATAAATCACACAATACATTTTTATTCCTATTGTTGTTTTAAATGGTCACTTATCTTTTTTGGATATTCAAAAATAATTAAAATGTATTTTTTATAACAGTCTACCTATGTACCATTCTTAGCACTCTTCATTTTATCTTACGTATCCAGATTTTCATGTGATATTATTTTCCTCCTTTTTGAAGAAACACCTTCTTAATTTCTTGCAGAAAAGACATCATTGTAGTGAATCCTCATATTTTATCTCAAAAACGTCTTTATCTTGACTTTTTAAAAAACATTTATTTATTTATTTATTTTCAGAGCGAGACAGAGAGAGCAGGAGAGAGGCAGAAAGAGAGGGAGATAGAGAACCTCATGCAGTCTCTGCACTGCCAGTGGAGAGCCAGACATGGGGCTCGAACTCACGAGCCTTGAGATTGTGACCTGAGGCGAAATCAAGTGTCAGATGCTTAACCGACATAGCCACCCAGGAGCCCCTCTTTATCTTGACTTTTGAAAGACATTTTTTTGCTATATAAAGAATTGCAAAATTGAATAGCTTGACAGCTTTTCAATATTTTATTAAATGTGTCTCTTGTCTTCTGCATAGTCTCTGATGAGATGTCTGCTTTAATTGGTATCTTTGCTCTTTTTTCTTTATCGAGTTTTTTTAATCCTGATTTTAAGATTTTTCTCATCACTTATTTTCAGTAATTTTTGACTGCATGTTATCCTTTAAGTTCCCTAAGCTTATGTTTGTTAATAAGCTTTTAGGATCTGAATATTTATAGTTTTCATCAAATCCGATAACAAACTTTTGTATTTCTGCAAAATGTTTTATCCTTTTTCTTTCCTGTCATTCTAGTAATTTATTTACACAAATGCTGGAACACTTAACAATGTCTCACAGATTGCTGATGGTTTGTTTATTTTTTCATTCTTTTTTTTTTCCTCTGCCCTTCATTTGGATGGTTTCTACTGATGTTTCTTTAAATTCACTTAGCTTTTTCTGGGGTCTCCTAGGTGACTCAGTCATTTAAGCATCTGACTCTTGATTTTTGGCTCTGGTCATGATCTCATGGTTTGGTTTGTGAGTTCGAGCCCTGCTTGGGCTCTGCACTGGTAGCATGGAGGCTGCTTAGGATTCTCTGCCTCTCTCCCTCCCTTGCTCTCTCTGTCTCAAAAATAAATAAGTAAACATTTAAAAATAATTCACTTAGCTTTTTCTCTTGCAGTGTCTAATCTGCCCTTAATTTCATGTTTTTGTTTTTAAGATTTTTTTTATTTCTAAAAGTTCTATTTTTTTATATCTTAGATTATTTCCTTTCTCACCATGGTCATGGTTTCTTCTACCTTCTTTAAATTTTGGAATAAGATAATCTTAGCTTTTTAAATCTTAGTCTCTTAATTCCCTCATATCTGTCATTTCTGGGTCTGTTTCTATTTTTTTCCTTCTATTTATGGGAAAATTTATGCTCTTTGCAAACTTGGTGAATTTTTAATAGATGCTATATATTGTTATGTTGTTGTTTGCTATATTTTAGTGTTTGTGTGTGTGTGTTGAATAGAAATGAATTTTTTTTTGTATGCCACTAAGTTGATATCAGGTATCATTTTGAGACCTTTCTTTCTTTCTTTCTTTGGAGCCATACGCTATATTTTATTTCATGACTTGTCATTGTAACCTCATGCAAATTTCAGATGTACACTTCAGGTGTAAATATACTAGAGTTTTATATAATGCAAGTTATTTTTTGTATTTTATGTTTATTTAAGTTTATTTAAATATTCCTTAAATTTTATTTTCCCTTCCTTCCTTCCTTCCTTCCTTCCTCTTTCTCTTTCTTTTTCTTTCTTCCTTCCTTCTTTCCTTCCTTCCTTCCTTCATTCCTTCCTTCCCTCCTCCCTTCCTTCCTTCCTTCCTCCCTCCCTCCCTCCCTCCCTTTCTTCCTTTCTTCCTTTCTTTCAATATTTATTATTAGAGAGAGAGGGAACACAGGGGAGGGGCAGAGAGAGAGGGAGGGAGAATTCCAAGGAGACTCTGTGCTGTCAGCGTGACCTGAGCTGATATTAAGAGTCAGATGTTTGGGGCGCCTGGGTGGCTCAGTCGGTGAAGCGTCCGACTTCGGCTCAGGTCATGATCTCACGGTCTGTGAGTTCGAGCCCCGCGTCGGGCTCTGTGCTGACAGCTCAGAGCCTGGAGCCTGTTTCAGATTCTGTGTCTCCCTCTCTCTCTGGCCCTCCCCCGTTCATGCTCTGTCTCTCTCTGTCTCAAAAATAAATAAACATTAAATAAAAAAAAAAAAAGAGTCAGATGTTTAACCAACTGAGCCACCCTGGGCCCCTCACTTTATTTCTTAATTAAACTTTTTAATTTTGAAATAACTGTTGGGGCACCTGGGTGGTTCATTTGGTTAAGTGTCTGATTTCAGCTCAGGTCATAATCTCACGGTTCACGGTTCAAAGCCCTGCATCGGACTCTGTGCTGACAGCTCAGAGCCTGGAGCCTGTTTGAGATTCTGTGTCTCCCTCTTTCTCTGCCCTTACCCTGCTTGTAGTCTGTCTGTCCATCTGACTGTCTGTCTGTCTCTCAAAAATAAACATTAAAAAATAAAAAAAAAAAAAGAAAATTGTAGCTTCACTGGCACTTATAAGAAACAGTGCACAGGGATTCCATTTGTCTCTTCCCAGTCTCTTCCAAAGGCAGGAGGATCTTGAAAAACCACAGTACAGTATCACAAACATAGAATCGACATCAATACAGTAAGATATAGACTACTCCATCACCATCAGTTATGTGGCCCTTTAATAAAATGCTGTTTCCTCTCCAAATCCTGCCCCCCTTTTAACGCTAAACAACCAATAATCTGTTCTTCACTTCTATAATTTTGTCATTTCAAAATGTTATAGGGATGCCTGCATGGCTCGGTTGGTTAAGTGTCTGACTTTTGATTTCGCATCAGGTCGTGATATCACGGTTTCGGGGGGATCAAGACCCACATCGGGCTCCACACATCTCCCTCTCCCTCTGCACCTCCCCCACATGTGTGCATGTGCTCATGCCCTCTCTCTCTCAAAACAAATAAATAAGCTTTAAATTAATGTTATATAAGTGGAATTATATAGAATGTGACCTTTTGGAATTGGCTCTTCTTGCTAAGCGTAAATTCTGGAGATTTATCCACGTCGTGACATATGTCAGTCTTTTGTTCCTTTCTATTGCCGAGGAGTATTTCGTGGCATGGGTGTGCCGCAGTGTAACGCACTGAAGACTGGTACTTCCTACTTCATTCTTTCTTTGTTTTAAAGACTCTATTTTTTAGAGCCGTTTTAGGTTTACAAAAACATTGAGAAGATGGTACAGACGTTTCTCTTTTCCACTGTCCCCGCACATGCACAGTCTCACCTGTTGTCAACAACACTCACCATGCTGGTGCATTTTTTCCACTGTGTACATTTCCACGTGTACGTTAACACATCGTAGTCACCCAAGTCTGTGGTTTACCCTAGTGTCCACTCTCCGTTTTCTGCATCCTGGGCTTGGACAAAAGGATAGTGATATCCACACATCACTTTAATATCACGCAGAGTATTTTTTTTTTACTGTCCTAAAATTCCTCTGAGCTCTGCCTATTCGTTTCTTCCCACCACCACTGTCTTATTGTCTCCATAGTTTTGTCATATCGCTGGAATCAGATGGTCTGTAGCCTTTTCACGTAGGCTTTCTAAAGTCCGTAACCTGCATTTAAAGTTCTTCCGTGTCTTTTCATGGCTTGAGTTCATTTCTTTTTAGCACTGAATACTATTCCATTGTCCGGGATGTGCCACAGTTGGTTTGTTTGTTTATTTATTTATCTACTGAAGGACCTCTTGGTTGCTTCCAAGTTCTGGCAATTATGAATTCAGTTGCTATGAATACCCATGTGTGGGTTTTTACATAGAAATAATTTTTTAATTCTTTTGTGCAAATACCAAGGGGCATGATTTCTGGATCATGAGTCAGGGTAGGTTTAGTTTTGTAAGAACACGCATAGCTGTCGTACAAACTGGCTGCACCACTCTCCATTCCCCCCGACAGCGAATGCCAGTTTCTGCTGCCACATCCTCACCAGCATTTGTTATTGTCCGTGTTCCGGATTTTGACCAAGCTCATAGGCGTCTCAATGGCATTTCGTTGGTGTGCAATTTGCATTTCCTTGATAATATGTGATGTGCAACATCTTTTTAGAGGCTTAGGTGCCATTTTTATATAGCTTCTTTGGTAAAAGTGCCTGTTAAGGTCGTTGGTCCATTTTTTTAACGATGGCATGAATGTTAAATGTTATTTTCTATCCCCTTAGTTTCTGCAACTCTGTTCATTTTCCTTTTTTAGTCTCTCTGCTCTCTTGTTCAGATTTGGTAGTTTCTATTGTTCCACCTCTCAGTTCACTGATTTCCTTTCCTCTTCCTCCTCTGGTCTCTGATTGAGCCCATCCATTGAATTTTTTATTTTGGTTATTGTAGTTTTTTTAGTTAAAATATTTCCACTTGGTTCCTTTTTATATCTTCTGTTTCTTTGCCGAGGCTTTCTATTTTTAAATGCATTTCAAGCATGTTCATGACTGCTTTTTGAAGCATGTTCATGATGGTTGCTTTAAAATCTTTGTCAGATAATTCTAATTTCTCTGTCATCTTGGTGTTAGAGTCTATTGACTTTTTTCCCCCACTCAGAGATCCTCCTGTTTCTTAACGCAATGAATCATTTTTGATAGGAACCTAGACATTTTGAATATTATATTTTGAGATCTTGGATCTCTTTAAACCTTCTGTTTTATCTGGCTTCCTCTCGCACTGTTCCTCCAGGGGAAGGGGGTGACACCACCTCTTTCCTGTCAGGGGAGGGAGGAATAGAAATTCAGGTTTGTCACTACACATGACACATGGGTAGGGGAGGGGCTTCTCATTCTTGTTGAGTGTGGGTGGGACTTCTGGCTCTTTACTGTTGGCGGCTGGGAGGGGGGTTGGCCTCTGGGAGGGGGGTTGGCCTCTGGGACGGGGGTTAGGAATGCCTCACTGCCTCTCCTCTTGTGGCCTTGTTGGGTATCATGGGCAGGTGGCCTCGTTGGGAACTACGGGCAGGTGGCTTCTTTACCACTGAGCACTGGGGAAATTCCTGACTGTATGCCAGGTCTCCTTTGGTGCTGTGGTGGGGAGGGGCACTTAGTTACTGCTGGGTGGGGTGGAAGTCTAGGCTTGCCCCACATGGTCTCCATCGACTGGCCCTGAGGAGGCTGAGCCCAGGGGCAGGGGAGTGGGGCCAGGGCTCGTTACCACTTGGTGTGATGAGCATCCTGGCCGCCTTACCTGTCTGTCAGCACTACCGCAGTGAGGGTTTGTGGGCACCTGATTATAGCTTGTAAGGATGGAATCTAGTGCCCCCAGCTTGGCCTTTGTTGGCATGGGTGGGGGTGGGGCAACAATTTTTTTCTGTGGTCTTTGGCTAGAATACAGCACCTCGTGTCTCAAAGTTTTCTGTCTTTCTAGGTTGCCTCTTTCCTGGACCTCTGACTAGAGACAGCAGATTGTTTCGAGACCCCTCTGAGTCGGCATCTATTGACATTTTTGTATTGCTGACTTCTTCAGCTCTGGGTCGGGGATATACGAGGCAACATGAAAACCTCGGGGGCCCCCTTTATGTCGGTCGTTGGGTCCCAAGGTCCCTAGCTGGTCTGCATTCTTCTCTCTACCCATCAGGGTCCTGGTTTGTTTGTTTATGTATAATATTCAGGGTCTCAGTGGTGCTTAGTGGGAGAAATAGGGAAAAGTATGTCTCCTCAATCTTCCTGAAAGCAAAAGTATTTGAGGCTTGTTTTTAAGCTTTTAAAAGGTGAACACAGCAGATTTTAGTCTGGGGTTAGTTTGGTCCCACCACTAAGGTCTTTCTTCCTAAAGTTCCTAGTGAATGCCCCATGTATGAAAAAGTCCACCGTGGCTGGTGGGGAGATAAACTCTTCCCAAGACACACCTGGATTTTGACAATAATATTAGCTAAGAAGATCTTTGCTTTAATTTGATTTTTTTGTTGTTATCGGTGTGGTTCGTATAAAAACTAGGTACCCGCCTTTCCATGTCTGTTTGCTAAGAGTCATCTTGTCCTTTAAGAATTCCGTAGGTTTGGTCTTTCCATCCCTTTTGCTGATTCGTCACAGTGTCTATGGGAATCTCGAGGCTGGAAGGTTTACGTTTGCCCTGGTCACTTCTTGCTCTGCGCTCCTGCTTCCCCTCGGTTCTCACTGCCTACGTTTTCTTCACCTTCTGTGTGTGCACTGGCCTTTTCCTGCACCTTCCATGTAGGTGGAGGACGCTCTCAACATTTGGGCTCTGGGGGTACCGCTGGCACAGTGACAGGCTGCAGCCAACTGCACCCAACTCGGGAAGAATAAGGTGGGGCATTCTACCAGAGCAATAGCCACGCACACTAGAGCCTGGCAAGCAGTTTAAAATCTTGACTTATGGGGCACCTGGATGGCTCAGTCGGTTCCAACTTTAACTCAGGTCATGATCTCGCAGTCTGTGAGTTCAAGCCCCCTAGTCGGGCTCTGTGCTGACAGCTCAGAGCCTGGAGCCTGCTTCCGATTCTGCGTCTCCCCCTCTTTCTGCCCCTCCTCCACTCACATTCTGTCTCTCTCTCCCTCTCGAAAATAAATAAACATTAAAAAAATTTTAAAAAACATATAAATTAAAATCATGCCTTAGATTTCCCTTTTCTTAACAGCCTCCTGATTAGTCTCAACATCGGGAGATTTTCCCTGGTTGACGCTTCTGTTTGGGTTCAAGCATTCTGCCATGTTGCTCAGCCCTCTTTCCTTAAGCTGTTCGTTCGTCCCTCTTACCTGCAACCCCCTCTCCCCAATTCAAGTACATTTCTCATGTACGCTGATTGGTTCCATCGCTGCACTGCAGCCCGTGTAGACCTTGTCCAGAGAGCAGCCTCACCTTTCTCGCCAAACATGCTCCAAAGACATCGTTGCCTGCAGAGAGATTATTTTTCGATTGTTTAGGCTTAGATATTGCAAAACTCCAGGGGGCCTCTTTCCCGCCTCCACAGAAGATACACTACGAGTGGGTCCTGGGGTTGTCTGACTTGGAAGCCTAGGTCTGTGCTGTGCAGATGGTGTCTCTTCGATCGTTAACATATGCCTTGAAAACAGTTTTTCTAGTTTGCCATTCGTCTTAAAATGTTTGTTGTTTTTTCCTGCTGTACCAAAATATTTATGTACATAAAACCTGCATTTGAAGTTGAATATGTAATGTTTCCTTTATGTGTATTTATTATTCAGACTTATTTATAAAATCGTGCTCCACCTAAAGGTTATAAAATACCACAGTTTCTTCTCCTGCGTTTCTTTTGTTGTCTTATTTTTATGTGTTTAGATCTGTGAGCCTGTTGCAAACATTTTGGAGTAAGAGAAGAGCTGAAGACTGCTTTTCCCTCTCACTTTCCAAGTAACTGTTCTGACGTCACTTACTGGTTGAAGAATTCTTCTCTGTCGATTTGAAATGTTGCTTTTTTCACATACTAAATTCTGATTTATGCTTGCGTTTTTTTTTTTTTTTAAGTTTTTATTTATTTTTGAGACAGAGAGAGACAGAGCATGAACGGGGGAGGGGCAGAGAGAGAGGGAGACACAGAATCGGAAGCAGGCTCCAGGCTCTGAGCCATCAGCCCAGAGCCCGACGCGGGGCTCGAACTCACGGACCGTGAGATCGTGACCTGAGCTGAAGTCGGACGCTTAACCGACTGAGCCACCCAGGCGCCCCAATGCTTGGGTTTTTATCTTGATTCAAGGTTAATATTAAATTCTTATCTGAACACAATCCTCCCTAGTTTTGTGCATTTATATGTGGCCAGTTACATCCTTCATTAACAGTATCAGCATTCTTCCTAACATCTAATTGTTGATAAATGAGATTATCTTCACCCCCTCCCCCACCATCATGACTTCACTTTATCTCTGTTATTCTAAATGCATTATCTTGGGGTTCAGGATCCTAGACTGCCAGAGTCATATGGGCTCTGAGAGTCATCTGGGTCCTGCCCTGTCACACCACAGATGAGGAAACTAAGGACATAAAGTTAAGCAACTTGGCTGTTGGCATACAGAGAATCAGGAGCAGGGCCAAGATTTAAATTTAAGTCTAGTTTGTGCTTCCTTAACCTGCATTTGCTCTCTCCGTCCGCCTCTCTATAGCATCCATACCTGTATCTTTGTAATTTCCCTTCCCTAGCTGTCTTGGTCCGCTTTTCCCTATGCCAGTTCATGCTACGTCCATGCTGCGTTCATGCTTCTAGAATGATCTTGGTAGAGCAGAAACTGTGCAAGAGAGAAGAGAGGACAGCATGTCGCCGGTGTGAAAAGTCAGGTGGTGTCACGGCCTGATGGCCTTTCCTACGTAGTAAGGAAGAAGACGGTGTGGTCGGGGCCACCTTGGGGTCCAGGCCTCCCTGCTCTGGAGGCTCGCTGACAAAGTGTGACTTGGGTGGGAAGAGACCTTCTCCCATTCCTGGTGCAGGACCCTGGGATGCCAGCTGCCTCCGAGCCTCTTGCACAGTCAGGGGGTCATGACCCAGACCCAGGAGACATTGCTCAGTGCTGAGGGTGGTAGACAGCAGGGAGCAGAGACGACAGACCGGCAGGGGTGGTTCCCGGAAGACAAGGCACACTGGCTGCTCTGTGAGTCATGAGGCAAGAAGGCCCAGGGACAAGGGTGGGTGAGTAATGGTGCATGTGTACATTGTGTGCTGTGCTTCCGAGATAAGAGATGTGGGCAGTGTGGCAAGAAGGGGATATCTCTGAATGCTGGAGGGGGAGCTGGGAGAATGGCCTGTGGGGTAGAAAATACTGGAAGGGAGATGTGGGTCCTTTCTTGGCTGATGAGAAGATGATGCCTGGTTTTTCACTTGGGGAAATGCTGGGTCCTGACGCTATGTGTGGGGATTTCTGGAACCGTGTCCTGTTCATTTCCTGTGGTACCTGACGCCCGGGCCTTGGTTGTGATAGATTTTGGAACTAGGTGGCCCTGGAGGCTGTGAAGGGCTGCTTACCATGTTTTCTAGGCGGACTTCACCGGCTTTTTCATGAAGGCTTCTTGGTGCTGGACAGGAGGAGGGTGGTGGCTAACACAGATGGCAACAGAACTTGTCTAAAGGCTCATAGAGGCCCCTGGGGGTCTTCCAGAAATGACAGGACTATTCAGAGTGAGATGATTCCGGCACTGTGGAGTAGGGGCAGCGGCCCACAAAGTATACACTTTACTGATAATGTCACCCCATCTTCCTTCTTTTTTGACCCCATTTTAATAACCAGTTGAGGTGGCCTGGGAATCCAGAGGTTACACGTTTGTGCCCATGGTGCCTTGGACACATAGTGTGTGTTGCTCAAGATTGTTGAGACTGGCACCATTCAGAATGTGCTACCCTTGCCCCCAAGCATGTGGCCTGTACTTTTTCAAGGCTGAGTCCTGTCAGGAAAGGGTGTGGGAGAGAGTTGTGGGAAAGAGGAGAGCATCCCTCTCAATGTGGGAAGAGATTCCCGGAAGCAGATTCACATGGAAATGCAGACAAGGAGCAGGTATGTAGAACGCTCACAATTCTAAAATGAATTCTAAAATGCAAAATCTGAGTAGTTCTGTTTCAAAAGAGTGGATCACTATGTAACAGACAGAGACATTAGCTAGAAGTAGTTACTTAGAACTCCTCCCTTGGAATGGAAGGCGTAGAAATTCACCTGCCTAGATATTCAGAGGAACAAGATGCCCAGCTGCCTTTGTCTAGGTTACCATTTTTGTTTGTGGACTTCCCCCATTTCAGTCATTTAATCAGCGATGTTGGAAGGAAGACGTCCATTAGGGTGGGTTCATGCAGTGTCTTGAGAAATGCTGTTTTCTCTACCTTGGGATTGGGACACCCCACAGAAACAGGTTGTTACAGATGGAATGTTTATGTCCCCCCACAATTCATATGTTGCAACCCTGACCCCCAATGTGGGTGTTTGGGAAGTAATTAGGTTTAGATGAGGTCATGAGGGTAGACGACCCATGATCGGATCAGTGTCCTTGTAGGAAGAAGAGGAGGCCCCCCCAGAGCCTCCTCTGTCTACTGTATGAGGACATAGCAAGAAGGCTGCTGTCTGTATGCCAGGAAGTGGGCTCTCACTAAGTATCAAATCCACCAGCACCTCGATCCTGGACTTCCCAGCTTCCAGAACTGAGAGAAAAAAATGTCCGTTGTTTCAGCCTCTCGGTCTGTGGCATTTTGTTAGGATAGCCTGAGCAGACTAAAACAGAACATGTAGGTCCAGTGTCAGAGAGCTGGGCTCCTACCTTGGATTCCCCACCAAACTAACCAGATGACCTTGGACCACTCTGAACTCCCAGTTGTTTGGTTTCTAAAAACTGATAATGATACCTTCGTTGCAAGACCACTGTTCCATTTAGACCAAACACACGAACCCCTCACTCCCACTTTCCCCTCCAGCCCTGTCAATACATAATTCTTATTGTTTATTGATTTATAAAAATAGTAGCTCTTTTGGGAGCTGCCATTTTATGTGGTGAATGTAACGTTTTAAAGGAGACATTTAGGAATTCTACTTCAGTAGGCAGGCACTAGATTTTAAGAATTTGGAAGTAATCAAATTTGACTTATTTTTAGAGTATTTGATTATGGAAGCTAAAAAGGTAATATCTACTCTAGAGGTAAGCACCAGTAATAAGCCACTACAAATAGTAAAGAAAAATCGCTGTGTACAGTTTTTCCTGTTTTTGATTAATAGGACCTGGTGCCACGGTAATGGTATTTAGCAAATTATAATGCTGCCATTAAATTATGGTCCTGTAGCAAATGGTTGTGAATTCAGTTATCCTGCTTAGCTTCTAGCTGTCTTGAATATTTCATCGAAAGCTGATTTGCCAGTGACGGCAATAGCTCCACGTTTCTTTAAGGAAAAAGACATATTAGGTGAAACTTGGGTTGAAAGTCAACCCGTTAACGAGAAGCTCATCCACGTCCTCCATTAGCCTGGTCATGGCAGTCACCTCCCACTGACGTGGGGCTGCCCTGAGATGCTCTCTTCTATGGAGATCGTCACCAGTGCCGTTCCCTCTGTCCAGGCCCACCATCCAGATGCCCATAGAGAAGAGGAACCAGGTGATTACCCTCAACTTCTGAGCAAAACGTGCCGCCACGGGTAGGTCCAACTTGGGACAAGGGAGGCTTCAGTCCGTTGAGCTTGGCGTAAGCCTGCTAGGATATCTCAAGGGAAAATTAGCACCCAGAGAGCGTAGAATCTGGTAAATAACAGGAAATATGAGTGTCAGTTTTCAGGGATTCAAGTTTCTTTAGGAAAGAGGGTCTGAATTAAATCACTTCTCTGAGGAGAGTTAAAAACCCAAGGCAGACAAAGATCTTCAAAGCAAGGTCAAGGCAGTAGGCATTATTTGCATGGCCCAAGGAAGCGATTGTCTGGGGCTTGCGCGCTCTTTGTAAGAAGGCTGGAGAGTGAAATGCAATGAAAAGTAGGGCGATGTGGGAAGAAACAAATTGTTCCTACTGGCAAAAAAGCACTTGGTCTGTAGGTTTTATGACAGTAAAGCAAGAAGCGGCTTGACATACTGGAAACACCCATGGCTGTGGAGTTGTGTCCAATACCAGATTCTAATCCCCATTTGGTACTCACAAATTGTGGTCTTGGGCAAGATGTGCACCGGTAAATGGCAGCGATGACCCTGATGTAATTTTCTCGAGACTTATCAGTAATTGACCTGAAGCACCACAGCATGATGCAGGTGGGCAGTGAAAGAGGCTGAGGCCTCGGGGGCCAAAGTGCTGTGGTCTGGGTTTCGTCCCCACTACCTGTCGTGTGTTTTGGGGCCGGCTCTTTTCCTTCCTCGTACTTCAGTTTCCTCATATGGAAGGGGGCAAAGAGTAGAACTTACCTCAGGGTGCTTCTGTGAAAGTCAGATATACTTAGAACGGTGCCCGAGGTCTAATAACATTCCCGCATGAGTGTTTGTTACTGTGGTCAGGCATATTGTTATTACCACTCCTGGAGGAACTCTGTGGTCCCGAGCGAATATTGTATATGTGAATCATAGAGGAGGGAAGGATGTTCGGGAGGGAATCAATAACTATCTTCATTTTATAGTGTAGGATGGCCTTGATTCTGTTTCTACCTGACAAAAGGGCACACTTCCCAACATGATTCATCCATTGTGATGTAGAGCTGGGATTCGAATTCCATTATAATATGCCTATTCCTAAGACATCCATTCTATGCAACCAAGAACAAACCTAACTGATTAACAGGCTCCTTGTCTCCAGGACTTGATTTATTAATCGGGGTCCATATAATATCATAAAGCCTGGCTTAGACTATTGTTGGGAGTATCTGAGCAGCCATGTAACTGTGAACATGCCAGGGCAGACGAGCTGACTTCTTTCTTGTGGGGGCAAAGGAAATCCCAGTATCTATAGACAGGGAGAGACGACGTTGTTTCTTGACATGGTTCTGGAAGATCTGCGCGCTAGGCGTGAAGCGTTTTCCCCAATTCCTGGTTCTCCCAACAGTTAGGCAGAGGATTGAGCTGCACCTCCTGAAAGTTCAGAGTAAAGTGGTTTATGTCTGTTCTGGGTTTCAGCACCTACTTGCCGGGGGCAACTCGGAGCCCACCCCTCCCTGTTGCTTGGGGCAGAAGTGCATGTTTCCGTGCAAGCGCCATGAGAGCTGAATATTCTGGAATTGTGAGATAACCCAGGGAGTTCTGCTATCCTTGTCTTTGCTGAGCCAGTGTCACTTGGTCTGGTTCTTTTCTGTTCTTTTTTTTTTTTTTTTAAAAAAAAAAAAAAACAAAGCATCAAGCAGTGTATCTTGACTGACATCATAATGGTTTACACATGAATATGTATAAGTAAAAAGTGATCATTAGGAATTCATATACATTTCTTCTATGTACTAAATAAAGGTCCTTCTTGATGGTGCCATTAGATTAGCAAACCGGTAGCCATGTTCACTACCTAGCTTTCAGTAAACTCCTGGTGAAATGTTTATTAAATTCCCATGTATAAGAAGGAAAAGTCTGAGTGTGGTGTTAAAAGACTTAAGTGGATTTTAAACCCACTGATTAATGGACTCAAATGCATCTGAGCAAAACCCCTGGGGAAATATATCACAGGGTCCATTCTTTGCCCCATAGCTTCTAGTAACTTGATCAGGGGCGTCAGGAAGGCATTGAGCACCATGCCCATTAAGATTCTGGATAGTAAGAAATAGAATGGATAGCATCAGGATTTATAATTATCTTGCTGAATGCCTAAAATCAACTGGATAAAGTTCAGATTAAATTGTGTCCAGTTGTATGTTGTGCTTTTAATTTAACAGTGTAACAAAATTTCCATTACACTTACTCATGTTATTTCTCTTCTCAAAAGATTGTGCTAAGTGTCCAAGAATAGGGGAATAGTCAGCTAATTGTCATTTATATCCTCAGAGAACATTGAATGTCACACAGCTTTCCAAAGGCATAATGTTGAATAGAAAGAAAAACGAAATCCCAGATTATATGCAGGATGAGCCCAATGTGGTTTTAAAAGCCGAGGGCCAGAGAACCAAGTGTGATTTTTCTTCTTTTTCTTTTTACATTTTCCAATAATTTTTCACATGAGTACAGGTTTTTATAATGACTGTAACATACTTTTAAAAAGAGGGAAAGCTTTGTATAATGACTTTAAGGTTAGAGAGCAATCTCCTTATTTATTCCACATGCAGTTGGGATCTGTAAACACCTTACTAGCTCAGATGAGTTTATCACGCCTGTGATGATGTAAGGAATTTGGCATCTTTGACGTGTTACTGGTGCTGCTGTAGGAGTTATTCTTGCTCTCATTTATGAGTTCAGGTTCTAATGTGGTTTAAGGCATTTTCCGGAAAACCGTGTTATGAGACAGAGTGCCAGGCTGTTTCAGTAGGGCAGTGGTTGGGCGGGACTCAGCATTCAAGTACATTTTCTGTCTAAAGAAGGCCAGTATCTTCCTGAGTTGGGGTGCCCTGCAATATGCATGATTTAAAAAAAATTTTTTTTTTTATTTTTGAGACAGAGAGAGACAGAGCATGAACGGGGGAGGGTCAGAGAGAGGGAGACACAGAATCTGAAACAGGCTCCGGGCTCTGAGCTGTCAGCACAGAGCCCGACGCGGGGCTCGAACTCACGGACCGCGAGATCGTGACCTGAGCCGAAGTCGGCGCTCAACCGACTGAGCCACCCAGGCGCCCCAATATGCATGATTTTTAAGGAAGCACACTCAGGTATTTATTCTGTTTGAGATGAAATTAACAAGCATCCGAATTTCAAATATATTTAAAAAGCACTTTTCCATCTACATGAAGGAGCTTTTCCATTAGTTTTGTTATTTTTGTTCTCCTGCTTGATTCTGGTGCTGCAGCTAGTTTATCTTGTCTGAATTTTAAATAATTGGATAGAAGGAGTTAATATTCCAATACTTTAAATGATACTTGAAAACGTACTCGGTTTGCCTAAAGGTCACCTGCTGCATAGCTTACCTTCTACATAGCTTGTTTTAGCTTTTGCTATTTAATTTTCCCTACCTGAAAAAGGAGGCATTTCAAGTACAACAAATTTCTCTTGTACGCTGTATTTTTCATGAACTATTATATCTTCCATTATAAGTGCTGTTGTGTTCATTGGGCCGTGTTGAACTCAAAATCACACATGTAACAGGTGTGGAGGTTTAGCAGTAACCTTCTATTTCCCTGCAACTTACTTGCATTGAAATTTGAAATCTTCTAACAGCCTTATGAACGCTTTACTCCATTTTCTTTAATAGAATGCATTTGGGAAAATGTAATTTGGTTCTTAAAGGCTTTCTCCTGGTAAAAGACCCTATTGCTATCTCGTTCCCAGTGATCCATTTAAGATTTCTTTATGGCTCATGATTTGAAATAAAAGATATTTGATTTAAAAAAAACATATAAAATATCTCACAACAGGTATTATAAAGAGCTTTGTTGAAAAAAAAATATCAGAAAAAATCCCCTGGATTTTCTCAAGTACTGTCTGCTTTCGTTCATTCACACATTCATTCATTCATTCTTTTGTTTGTTCATTCAACACATAATTATTGAGTACCTAGGGTGTTCAAGGCCCCGGATGCCCTAACTCATTTGTTAGCTCTTGAAATACAGATCTTGTTCTGTATTGTACTTGAGTGTTTGGAGGCGCTGAATTACACTGTTGAACTGTTTGTCACAATATTACTGTTGCTGTATTGTAAAAATTACAGTGTGTTCATTGTTCTCTCTCTCTGTACTAATTTCCTTCCTTCCAGCTGACGGTGAATTAAAACAGATGCAGAGATAAGAGGGCAGGACCGTCACCTTAGCTGTCACACGCAGGGACAAAGGGAGTGTTGGGTCAGATTCTGTTGGGACATATTTGAGATACTTTCTATCATGCACTTTGCACGGAGTATAGTTTCCCAAGAATGAAAAAGAAACACACACAGGTCAAGGTTTTGAGGTCGATTTGATTTGAACTGTTCTCTGTGAAGCAGAGAAAGCAGGCTAGAGGAATTGGCTTGCTAAGTCAAGATATGCACATTCTTGCAACTAGTTAATTTGTTCAAGTCCTTAGGGAACTGTCCCCACCTTCCACGGGAAATAATCGTGGTTTTTACAAAATCATAGGCAAAAATGGTGCTATGCAGCAGACTGGCCTTCGGCTTACCTGGTGGGTTCCTAATTCTGCATGTCTGTACTCTCACTTTGCCGGGCACAGGTCCCTTGAGTGGAATCCAGTAAGTATTTGCTGTGTGTTGAATTGACTGAGTCTTTTGCTTTTCAACTAATTGTGGCAACAATGGAGAATAGCATCAATTTGTTGACACTAGCTGTGTATAATATACCATAGTAGAACATGGAAAAGGAACATTCTCACAGCCGATGGAAGCTTCCATTATTCCCCCTTGCACTGTATTTTGTAGTGTAATTTTAAAAATCATAAGTCCCAGAAAAAAGGGTTTCACAGCCTCATGGGAAACTTCTCTTCCTTCCATCACACGTGGATTATTATTAGGAATAACTGAAAGGCTAAAATATCTTCATAGAGAACTGGGAAGTTTTGCCTTGTTTCTTTATTGCTAATGCAACTGTAGAAATAAATACATTTGATTTGAAATATGCTTTTTAAGAAGGTTCTGTTTTGCTTAGAAAAATAAGGTGTCTGGCCATAGCAATATTTTTCTAGCTATGTCTCTGGAGACAAGGGGGAAAAAAAACCAAAAAACAAAATAAAAGGCCTCTGCACAGCAAAGGAAATAATCAACAAAGCCAAAAGGCAACCTAGTGAAGGGAGAAGATATTTACAAATGACATATCCCAGAAAGGGTTAGTATCCAAAATATATAAAGCACTTTTACAACTCAACACCAAACAAACAGACAAACAAACAAAAAATAAAACAACAACAACAAAAAACAAAAAAACCTAAGTAATCCCGTTAAAAGTGGGCAGAAGACACGAACAAACATCTTTCCAAGGAAGACATACATACAGATAGAGGGCAACAGACTCCTGAAAAGATGCTCAACATCATGTATCATCAGGGAAATGCAAATCAAAACCGTAATGAGATATCACCTCACACCTGTCAGAACAGCTAATATCAACTCAACAAACAACAAGTGTTGTCAAGGATGTGGAATAAAAGGAACCCTCGTGCGCTGCTGGTGGGAATGCCAAACTCGTACACCACTGTGGAAAACGGTATGGAGGGTCTTCAAAAATTAAAAATAGAACTAACATGTGATCCAGTAATTTACTATTGGGTATTTTCCCAAAGAATATGAAAATGCTAGTTCGGAAAGGTATATGCACCCCTACGATTTTTGCAGCATGATTTACAATAGCTGAACTATGGAAGCTGCCCACGTGTTTATCAGTAGGTGAATGGATAAAGAATATTTGGTATATATATACAATGGAATATTACTTGGCTGTAAAGAAGTATGAATCTTGCTATTACAACGACAAGGATGGATCTAGAGAGTATAATGCTAAGGGAAATAAGTCAGTCAGAGAAAGGCGAATACCATACGATTTCATTCCTGTGTGGAATTTAAGAAGCAAAACGGAGGAACAAAGGAGAAAGAGACAAACCAGGAAACAGACTCTTTACTACAGAGAACAAACTGGTGGTTACCAGAGGGGAGGCGGGTGGGGGGTGGCGGTGAAATAGGTAATGGGGATTAAGAGGACACTTACCATGATGAGGACTGAGTAGTGTATAAACTTGTTGAATCACTGTATTGTACACCTGAAACTAATATGCTATTTTATGGTGACTATACTGGAATTAAATTTTTTTGAAACATAAATTAAAAGAAGAATAAGGTGGGGTGCCTGAGTGGTTCAATCGGTGGAGCATCTGACTTTGGTCCAGGTCATGATATCTTGTTCATGAGTTCGAGCCCCACATCGGGCTCTCTGCTGATGGTTTGGAGCCTGGAGCCTGCTTCAGGTTCTGTGTCTCCCTCTCTCTCTGCTCCTCCCCCACTTGTACTCTGTCTCTCTCTCAAAATTAAGAATATGGGAAGAAAAATTAAAAAAAAAAAAGAAGATGCCTTCCTAAAGATTCAGAAGCTATAAGAACATATTTATATGTATAAATTTACTTTTAAACATATTTAAAAGTATGAGTCACCCTGATCTTCCTACTAGACATAATCACCATTTATATATGAAGATAGATGTACATACACATATAGTTTCATATATTATTTATATGCGATATACATAATTATTTATATCACATAAAATTATAATTACATATAAAAATATAATCTCAACTGTGTGTATTTATAGAATATTATGTATTTTCTCTGCCATTATAAGAATTTTTTTTCCTATCATTTAAATATAAATGTATATACCTCCTTTTATAAACCTGATTTTATTGGCTGTATAATATTCCATTCTGTGTTCACAGTGATGACTTTTTCGTTTAAAAATTACCTGTTGGTGTAACATCGTAGGCTGTGATTCTTTCTACCTGCAGAAGCACCATGCGACTATAGGAAGATATTTGTTAGATCAATTGCTAAAAAAAAATCCACAGAATCTGGCCCAAAATAAATATCATGTTCACCCACTCCTATCCAAAACTAGAAAGAGTTAACATATGTGCTGTTACCATAAGCACAAGTGTGGGAAGGAAAGCCGTTCTCCTCCTCAACTGTTTTTAAATCACGCCCATAATGTGGCTGGAAGTGAATGTCAGGCCAAGATAGAAGCATGCGTGTATTGTAATGAGCACAGCAGTAGGGTTACGAACCTGGAACACCAACCCGGAAGGGCAGGAAGGGGTTTGGTCAGACCACTGTCCTGTCCGTGTATACCATTCAACAACGGTGTTGTCACTTGCTAATTAAAGGCAAAGGATCTCTTCTCACTTTGTAAAACATATTTCATTCATATACGTTATAGAAAACCCTATAACTTAAGAGCAGAAATTATATGAATGTTTCTGGTTTGGATTGTGAACTCTTGATTTTACGGAATGACTAAGCCGTTGTGAATTCATAAATAGATCTGACTTAGTTGTGTCCACAATAGATGAGTCTACCGTCATGCCATTTGTTGGCTGTACTGATGGCCTGACTTCCAGAATTAGGAGGGCTGCCTGCTGTCTAGACCTCCCGACGTGTGTGAGGCCCAGGCTGTGATCTTTGTGGCCTGCGGGACCACCCCTGTCAAGAAGCACCATCCCCATTCGGGCTCGGGAGACACATTTAATCCTGGTGCTGTTTGCAGACAGACTTTAAAAAGCTGTCCCGAGAATACATCTCTGCCAGTAGTTTAGTATGTCAAACCGAGGACAAGAATTTTGCTCTATTCTTAAAATGCAACTATTTGTGCATTGGGAATATTGGCCAATGAGGAGGAAAGCTGAAGGTCAGAAAAACAAGTAGGCTGCCTGTGTCGGAGCTGAGCTTCCGCACTGCATGGGATTCTGGAAGGGCCTTTTGTAGGTAGGAAAGAACTATGGGGTGAGCACTCCCCTTGCCCTATGCTGCACCCTGTAGGGTGGCTGTTTTTTGGCTTCGTGAGACATTACACCTCCGTATACTCAGAGGTACAGATGAGAAATTGAGAAATGAGTAAGCTAGAAGAATTTTTTGTTTATTTGAACATTGTTTATATAATATTTTTTCCTCCCGGGAAAGTAACAAAATCCTTAACGAGTGTGTGTGGGGTACTTGCTGAGAGGAATATGCCTGAAGAATACAGGTGAATCGAGACCAGAGCTGGTGGGGTTGCAGTGTTCTACAAGATTTGGTATCCCGAAAACTCTAAGGACGCTTTTATTAAAAAATTTTTTAAAAGGCACTTAGTATCCTTATATTGTCCGTGACTCAGGCAGAGGAGGTCACAGAGGGCGAGGGCGAGTACGAGTTCCATGCTGGGCAGGGTGACTGCACAGCGACCCGCCTGTCGGACCAGCTGTGCCGCGGGGCCAGACCGAGGCTTGACTCCGAGAACTCGTCAGTGTGAGTAAAGAAAACCAAGGAAAGGATAATTTATGGCATGTGCTTTGAGATTCCCTTAAATAGAAAAGACCAGCAGCTCGAGTGTTCTCAGCATGTCCGCTGTGTTCCGCGTGTCTCACTGAATCCACGGCAAACACGGACCCACAGAAAGGCCTGGAAGAGATTTGCGTGCAGGCACAACCCGCAGATTACCATAGGGGCCCGACTTTCTTCCTGGTGATGCCCGCACCTAGAGTGACTGCAGGGTCAGGTGAGGGAGGGGCTGGTGGCACACCTTTCCCAGGGCCTGGCGCTCCTCACTGGCCTCCTGTTGAGGTTCATTTCCTTCCCCAAGTGCGTAAATTGGACCGAAGAAGTAGCTTATTAAGTCATCACCCCCAGGTAATAATTTACTTGGGAAGGCATTATAAATTATGATCCATACACAGTCTTCGTGGTAAACTGAACGTAACATTTTAACTTTGAATGAAGTTAAAATTAAATGAATTCCTCAGGCTCTACTGAGTAGATTTTGAAAGCCCCCAGACTGAAGATCTGGAAAGTCAGGCCTTTACGATGGATCCCGTAGCAGAGGACGGCGGAGAACCGGCCACTATTAGGTGTGCTGACCGGCTTGCCTGCGCCAGCCCGTTGGGTCGAAAGTGACACAGAGCCGTCACCCTGCTGGCTGGCGTCCGACCAGCGCTGGGATCGCTACGCGCAGTGTTGAGGTAGCGCGTGCAGAAATAACTAGAAAAGACCATCACAGTCTGGCTGGGTTTTGGCAACTCTGGCCCGATGAGCAAAAATTACTTGCAGAAGTTATTTAAATCCTAACAGCTCCACATTTATTTCCCTTGGGCTGACGACCATCCTGAGGGCTATGTCGGACGACCTTGCTTTCAGTTTCCAGAAGATGGACTTAAAAGGACATCTGTGCCGAGACCGGGAGGGTGGGGCGCGGGTGCGTGGGGGTGTGCGAGATCAGGATCCCACTTTCTGTGCAGAGCACTGCAGGAAGCTGCACACGGGGAGGCGCTAACCCCAGCCAGAGACACTGGCGGGAGGGCCGCTGCGCACGCCCAGCGTGGACGTGAGGGCGGCCTGCACGGCCGACAGGCTTGCCCATCGTCCCGGGACCCCTCCCGGAAGGCTGAGGAGGCGCCGGCTGAATCGCTTACTCTCCCCCAGGCCGCCCCAGCCCCGTCCCCGCCCTCGCTGAACATGGCCGGTATAACACCTGCCCGGCGTCCTGGTGCTGTGCGGCCGGCCCTGGTCCTGTGATGCTCCGGGCCTGTGAGGGGGACAGCCGGGTGAGGCTGCCATTTAGCTAGAGACAGAGGAAGTCAAGAAAGCAACTAAAGCCGCATCCTAGCCTCATTTAGGGGCCTGCGGCTGCCAGCTGAGTTCATCAGCAGACACACAGATGAAGTTCGGAGAGTTTTCCCTGTGAAATCTTCAGGCCTTTTTGAAACGTAAACTCCTGTGAAAGTTGATCTCAGAATCTAACACTTTTAATTTTTTTTAATGCTTCCTTTATTCTTGAGAGAGAGAGAGAGAGTGAGCGGGAGAGAGAGAGACACAGAGAGAGAGACAGAGAGGGAGACACAGATCTCATGCAGGCTCCAGGCTCCCAGCTGTCAGCACTGAGCCTGACTGGGGGCTTGAACTCACGAACTGTGAGATCCTGACATGAGCCGAAGTCGGACGCTTACCTGACTGAGCACCCAGACGCCCCTGACACAAATATCTACTTGGGCTGGCAATATTTTATTATTATTTAAAATACTTAGATCGTCGTGTTAGAGTTTGTATTTCCTACAATTAGAAAGAGGGAAGACATTGGCATTCTGTCGACATCTCTTACTTTGTAGGTCTCGTGACTTTTCACGTCAGAGGGATGGGTGGTGGGGTCGGGGGTGATTTTAGGGAGCCGGTGTACCCTTAGGCTGACTCCCAGATGCTCCCTGGAGACTCAGAGTGGATATTTGAGAAAGTCAAGAGCAGAACGGTGAGCAGTTGTGGTGTCTGAGGATTCCTCAGTGGATCGAAAGGGGCACCAGCAAAGAACAGGTCCGCAGGGCTGGAGGAACACGGTAGAGGCGAAGGTAGAGGGGAGGGCGAGTCAGTGAGGGGGGCAGAAGGGGTAGCACAAGAATCAAGGGAGTTCCAGCCAAGAGCGTGGGGGGCCGGGCGAAGGCAGGGTAGGGCAGGGGTATTTGAGGAGGAAGGTGTAGCCCACTGGAGCAGAGCCCAGGCTCGGGACTGGGCCAGGCTTGGAAGAGGCCCGTGTCCTCCCTTCACTTGACTCTCAAGTGTCACAGCAGATGCAGCTGGCTGGAAGGGTCTGGAGAGTCGGTAGCCCCATTGCCCAACCCTTGCTCAGAAAGTGCTCCGGGGAAGAATCCACAAGCTTCCCTGCATTGGCCATTGCTCAAGACACATCTCTGAATCCCGGGAAGTCAAGGAGAAGAGCCAGTTTATTTCACGTCGGGAGGCAATTTTTAGAGGAGACGATTTCGTATCCATTGTCTTCATTACGCACATGGATCGTTTTAAAGCCCTTACTGAGCCTGTACTGACCGCGTGTTCGGGGCTGGACAGCGTGTGGTGGGAGGGCGCTTGCAGCCTGCCAAGCAGAAGCTTCCAAATGAAGGGGATAGACTGAGCTCTTCGCAGGCGGCCGGCGGGGAGGGCTCTGTGGTGCTGACTTGGGGCGAATTGGCGTGGGCTGGAAGGCAGGGAGGGCCTCATGGAAGGAACAGGGACTGGCCTGGCATTGCCATGTCACTAAGTTTAGATGGGCGAGGGGAGGAGCGGAAGCGTCCCATAGGTGGGGAAGCCCAGCGACATGCTTCTGGGTGTGAGGTTTTGCCATGGAAACTGTAGCTTTGGAGATCAGCCTTACTGGAAGGGAATGGGTCAAGTGAAGCGTGGCTGGGAAGAAGGTGGAAATGGGGGAGGACGTGGATGTGTGGATGATCATAGAGCCAGGTAGATGAGGGTACGTTTCCCGCTGTAGGCGGGACTTACAAGCACAGATGGGAGCGTATACTGACCGTGTGGTTAGTGCTACTTGGCAGGTGGCAGGAGGGCGACAGGGCGTCCTGAGTCCTGCCGCAGATCACGGTGCGGGGCAGGCCCAGAGACAGCAGACTCCTGTTCGTAACACAGTGCCGGAAGCACACAACTTTGTGGTGGTTGTGGTCATTCAGCATTGAGTCTGTCAACTCTATTTTTTTTTTTTTTCTGGGAGGGGAGATACTTTAAATATTGTCAACTTTCTCAGGAAATGAAGGAAAAGTAGCTTTTGGAAGTTAGCCTGATACTAAATCAAGAGGGGGGAGCAGAGGCAGTTAGAGAGGAAGTTACTTCGGAAGTCTAGGCTGCATGCAGGGAGAGGGTCTGTCGGAAGGCTGGGGAAAGGGTGCACGAGGGCCCGTGACGGGGAGAGAAACGTCGGGGTTAGATTGAGGCTGGATGGGAAGAGAGAATCCACGAGAGCCCCATGTCCTTCACACACAGAGAAGGGCTGGCTTTTGCTCCAGCGGAGCTGCCCCCCCCCCCCCCCCCGCCCCAGCAGTCAGTCATGCAGGCCCAGAAACAGGTGACAGGCAGCGACACCCACACTCAAGGTTCGAAGTTGTACAGTCTCCCATTTCCTAAGCCTGAAATTATAAAACCAGAGCAGTTTTACAAATAAGTGCTAGGATGTAAAAAAATCAGAGCAAAACCAGAAACCCACCTTTTCTGCATTGGCGAGTATTAACAACGTTACCATCATCTGCACCTTTTCTTACTTTTTGGCGTTTCCTTCATCACTGCTCATGCTATTGCCGTCGCGGGCATAGGCACCCAGTCTGCCCCTGGGAGTGGGGTGGGTGCTCCAGCCTAGAAACGAACCAAACGTTGTCGTGATCATTACAAATAGAAACCTGACGTCAAAACGCAAGGGCTTTACACTGTTTATTAAATCATCAAAGAAAAGCTCCCCCAAGCTCACAAAAGGTTTCCGAAATGCTGGGCGTGGGGGCGGGGTATAAATAGACGTGAGGCAGACATGAATTCAAAGATGGTTCTAGGCGTGCTGACAGTATGGTAAACAAGCGAGCAGTTGCCTTCCTGACACAAACACTGGGACTCGGCGAGTTCTGATTTCCAGCTCGGATTCTGTGTGACTGTGCCACCAAAATTAAGATTTCTCACTTTACATGTCACCGTTCTTGATGGGGCCAGAGCTGGTACAACATTACATTCCGTCTAGAACGGTTTCCCCCTCAAAGCAAAACTGCAACATCTCATATGGCAACACAGCGTTGTGTTCATGACTGCCTTTCCCTTCGCCTTTTCTTTTCTTTTCTTTTCTTTTCTTTTCTTTTCTTTTCTTTTCTCTTTTCTTCTGTAAGCAGAAAAATAATGTGGTTTGATGCAATGGCCCAACACAATGGGAGCTAATGAATAGAGTGTGTTGCACTCGAGAGACTGCAGTTCAATTACTTGCGGTGCCAATCAAGTCGGAAATATTAACCATGGTAACCGCAGATTTCCAGCTCTATAGATGCATCAGGGAGGCGGTTGCTCTTTGGTAATCATTGGGGTCCTGGGAAGGAGAAGGGCCCGGAGTGACAAAGCACCACTGAGCTGGTGAATGCCGCCTTCACAAAGATGGGCATTGATGGGTTACTGCTCCCAGAAGGCCTGCTGCGGAGGCCCAGGGCTTTATTCCCAGAGAGCTTAAAGGAGTCCAGGAGGGAAGGCACAATGGCAAAGAGATATGTATTTAGGGGGAGCTGAATAGGACAAGAAGAAAGAAAGTTATGTGCTGGGGTCATTCATTACTGCAATGACCTGGATTCATTAGGATTCGGGGGCCGTGAGTTACGTGCGGGGTAAGGTAGGTAGGTGTTTAGGGATGAATTGTGTCCCTTCAAAATTCGTATGTTAGGGTCCTAAGCCACCGTACCTCAGATTGTGACCTCATTTGGAAATAGGGTCATGGGAGGAGGCATGCTTAGTTAGGATCTGAGGTCATACTGGGGTGGGTGGAGCCAGTCTGGCTGGTGTCCTTATAAAAAGGGGAGATTTAGACCCAGACATGCACACGGGGTGAATGCCGCGTGAACATGAAGACCAAGGATTAGGTTGGTGCATCTGCAGGCCAGGGAACACCAGAGATGCCCGCAAGCCAGCAGCAGCATGGACGGTAGAATGGAACAGATTCTCCCTCCCGGCCCCCAGGAGTTACCCACTCCTCCCACCCAAACCTTGATCTTGGACTTCTGGCTTCAGAACTGTGAGACCATACGTTTCTGTTGTTGAAGCCGCTCAATTTGTGGTGCTTTGTTATGGCAGCCCCAGCAAAACTGTACCCCCAGATGTACTGAATCAAGAGCTCTGGGGGGAAGGCCCAGGTAATCCACATTTGAACAGCCTGCCAGGGGATTCTTAGGCGCATTCAAGCTTGAGAAGTACCCTTCCGAATCCTGGGTTTCCATTGCAGCAATCTGGGATGTTTTCTATAAAAACGGACCTTTGGAATCCCCTCCTCACCATCATCATACCCTCCCCACCCTGCACACACACATTTCTCAGAGTGGGTTCTGAACCGAGGGCCCAGATTTTCCTGTGGTGTGTTTGGTGCATTTTCTGTGTAGAAGGGAATTGCCTTTTTGGTAAGGAATCCTTGCTTTTGCCTAACGTTTCCTTATTTGTAGCACACTTGAACATGGATCGTCGTTTGCTTACTTGTGGGTTGTGACCCACCGGTGGGGAAGAGTGGAAAGGAGAGACTTTTCACTCCCTCAGGGGTCCCTTGGTGAGTCAGGGGTAGGACACAGGCCTGGGTGGGGCCCCATCCCGCGGTTCCCCCGGAGAGCCCAAGGATGCCCTGGCTCTGGAAGAGTCACATGACTGGTTTACAGCTAGAGAATCTCGGGCATCTAATGCTTGCTCATTTGTTTGGTTGGCTTTATTGGGAAGGAAATCCTAAAATGTAGCTTCGACCGGGTCCCCCACCCCCACCCCTCGTGGCCTCTGTCTCTCTATTACGTGGAAATTGGTCGCTGTCACAGTGGGCCCTTCACAGTGTACCCCAGCTTCCCCCCCCCAGGCCCATTCCCTACTGGACCCCATCCCGTCCCCGCGCTCACGCTCTGGGACATTAGCTGTAATGTTAATGAAGACATCGGCTGACACGGCCCTTGGCGATGTATTAGCCTGAGCTCTTCTCACGCATCAGCGCGCAAATTCCCTCAGATCACAGTCCAGCGCAGTCTCTGAAGTGGGCCCAAAACGCTCATTTCTGATGAGCCCCCAGGGGCCGCTGGTGGGGTATGGATCGCACTTCAAGGAGCAGACGCTCAGCACCTTCTAAGTGATTTCATCTTACCACCACCTCTGAGTCTGGCCCTAGTCCTGCCCCTCCTATTCAGGTGGGGGAAACCCAAGCACAGGACGATGGGGCGTCTTGCCCTAGGTCACACAGCAAGTCAGTGACAGAGCAGGGACTGGAACTCGGGAGGCCTCTCAGGTCCATTTTCCTGTCCATTTCCCTGTGTTGCTTTGCACAGAGGCGTGGCAAGCTTCCCGGTAGCCCAGCTTCTCTCTCTCCTCCATGCCTCCCATGCAGGTTAACCACAACTCTCCCTCCGTCGGTGTTCTCATCTGGGAAGTGGGGCTGTGACAACATCTACTTCATAGGGTTGTTATGGGAATCAAACCTGATTTTGCTTCTCCTCCTCCTCCTCCTTATTTTCATTAAGTGATTAATAATGTGGACGCAGGGGCGCCTGAGTGGCTCAGTCCATTAAGTGTCTTGCTCTTGATTTCGGCTCAGGTCACGATCCTGTGGTCATGGGTTGGAACCCCGTGTTGGGCTCTGCACTGACGGCGTGGAGCCTGCTTGGTGTCTCTCTCTCTCTCTCTCTCTCTCTCTATCTCTCTATCTCTCTCTCTCTCCCTCTCTCCCTCTCTCCCTCTCTCCCTCTCTCCCTCTCTCCCTCTCTCCCTCTCCCTCTCTCTCTCTCTCTCTCTTTCTCTCTCTCTCTCCCTCTCTCTCAATAAATAAATAAACATTTAAAATAATAATAATGTGGACTTAAATAGCACTGTCTGTGTGTGAACTGCCCCTGTAAGAGTCCTGCATGAGCTTGCGTGTTACTGAGACCCTGTGCATGTCAATTTCCTCCTCAGCAAAGGGCATAACAAGAATTTCTTCCTCACAGAGCCATCTTGGAAAGGATGAACCAGATAGTACACACATAAGCGCCTCACGTGAGCCAGGCATGCAGGAAGGTGGTAAAAGTGCTCTTTTCATTCCGTCAACACGTCTTCCATCCACGTCCGTATATCCTCATTCGGTTCACACTCCAAGCACTCTCATGCACATCATCTCATTTAATCCTTTTGACAGTCTTGGGAAACACCAGTTTATTTCTGCCGTACGGACGAGAGACAGTGGAGTCGCAGAGTTGACAGGCCTTGTCAGTGCCATGCGGTTCATTGTTGGTGGAACAGAACTGAAAGCCCCAGGCACGTTCATCCTTCCACAGTGGGTCCCGGTGTGACCTTCACGACTAGTGACCCACCAGACGCACAGCCAAAAGAGCAGGTGCACGTGTGAACTGTATCAGGTGTCTCTGCGGGTCAGTTACTTGGCCCACCCCCTTGGTTCTCAGCTTCTTGTTTCCTCCGATCCCTTTTTATTCTGTCTTTACGTTGCTGTCACTTTGTTCATGAACGTTTGTCCTCTGTGGCCCTTTAGATGGTCCCTGAGAGCCGAGTCCCCAGAGATAAGATGTTGGGGTCAGCAGGGGATATGGATTAATCCTTGCTCCTGGTAGAACTAACTTCTTCCTTCATCATGTATGAAACAGGGGTAAGAGTGGTTGATACAGACTTGAAAATCGCATCCAGACTGATTTCAGGGCAGGGTGCACCCGTGCTCCCTACAGTGCTCTGAGGTGAACCAAGCAGCTAGGGTGGAGGTCAGTCTTTCCTTCAGTCAGTCGGAGCCTTTCCTGAGATTGGAGTGCTTCATTTTGGAGTTGGGGTATGTGGTTCTCCCCAAAGTGTTACACGTGTTATACGTAGCCTATACAAGTGTTATTTGTAAGATTTAAGTAAATTTCTGTTAATATTTTCACATCAACAAGGATTTATCATAAGTTTGTGATGTGCTTATAAATAGGACAGATCTTTTTGAGATTAAGGGGACCAGAACACACACACACACACACACACACACACACACACACACTCAATGCACACACACATCTCTTATAATGAACTCAAGGAGATTTGCTTCTAGTTTGGAGACCTTGCAAAGGAAATAATTAGGAGATATTTGTGATATTTTCCAATTAAGAACCCAATGGAGGGACACCTGGGTGACTCAGTTGGTTAAGCGTCTGACTTTGGCTCAGGTCATTATCTCACGGTCTGTGGGTTTGAGCCCCAAGTTAGGCTCTGTGTTGACAGCTCAGAGCCTGGAACCTGCTTCAGATTCTGTGTCTCCCTCTTTCTCTGCCCCTCCCCTGCTCGCTCTCTGTCTCTCTAAAAAAATAAATGAACATTAAAAAAATGAAGAACCCAATGGAAAGTATGGCCAAATGCTGGATGTTTTTTTTTTTTTTTTTTTTTTTTGTCAGCCAGAAAGTACTGTTTTTTTTTGTGTGAATAGTTTGGATCACTTGTCCCTCTGTTGGAAGGGAGATGGAATTTTCACATTATCGGGGTGGAGGTGCGGCAGAGATGTGGAGGTCTGTTTTTCTCGAATGAAAGTGGTGATATTGTGAAAAGAATATCGTTCTTGCAGGCCAAAGACTCACATTCCAGTTTCTGGTTTCATATTTTGTTCACAGAGGGATCTTAAGCAAGTTAATTAACCTCTCTGAACCCAATTTGTTCGTCTGTGAGATGGAGTTCGTAATAATTTACTTTAAGGATTGCTGAGTAGAAGAAACACAATAATAGACATGAGCATATTCTGTAAACACTGCAGTGCTGTGTTCATTAATGGGTTATCATTATGACAGTGTTCACAACGTCACTAACCTGAGTGTGCAAATGTGGGATGATACGGAGTGAGGGAGTGAGAGAACAGATCCCCTTGTCCCCGTTGCTGTTGCTAATGAGCTTCCAGGCCTGAACCGGGAGAGCAGAGTCCTTGCGGGTGGAGACTAGACAGTGCGGCCTTGGCGAATGGTGAACCCACTCAGGAGAAGCATAGAATTCAGTGGCATTAAGTGAAGTTTGTCAGTTGGTCACGGTGCTCTACAGCTGTCACCATTGTCTCGTTCCAGAATTTTCCATCACCTCAGGTGGACAGCCCATACCTGTTTGGGAGTTACTCCCCATTCCTCCCTCCCCCGAGGCCCTGACTGCTATGAGTCTACCGTCCGCGTCTGTGGAGTTGCCCATTCTGGACATCTCACATAAATGGAATCGTGCAGCAGGTGGCCTTTTGTATGTGGCTTCTTTCACCAGGCATGAGTTCAGGTTCGTGCGTGCAGTAGCCCGTCTCCGTGCTTCATCCTTTGTTATGTCTGAGGAATATTCCAGCGTATGTATCTGTCCCACTTTGCTCCTGCGTCCTGCAGTTGATGGACTGCGGGGTTCTCCCTCCCTTCGGCTGCTGTGGGTAGGGCTGCTGTGAACTTCTCCGTGAGCGTTTTTGTTTGAGTCCTATCTGCTCTCGCCTTCCCTCTTTCATTCTCAGTATGGCTGGAATCATCTGTTAGAAGACAAATCTGATCTTCTCACCCGTTTCTTCAACCTTCAGCGGCTTCCCTTGTGTTGTAGGACCTCATTAACCTGGTCTGCAGACCCCGTGTGTTCAGACTTTTGGGCCTCGAGTCAGCCTGTGTCTCTCTTCTGGCTCAGCGCTCTCTGGCCGCCCAGCCCGCCTCTGTTCCTGGAGCACAACGCGCTTCTGCGGCCGCTGGTCAGGCCCGCAGCTTTTTCAGCCTAGCCTGTAGAGTTCCCCTGGACCCCTTTTTCCCAAGCTCACTGTCCGGTACACTACAGGTTTCAACCGAAGTCTCACTTTCCAGGGACTCCTTTAGTCACTCCAGACTAAGTCCAGCCCCATGTTCTGGATTCTCTCACACCCTGCACTTGACCTTCGTAGCGTGTCTCACAATTGCAATTATAGTCCTTAGTCGTGAAGCCCCAAAAACCATAAGACCCGTGAGGGCTGGTACATGTTCTCTTGCACACGCTGTAAATCCAGCACTGGGACATTTCTGGACACATACCAGGGGTTCTGCGTTAATCGGTCCCTCGGTGTTAATTGGTGTTAAAGGTCTCCGGTCCCTAGGAGTACAGACACAGGTAGCGTCTCTGCCCTGCCTCCCAGCTGCTCTGCACTTCCTGTGTTTGCACCATGTGGGGCAGAGACAGGGAGGCCCCTTTGTCCTGGAAAGAATTTGGGGAATGTGCATCATTTCCTGTGAGGTCCATGTAGATGGCGGCGAACCCCATCTCCGCGATGGCTGCGAGGTGAGAGGTGCGGTCTTTTTCTGAGAGACTGGAAAATAAAATGCAGGTGCCATGTGGGGAAATTGCTTTCATCTGGTCTGTGACTGTTTTCTGTTAAACGGGGGAACTGCAACCCAAGCAAAAGTTGAGGATGTATGATGGCTGAAATGTATTAAACCCCGGGCCAATGTTCATACGTTTGAAATGACGTCAGAGCCATGAAGACAAAGTCACTTAATCTCCTACAGAGACGGAGTAAAGCTAGTGCCCTGCGGAAGATCACTGATACTGTGTTTCTCCAAGAACCCACGGGGGGCCAAGTGGGGTCCGGTTCTTTCTGTCGCGGCAACGGCAGCAGTAACCATGCAGGCGGGCTCCCTGCTGTGGTCCTGCAGGAGGTGTGGCCAGCTGGGGGGCTGCGCTTTCGAACCCGCGAGAAGGAACCACTGCAGGTGAATGCCCACGACGCTGACAGAGGATGGGAAGGGCTTCCTCCAGGCTGGTGGCTTGGAGGGAGCTCGGCCACCAGCAGCTGCCAGTGGAAAGAGCAAGGGAGGTCCATTGAGACAGGCTCTCGGCCACAGTGACTTTTGGACCATCCTGACTCTTTTGCAGCCCACGGAGCATATGGAAAGACTTAATGAGGAGACTGCTTTGTTAGGCATCTTTTTTTTCCTATTGAAAAGATTTTTAGTGTGGAGATCTGATGATAAAGCATTAATCATCCTACAAAAAAATACTGGCCAACACCCACTGTGCGTGCTCCCGTGCCCGGTGCTAGGCTGTGCTCCTTACATGTATCCTTGCTTCTAAGTCCCCTCGGACCTCCCAGGTGGGCGTCCTGATTAACCCATTGTATAGATTGAGCCAGAATTTAGAGAGATTAAATAACTTGTCCCAGGGTGTTTAACCAGTAAGTCACAGATTTGGAATTCTTGCCCAGGTTTTTAAAAATCCAGGGCCCTTGCTTTGAACTAGTAAAGTGAATTGACACAATTTTGGAGGTTTGGGACAAATGTGGGACTCTGTTAGGACTCCGACCTGTTGCAGTAGGAAGTAGTAATAGGTGATGAAACAGAGAAATCCCTCATCAGTGTCCCCAGGGAACCCATAGTGGATTTCTTCAGAGTCCTGCACACGCGCACACACACACGCTCACCAAAACAAAGGCAAAAACAAAAAACAGGCAGATGAGCCAGGAGCCTCCAGAGCCAGCGCCTTCCTGTCTGGTATACAGGGCCCAGCCACTTGGTTCAGGGGTTGGAGTCATGTGACCAAATTAAGGATGCAGTCACCCTCCTGGACACTGTTTGTGGAGATGCGTTTCTGGGTCAGTGCTACGAGTGACTTACAAGTCGATTACCACTTTGGCAGTATCAGAAAGAGGTGGTTCTTTTTCATCTGTTCCCCTTACACAGCCTCAGGGAAGAGTACTGAATACCGTGCTCTGATCGACAGGAAAGTGACGTAGCTCAGGGCTTAAGATTATAAACTCTTGGGACAGCTGTCTGGTTCAAGTCCCAGTGGCGCTGCAAGTCTCCCTGTGACTCGGGACTAGTTGCAGAAACAGTGTGTACTTCCCTTTTCTCTTCCAGAAAGTGCAGGTAGTGATGGTACCTTCCTTTGAAGGTTCATTTTATGTGTTAACTTGGCCGGGCCATGGTACCCAGATACCGGAGGTATTTTCTAGATGAGAATAACATTTCAATCTGTAGACTTTGTGTGAAGCAAACGACTCTCTGATGTTGGCGGGGGGCGGGGGGGGGGGGGCCTCATTCCATCAGTTGAGGGCCCTGATGGAGAGATTAATCTCCCCAGAGCAAGAAGGAATTCTGGCAGCAAACAGCTTTCAGACACAGCCTACACCATTAGCAACCCCCTAGGTCTCAGCCTGCGGGCCAACTCCACAGATTTCGGACTTGCCAGCCCCTATGATTACATGAGCCCGTTCTTTAAAATCTCTCTCCCTCTGATATACCGGGATATTACATATACACATATACTATTGGTTGGTTCTGTTTCTCTGGAGAATCCTGGCTACTATACTACACTCTTCCTTGTTAGGTTCTTTTGAGGATTAAGTGTGTTATTACACATGAAACTCATGGGATGTGCCTGGCACAGAGTAAGAGGTCAACATGTTAGCAATTACATAAAATCCAGTGCTAACTAATGCAGTCTGTATGCTCACTCTGTGTGGGGAAAGCATTGGGTGGGGCATGGCATTGAGGAAGGCACAGGCCTTGCCCTTCGGAACAGGACAGTCCAGTGGAGGGACAGGCATGCCTTCTGGCAGTTGGAATATATGGAGGAGAAAAAGACAGAGGAAAGGAGGTGTCATCATTGTGTGCCTACTCTGTGCATTTTACTCTCAGACACCTTGACTTGGGGCTCAAGGTTAGTACCTTTCTTTAGGTCCGTCTAGTGTCATGAGAAGAGATGAGTTTAAGGTTATGTCAGGTCAGCCTCCCAAATGTGAGACTGGCTTTTGCTCTGGCAAATTGATTCTTATTCAGGAATAGTGTTAGAAAGTCAAAGCTACAAACAAATCTGTAATGCTAGGCCATGGTTCAGGTCAAGACCACATGTTTTCATAGCAGGATGTATGCTCATCTGTGGTAAGGTCAATTGGAAAGGCAGCTCCTGTCCTTGAGAAACCCAGAGCCTAGGGAGGGATGTTCCCACCTGAGCAACTCCAGTGCCGGCCTCTCTACAGGGGAGCTCAGCACCGGGGCCCCAGGAGCACAGAGGAGGGAATGACCTAGGTGACCCAAGGAGGCAAGGAAGGCATTCAAAATTCTGTGGGTGGATTGTAGTTTGGGGAGAAGCGGAGAAAGCAAGCCTCCCAGAAAGAGGCAGGGCCTGACTCAGGCCTTGCTTGTCATGGAGGAAACGCTGGGGAGTTTGGGCGCTGCGGGAGGTCTCCGTGTCCTGGGAGTGGGGAGGACATTAATGCATTATGAGGGACTTGAGGCCCGCTCCGCCTTTGCACACCCCTTCGTAACAAGCCATCAGCAATTCTGTGTGATTCGCGTCAATTGTGAGAAAGTCGCCGGACAGTTACTAAAGAACAGCTTTTACTCTAGCCCACATCTTTCACTGAATTTTACAATTTATGCCACCATCCAGACAAGGATTCCCAGTTATTTGGAGACAGAAGCATTCCCGTACTCCCCCTTGGAGCTCCACCAACACCCAGCATTGGTGTAGTTCTACTACACCAACTACTACTACTGCATGTAGTTCACTTTTACAGCAGTGAATGTGGACCTTTGCTTTTCAGCTCATTCGGTCCACTCAATCAACACTTAGTGATTGCTGCCAGAAACGTAATCAAAGAATTTCAGACCTTAAAGGGCCCTTGGACATCCAGCATTCACGCAACTCGTTAGAGGGATGAAGACACTGAGGACTTGAAATGTTAAATGAGTTGCCCCAAATTACCAGGTGGCATGTCTTGTCAGGTAGAGGTCACCCAGATGTCTACAGTCTAAGAAACAGAGTGACTGTGGAGGGTTTGCCCATGTCTTCAGAGGTAGTCCAGTCGCTTGTTGGTGGCTGCTGTTCTCTGTTATTTAGGGGGTGGTGCTGGGCGTGTTGTGGGCATCTGCCCCTTGGTGATGGACTGCACTACTCACTGGCTCATAGCCTGGAGCATTAACGGTGGGGGCACTGCTGGATCAGGGCAGAATCACCTCGTGGTGTTTAGTGGGCCATTTCCAGACCTTTACTAGCTGCTGGGGATTAGGGGGTGCTAGAAGGATGATTCAGATGTGGTTCTTGCCAGCTTGAAACTCAAAATCAATTGGTGAAATAGCATAAGAACAAGAAACAGGACAAGAAAAGAGTGAAATGATCATAGAAGGCAGTTTCAGAATGGCCCAGTTTCCAGGTTCTTGCTCTCATGATCGTAGGGCAGGGTCCCTGAAACCTCGGCCAGGGTCCAGTTTTGCTTATTCTCCACTGAGAACCATTTGGGACCCTTGTGATAATTTGCCATTAAAAAGAGAAGGAGTTGAGGTTTCCATCCTGAAAATAAAGGAGGAGGAAACATCACGAAAGATCCAGGAAGCACTATTTGCCAGCCAGGAAAGTTGGGAATTACGAACCAGAGAGTGCCGTTAGGGCATGCTCCAGAATTCATCACGGTGGACTGCATTTTCTACGGAGAGAAAAGGGAGAGTAGGAAAACACTAGTTTGTGGCCCTGTTGCACAGGCCAAGGGGGTCTGTGAGCTATGCATCATGTCCTCAGTGGAATAAATATTGGGGCCAGATTGATTTTGGATGGACTATTCCTTTGGAAATCGAAAATCGACTTGTGAATTCACCTTTCACTGAATCTCTTAGAAGCAGAAAACATAGCTTCTTGGTGATCTGGGGTAGGTGTATGTTACCAAGGATATCCAAAAAGAGCCATCCCGCTCATGACAGGACATATGGCGGTTTCTGTGTAGGGGAGAAGAGACATTCACACTCATGTCACTAGAGTGATCCTTGTTGGACCACGTGGTTTATTATGACTACGTTCCCATAAGCAACTTAGAATTAGACACAGAACCAAGCCAGATCACCAAAAGATAATCGCAAGTACCTCCTGAAAAATGAAGCACTTGTAAGACTGTACCCGTTCAAAGGAATCTTTGTATTGCCTACAATCCTTTGCCCAGGCTCTAGCACATAGTAAGCTCATACTAAATGCCAGAGGAATGGGTGGAAAAAAATGAATGATGATGGTAAAAAGGAGATGTAGAAACACATCAGGTTTATGTCTTTGACTCTGTATGAACATGCATAAATAAGAAAATGACTCCATTTACAGAGTTAGAAAATAACTACTCAGGATAATATTTCTCCATGGATGTATTGGGATTCCACATCAGAGGCTGGATATGTCATCTGATGTGGCCCTCAGAGCAGAGTAGATACTTCTGTCCCCATTTTATAGAAGCTGGTGCTTAGATACACTGAATGACTGCAATAGATGTATGCCTTAGGAAATACATGCTCATTGATTGTAACAAAGGTGCTCTATTGGGGATGTGGATGGGGGAGACTATGTGACTGTAGGGGCAGGGAGGGCATGGGAAATCTCTGTGCCTTCCTCTGAGTTTTTCTGTGGATGTAAAACTGATCTACAAAGTAAGGTGTCCATTAAAAACATATACTGAGTGAATAAACAAGTGACCTGTACATGATAGAGTAGACAAAACTTTGCTCTCCTGATTCCTGTTTAGTACCCCGATTTAAGGTCACTCCCGATTTAAGACTAACCAGGAACGCATTTCTGATCTACAACCTGCCCCTCTGGGTTTTGGCTGCGGAATCACAATAAGGGTACATCCTTATCCTCATTCAGTAGGCTGTTTCTGCACAGGTGCGCATCACTGTGGTCCGTGCTAGAGTGTGAGTTTCCGGAAGGCAAGGCTAAGCTACCTGTTCCTTCTTTTGTTCTTCCTTCTTGCCTTCTATTTGTCTCTCTTGTCCCGCTGGATCATGAGGAGGCGCTTGTCTCTGGCTCTCTCATCGTATCATGATCTACTCACAGACTGGGGCTGTGTCGCACTCAACTCTCTACGCCTTCTTCCAGAGCGGTGCTTTGGATATTAAGGGCTCAAAAATTGTTCACTGCAGAAAAATTATGACCGTTTACCTGCCTTTGTCTGTCACATATAAAATAGAGTCCAACTCGATTCTTTTTGATGATGATGATGATGATGATGATGATGACAAGAAGTTAACAATACGAAAAATTCTTGGCTTACTGTCATGCCCTCAAACAAAAGATTACTTAATTGTATGAAGGAAGCCTTTTCCTTTGAGAACCTGCGAAGAAGTGCTTCATGTGTGTCATAAAATACTCCAGATGCTGGTGTGCCTCAGTCCCTCAGTGTGGTATGGTGGTAGTGACATTAATGGGAGAAGTGACATTAATAATTTGCATCCCAACTGGCACTGGTTAGGTGTTTCTAACTTGATTCAGGGGGCATTTTCTTCTGCTCACCATTCTGAACCACATGCCTCCAGAAGGCTAAATCCCTTTTTGACTTGGTGTTTATTATATCATGTCTGGTGAGCAAAGTATCATGAACACGTCTGGAGCTGGTTACATTAGTTATTGCCTAATATAAGAGAAAGGGGACAGTCGTAGCACAATAAGGTCTGGCTCCTGTTGCGTAGAAAGCTTAGGCTGTAGTCCAAGAGTCGGAGGTCTTCTCAAGGTGAAGGTCCACCAAAGTAAAGGGCACAGGTCAGAATTAGAAATCATCGACACAAAGTCCAGGACATTTCTCGGTGGTGTTGAGGAACCAAGACAGATAAGGGGGAAAGATCAGGCAACTGTTTGTGAGTAATATTTCAGAGAGTGAAAGCAGTATTAGACACATCAGGTGAGATACTTGCTTCAAAAATAGAGGTTAATTTATTTGGTGAGTCAAAAGATGAGGTAGGATGTCATCACATGAGAAGATTAAATAATGTTCACTGGAGAAAAAAAAAAAAGGTACGTTTAATTCCAGAGAGTTCAACTTTTGGAAGTATTTTGCGACTGGATTAAAAACTAACTTCAGTAACTGCCTGGCCAGCTCTTTATCTCCCCCGCCCCCCAACCTTTTTTTTTTTTTTTTGAAAAAAAAAAATCCAAGTTTCCTCTTAATCGAGTTGGAACAATCCTAGTGGAATTTGTCCGAGGCTCTGTAAGTCCCTAACATTCCATCTTGCCATGTCTCATAAACACATAAAAGACTATTGTTGCACAGAGTTAGGTTTTTAATAATGTTTCAACTCCTTTACCTCTGGAGTCCACTTAAAGCCATCCTCTGCTGGGAAGCCGATCGCAAATATCAGAGCTTTTTTTTTTCTTTCTTTCTTTTTTTTTTTTTTTTTTTTTTGTGAGAACAAAGAGGTAGTCTTTCTTGCAGAGAACAATTCTACACTGGCAGAGAGCTGTGCTAGATGACCTAATAGGTCTTTTCTATCTCTAATTTCTGTGATTCTATGAAAATCATCACCCACTATAAGAAACAGATGTTGCCTGGTAGACAATGGCTGTGAGGACCCAGCTTCCCCCATCAGCCCCTTTCCGATGTGTAGGTTGCCACCTCTCCGCCCCCGCCCCCCACTTCTCTGCTCTGTGGCAGCTGATGAGATATTTATATCCTTCTTCCTCAGCCTGCCAATTATAATTATCAATATCTGCACTGATAAAAAAAGAGGCATCATCTGAGTTGTGCACAGTATGTGATAAGCCAAGTTTGAGCGGAACACGAGAATAGTTTCTTCCAATTAGGAACAAGAGAGAGGTGCATGTGCTCACGTGGCCACAAGAGAGCTCTCTGCCCGCCCCCCTCCCACCCCCCAGCACCTTGGTAGGCAGCCGTGGAGGTGGAGATGCCCTTAGGAGTGGCTGTTGCTTGAGACAATGCCGTCTGTACTGTAGAGAGTTAGAGCGTCGTTTGGAATATAATAAACAAAAGTGAAATCTTACACGAGGCAGCGCGGCTTAGTAATTGCCGTTTCGGAGCTCACGTCTCCGCAGTTATGTGCTCAGCACTTCATCTCCAGCTGCAGCACGATTTTTGCCAAATATAGATAAATGAAGTTAAAGTTATTGGCAACCGCTAGTTCTGTGTCCCTGTTTGGAGTTTATAGGTTTCATAGGAATGGCCTTACTTTCTTTCCGCAGCAGACAGTCGTTCTTCTGAAGCGAGAACTTTTTTCATGGTGTGGCCTGTAGGGCATTCTGACCGAGGCAGGAAATTCTATCAGAGATACATGGGCAGCTGGAGGAAGCGTTCCGTCCGGGCTGTGGATCAGTTGAAATTTAGAGGTGGGGGAGGGGGGAGGCAGACACCTAACTCAACCAGCGCATTTTAGGGGTTTCCGTACCTTAGCGGAATTTTAATAAAGCATCTGCAGACACCCCCTTTCATCATGGACTGCCTTACAGCGGCGATGGATGCCTCTGTCCCAATCTACAGTTTCTCCAAGACTCCCCATCAGAGAGAAGCGACCGTCGTCGTCGTCTGAATAACAGTGTTTGGTTCCAGTCTTTTACTTCTGTGACATTTGAGGCTATAGAGTTTCCTGTTAGAGGAGCAGGAATCCTAGCGGTAAGAATTAAAGGTGGTCTTAGAGGTGGATTCAACCTTCCATAGGGTGCAACTCCCTTCCACGCTGGATGGGCCCTGCCCTCTTTTTAATCCTCTTCGGTGGACATACAGCTTAGTCTCCCAAGAGGCTTTCGCTCTCATTATCTACTCTCATTAGGGTGAAATATTTATTTGGCACTTTTTTAGTAGAGGCTAGCGGTCAGCCACATGCCTCCTGTAAGGCTCTCTCCTCCATCCAAAGCACGTCAATTCTCTGTTATCTTACGGTGGCTTCATTTCACGCTCCCTGTTAGTCTGGTGAATTTGCTGCTTTGGAGAAAATCATTTCTAGAACCTTACATAGCTGCAAAATAGGACAAGAAGACATATTTTGGAAGGACACCACCATGTGAGTTCAAGTCAGTTGCATTTGCACACACGCCTCACGCACAGGCTCATGCGCACACACACGCGTGCACACGCACACGCACACACACACACACACACGCACACAGTCTCAACAGTCTTGGCCATTAACTGTCCTGAAGCTACTTGGTTAGGTTCATGCAGTGAATTTCCTGTCCCTGTGCATTGCACTTGTACTCAGAGCAAGGTCGCTCTCACGTCTGTCTGTGAGCTGAGCCCTCTGCGTGAGTCACGCATTAGTCTCCCTCTCTCCTCCTCTGTCCTCTTTTACTTCCTTCTTATTTTCTTTTCCATGAGTGAGTTAAACCCATTTAAAAGATTCATAGACTTCAGCAATGAGAAAATAATTTAAATATTTTAAAGCATATCCTTTTCAGTTCACCCAGTATTATTATTATTATTATTTTTTTTTTTTTTTTGGGGACAGAGAGAGACAGAGCATGAACGGGGGAGGGGCAGAGAGAGAGGGAGACACAGAATCAGAAACAGGCTCCAGGCTCCGAGCCATCAGCCCAGAGCCTGACGCGGGGCTCGAACTCACGGACCGCGAGATCGTGACCTGGCTGAAGTCGGACGCTTAACCGACTGCGCCACCCAGGCGCCCCGACCCAGTATTATTGATCACCTCTATCAGAAATCACTTTAGGAAACACCTTTCCTGTTTATTGTCCTTCTACCAAATCTCAGGACCGTGCAACCCCACCTGTCTTGAGCCCTCTGCCCAGACAGAGTTGGGAGAACTGTCATCTGTGGCCCATGGAAGGTCCATCATCACACTGTCACGCTGGATTATAAACACACTTCTTTAGATAGCTCTGCCCTCCAAACTGGGTAATGACCACTTTTAATTCATTTTTACATTCTAACTCATAGCACTCTAGTGACTCTTGCCAAGACGGTCCTCAGGAAATAGTCACTGAATGAAGGGGTGTGTTAACAACAGAGATGATCTGGGGGGACTGGCACCAAAATAAAGGGAGGGAGCACCTCCAAATGAAGCTTACAAAGAGAGAAGGGCGCTTTAGTGACAGTCTCTGACGTATGGAGATGTCTGCCAGCATCCCCAGCAGCCTGGCCCCAGCCCAGTGTTGTGGAGGGACCAGAGCCTAGCAGGCCGTGTGCCTTGAGGTGGGATTCTGGGAAGCCCGCTGAAAGGCACACGCTGTTGGAAGGCGTTGCTAAGGGGCTCCTTTGCGAGCTTTGGCTGGTTGGGGTTGGATTTGTGCCTCACTGCCCGGAGCTGGAGCCACCCTGTCACCTGAAGATGTGTCAGGACCTGCTACTGCCCTCTTCTCCCTTTGAGAAAAAGTGTTGGAGGGTTGGAGGCTGGGGTGGCCTCCACTGCTCCTCTGAGCCCAAGGGGGTGATGGTGTGTTTTCTACGCACAGCACAGGAGTTCTAAGTTACTTCATTTGAACATGAAGAAGATGTTCCCTGGAGGAAGGACCTTTAGGAATTCTATGCTTGTACCTTGGAAGGACTTTACGGAAATAATTAACCGTTTGTCCTGGGTCCTAAACAGGCAGAGAGGCCAGATCTGTGAGCATCTTTTCTCTAGAATGTTTTATGATTCTGAAGGGATCCAAGTGAGTTGCGGCAAGGTAGCTCTGAACTGGCCTGGCCAGGCTCCCCACCAGCTCTAGACCAGCAGGGTCCCCGCCGGCTTTGACCTTTAGGCTAGTCTATGATCGTTCTTGAGTGTAGGGCCTCTTGTCTTAAGCTGTGCTTTTCTTGGCTCATTTAGGCCCACAGCTACCATTAGCTTTTTATTTTTTTTTAGTTTAGTAAAATTTACATAACATAAAATTAGCTATTAACCGTCTTAAAGTGGCATTTAGTGCATTCACAGTGTTGTAAGACCACCACCTCTATCTAGTCCCGGGACATTCTTCACAGCAGAAAAGGACACGCTGGCCCCGCAGAGGCTTTACTCCTCACACCCTTCCCCCCCCCCCCCCCCCCCCCCCCCGCCCCCGCAGCCTGCAGTCCTTGTCACGAGGCTGTCCACTTTTGCATGTTAACATGGTGAGTGTTGGAAACAGTTCCTTTCAGTCCTTATTTTATTTGCAGAAGTGTATTAAACACACTTTATGCCGGGCCTTGCACTAAGCATTTAATATCCATTAGCTAATTTAATCCTAAACAGGAAGACTCTCAAACAGTTACCATTTTTATTCCTACTTTGCAGGCGAAGAGACAGCGGCACAGAGCAGTCAAGTAATTTCCCAGTATCGCACAGTGAGGACGCAGACACACGCCCTGCACTTCCTGACTGTCCCCGCTGCCACCGCTGGAGTGACAGGTCTGCTTTCTCTCCTCCACGGCCACGTGAGCCTTTTTATTTGTTTCTTTCTTGTTCTGGTTTTGTTCTGTTGCTTCGCCGGCATTGGGCGCCAGGAGAAAGATCCAGTGTTAATATCTGTGTGGTAACTTTCCACTTTCCATGACTATCTCAGACTGGCTGAAGATAGGACAGCTGTTTCCTGGATCACAAGTCTTTGGGCTTCATCCTGACCTCTTTGGACAAACATGGTTTAGGTAGGAGTCCAAATGCTTCACGACATTCTTTTGGAAATTGAGCAAAGCTGGAAGTTTTGTCACTGAGAAACAACCAAAGTTCATGACCAAAGAGCAATGTGTTTGCTGAACTCAGGGAAAATGATTTTAAGTTATAAACTTTGATGTAATTGTAACCCTTGCCCCCAAATGATGGGGCACAAGAAAATGCCATAGACCCAGGTTGAAAAGGTAAAAATGTTCTGTGTGTGTGTGTGTGTGTGTGTGTGTGTGTGTGTATAAATATCACATATTTTATGTATTTTAATTTTACTATAAAATACACATATAAGCCCCCAATGTGGGGCGTGAACCCATGATTCATGACATCGTGACCTGAGCTGAAGTCGAATGCTTAACACACTGAGCCACCCAGGCACCCCCAAATGTAGCTTTTAGAATGATGTATATAGAATCATTGAAAATGACTGTGGTCACGGGTGGGGCTTGGATTTTGTTCGTTGTTTGCCTCTGGGGCAGGCAGTGGGTGAATCTCATGGTCTGTGTGAGTCAGCACCTGGGTGACAGCAAGCTCTTGGGTTTGTGTCCCATTTGAGGCCCCTGATCGGATAAAGGTAACCATCATCCTGTGTGTTCACAAGACCCAGGAAGGCAGCGCTATCACCCCCATTTTGCAGAGGGGAAAACCGAGGCCTAGCATGCCTAGTCAGGAGGTTTTAGCGTGGAGTCTGGTTTCATTGCTGGCACTGGGAACAGAGATGTCGCTCTCCCTTATTACTATGCAGCTTCCTTCCATTTAGATAAGCAAAACTCAGGAAATGAACACAGAATCTGCTGCTGGATTCTCTGTTTTGTTGCCATGGACAGAACTGAGAGGGGTCCTGTGGTCTTTCCTCTGCCATAGGTGTCTCTCCAGCCACGCTGGCCTCTGTGCCTGTGGAGGATGGTGCACAGGGGCTGGGCTTCAAACAGACACGGGCTTTAACTGATCCCGTAAACCCATCTGCTTCCTTATGCTGTTTTTTTTTTTTTAATGTTTGTTTTTGAGAGACAGAGAGAGAGAGGGAGAGAGTACACGCAAGGTAGGAGCAGAGAGAGAGGGAGACAGAGAATCAGAAGCAGGCTCCAGGCTCTGAGCTGTCAGCACAGAGCCTGATGCGGGGCTCGAACCCACGCACTGCGAGATCATGACCTGAGCCAAAGTCGGAGGCTTAACCGACTGAGCCACCCAGGAGCCCCTGTTTTTGCATTAGTAGGAAAAGGAAATGTCAAGTCCGATTTTGTGACTTGGGGCTTTCCTTTTCACTTTGTGATGAAAAGAGTGGAAATGGAATTCTACACCATCTCAAGGAAGCATAGCCGTATAATTTTGGTGAGAGCACACCCTGGTTTGGTGAGATAGTGTATGTGGTCTGGCAGGAGCAGCTCCTCAGCTCAAATACCCGGTATGAGTTCACGGCTTGGTGTCATCAGCTGTGAGGACACTGTGCCTGTCATCCTCAGTTCGGCAGGAAGTCCGTGCCCAAGGTTCCAGGTGGAAATGAACTTGAAGAAATGCAGAGGAGAAAGCACAGCAAGAGAGAGAGCCCAGGAGTTCACTTGCCCCTCATGTGCTACCAGTAGGAGAGGAATGGAGCCCCGTCAAGCGTGAAACTCTCTGCACAGAATGGGGTGTGTGGGTCACACGGCAAGTACCGCTAACTTCCTCTGCCCCGCTGACGCGTGGGGCTGATCCAGGTAAGGCCGGGATGACAAGTACACGTGGCTTGACGTGACGAGTCTCATCGCTTGGTAGTGCGCGCAGGGAGAGCACCGAGGGACGGGATTCTGAGTCTGAGACCTCGGTGGGAGCGCTCTCGGTGGGCGAGACGGCCTGGACGTGGGCCGTGCGTAAGCAAGGGTTCAGAGGCAGCGTGCGACACGCGTGGGTGTCCGGGCGACGGAGAAGGGTGAAAATGTGTATTCTTTATGAAGTCCTATGAAAAGCGCACACTGGACGTTTCCCAGTGGGCTTTCTGTCCAGGGTTATTCAGGGGCACAGCATTTCCTGTTAGCAGATACCCATCTTGATTTGGATGTAGAGATAATCCCCAGAAGAAATATGGATTGGGGTGCAACTGGATAGACGGACGTTCTGCCTTCCCTCTGACAGTATTTGCCTCTTCAGAGTGACAGACTGACAACAGATGTTTGGCTCATTGAGATACTTACTTTTACCCAAGATACCAGAGGCCCTTCTTTTTTTTTTGTTTGTTTGTTTGTTTGTTTGTTTGGTGTGTTTGTTTCAATAAGTCCTAAATTATCAGGGTCGTTGTCTCATGATTCACTACTCTGCTTTTCATGTTTCAACTTGGCCAGTGGTAAAAGAAAAACTTACCGAATCCCGCTTTCCTAGTTCTTTCCTCCCATTGCCCATCAGTGGAAGAATAAAAGAGAAAGACTGGTTTCAGTCCTGGCTGGTACCTGAGCTCTGCACTAAACTTGGCTGATGGGGGCTCCGGCTTTGTTCATGGATAATCAGCAGTCACATCTGGATTCATATATTTACCTAAACGTAGGCAAACCCAAATTATCTTGGATCTGCCTGATGTATTTCTATCCGATGCTGTATTTTTTTCCCTAAATATCTCGCCCCACCATCTCACGCCTCCACGTTTCTCTTTCCTCCAAAGACTTAACAACAAAAATATGTGCTGCTTTCGCCCCAACATTCTCCACCCCGGCAGTGAGTGTAAGGGTTTAGGAAATACACTGTTGTTTTTTTTTTTTTTTCCTTTAAAGTGATTTCATGCAAATTCGTGAATACGTGTGACTGCAGAATATCAGGACATTTAACACAGTGATACCTTCGACATGGCATGTTTTGACTTCTTCCTTTTAAATGAAGCCTGAAAAAGATCGTCTCCGCACCAAATAAGGGGCTGCCTTCAGGCTCACACGTGCACCCCCACTCCTGCTTTCCACCCCGCCCCGCCCTCCCATTTTTTTTTATTAGAAAACACTTGAAACTTATCATGTGCAGCAGATGGGAGTAGAAAATGCAACTCGAAGACAGTTATATAAATATATCCTTGATGTCTGTTTTGCTTTTCAATTTGCAACAGAAAGTACAAAGGTAGAGCGGCGCGCCAGCAAGGGCTGCCTGTGTCTCTTGACATCCATTCCAGATGTTGGCTAGACTTTGTGGAGCCAGGCTTATGGCGCTGGGGCTGGAGTCCCGGCCTCCTCCTCCAGGTGCGATGCCTCATGCTGATCCCCCCACATGCTCGCCGGCCTTGTCCAAACACTTTCAACTCCGGGACCAGCCTCCTGACCCTAATTTACCTTCCCCGATTCCTGGCGCTCGGCGGTGGGGTGGGGGAGGGTGGAGGGCGGTCTAGAGACAGGATCGCCGGCCCTTGCTTACCACCTTGCCTCTTCAAAAATGAGAACCTTGAAAACGGAAAAAAAAAAAAAAAATCCAAAAGAAAAAAATGGGGAAACAAGGGGGAAAAAAAAGAACCCTGATGCTGTTTTGCTAACGCTGTTTGTGAGCCTGCCTGAGGCTCCTGGTGCCTGGTCTTTGCTGTGTCTTGTGAGACGCTGGGGCTGTTGACCCCCAGGCCTGGCAGAGGGCCGATGGTGGCTGTCTGTTTGTACATGCTTGTAAAGGATTTTACACCGTAATATGTTAACTTCCTGATTAAACAGTGCTAAGCACAGAAGTGTATCATAAATCTCGCAGGCACCAAGTTCATTTATCTGAACGCAGGTTACTGTCTGGTGCGGGTAAACAAATGACAGGGGCATTTATTACGATGTGTGGCACCACAGAGTAGTGCTATTAATAACCTGTGCCCTGTGTCCCGTCATCCCAGAGATCCCCTTGTCTTTGAGCAAGCCAGCGGCCTTGTCTCTCTCAGTTCAGGCTAGGGCAGTGCTCTTGAGGAGTTTGTACGAAGAATTCCAGGTGAGAGAGATTATTGGGTAAAATCAAGAATTACCAATTGGCCCCCTGCCGTCTCCCGTGCTGGGCAGTTCAGGACACTAAAGGTGGCCAGTATTGAATGAGTTGGGGTGTCTCAGTTCTGTACAGAGTTCTGTAACTGGGAAATGTTTAAGGGCACAGCCGTTCCAGGGGGAGTATTAGGAATGACAGATGGGTTGAAAGTTGGGGAGAGAAATGGGGGCACCGGGTCTGGGGGGGGGGCCTGTATTTCTCCCTGGGGCCTTTAGAAGCAGGAAATGAACTGCGTTAGGCATCATTAGCACGAATGGGTCTATTCCTCTGTGTCAGTGACAGAAAACAAACCCTGGCGGATTATCTTGCCTTTCTGTCTGCTTCCTCACAACAAAAGGAACCCGCCTTAATGGGACATATCTTTACTATTTGAATCGTGTGTGTGTGTGTGTGTGTGTGTGTGTGTGTGTGTGCGCGCGCGCGCGCGCGCATGCGTGTTGGCGGCGGGGGGGGGGGGCAGAAATAGAACAACCTATGGTTGGGAAAATTGGGGGAAAATGTCTGAATTCGTACTTGCTGTGTTGCTTTGGAATTCCAATTCCCAATTATATGTGTTAATTAGGTAAAGTAAATGTTGGTCCGATGAAAAGTTGCTAGGTTATCATTCATTCTTCCGTGAACTAGCTTGACTGCCATTGGGCATATCATTTAATTTAAACTTGATTTTTTTTCACCTTTAAAATGTGGAATAAGGGTTACCTTGAGCTTTAAATAAGATTTTTTTTTTAAGTGAGAGAGTCTAGCAGAACGTGAGACAGAAAATGTTTTTACTACATTTCAGAAGTGCAGAATTCAGCAGAAAGAAGGCTGTATCTAAGATGCTTTGGTGGGAAAATCCAAAGTACTCTGCTAGAAGAGTCTTACCTGTCATTAGATTTATTTTCAACAAACAAGTTTGGAGTTTGGCGTGCAGAGCAGGTGTACAAGGCAAGCGTCCCATACACGTGGGACACAGAGATAGATGAACAAGTCATGACCTGTCTTTGGGGATCATCTTCTAAAGGGGAGCAGACCTCGGACACAATTTGGGCCGAATGGACTTCCTTGTCTGGCCCCACCGTGGGCCCCAGGAGGAGGCCTGTGGCTCGTGGAAGAGGAGGGAATACAGAAGGACGAGTGGGTCTTAGCAGCATCCTAGGTCAGGCAGCAGCCTTGTCTTCCAGGAGACATCTTTGGTTATCTTCTTCAAATAAAATGCCGCCGGGTGGGGCGCACTTTCATGGTCTGCCACCCGCCCCCCCCGCCCGACTTCCTCCCTCACGTTCTACCCTCACGTCCCGTGTCCTGCCAGCAACTGCCAGCTTCTCTAAGCTGGCTCCGTCTTCTTTCCCCCCGCCCGCTCTTGCCCAGGATCGATTTGCCTCCATTCTACAGCTGGTCAGATCTTATTTTCTCCCCCAGGATTCCAGCTCAAAGGTCTCTGTGAAGTGTTTTCCAGCTCCTGGGTTCCGATTAATCATCCCCACCCCCCTGCTCCCCAGCCTTGCATGTGCAGTGTTTTACGTGTCCTTTGAAAATGCAGCTGTCTCAGAGGATGGGCAGGCCAGGGGCCCTGTCTCCCTCTGCTCCACATCCTTGGCAACAAAGAGGTGTTTCAGAGAGGGCTGTTGAAGAGCGGGATGAGCGGTTCCTCTTGGGCTCTTTCTTCGTCCAGGTCCAAGTGGTGCACGCCTTTCCCACCTGGCCTCACGGGCCCTTCCTGACAGTGCTGCAGGGGAGGCGGTGGCACATTTTGGGGCAAAAAACTGAAGTTTAAAGAGATTTCTTAACATGTTCAGGATCACCCAAACAGTGTTACGATGGAAACAGGATCTGAACCCAGGTGTTTTTGATTCCAGAGCCCTTGATTGGACGTGGTTCTGTGGGAAAAACTCACAGCCAGGCCTGGCAGGAGCAGGTGGTCTCTGGCCGGGGCTGGTGCTTTAAGCAGGTGGCCCCGGCGTGTGGCTCCCTGCTGGGTACACTAGGGTTCCTGTGAAATCGAGTGGAATCGGCCATGGTCCACGGCTCCTTAGCCTCTTGGTGGTGACACAGGACTGTGCGGGAGTGCGGAGTGAGCACGATGGGGTAAGACAGCGGGCCTGAGTACCTCACTCACCAGCCTGTGCCTTACAGGGTTGCGATGACCCACATATGGCAGGTATGACAGAGCTGGACGTGCGGGAGTGATAGGAGCACTATTTGGAGTCTTATAATAATACTGACTATTTAGCTTTTGCCCTGGGATTGCCCAGGAGATGCTTTTATGAGCACTAACAATTTCCACTGACTTCCAAAAGGAAAGAAGTAAAGATTGTCAAGGGTAATTCAAACGTGGTGCTCTTAGGAGCTATTGGACTCAAGTTCACCCAACAGCTGGTTGTCAGGGAAAAATATTCTAGAGCCAGGTAGGCAAAATTATGACCAAATCCAGAGCTTGGCCTGTTTTTGTACAAGCCATGAGCTAAGACGGCTTTAACATTTTTAAAGTGTTGTAAAAAAAAATATTTTTTAAAGGGTAGAGCGCAACAGGAGAAGACTATGAGACAGGGTCGTATGTGGCTGGCCAAGCCCGAGGTACTCCTGTCTGAACAAGTCTGCTGACCTCTTTCGTAGAGCGCTGTGTTTCCCAGTGCATTCCACAGCTACAGGTGTGAAGGCTCCACGCCCAGGGAGTCTGGGATTCGCTGGACTAATGCGCTGCAAGGCCCCGAAGAGCCCGTAAACCTCCGAATGTATTTGATCTATGAGCTCCTCCTCAGGATCACCTAGAGGACATGTGTCCCAAGACTGTAGTTTGAGAAGCACTGATGTACGGTTGTTAGCACAAAGGCCTCTCCACCAGTAAAAGTCTAAAAAAGGACAGGCAGAAGTCACAACTGACAGCCAGTTTCTAAAGATGTCAGTCTGGTAGGTCTCATACAACCTGACATGTCCCAACTGAGTTTCATCTCTTACGGGCCAGTTAGTGTTTTCACTTTGCACCACGGTGGCAAAATTGAGATCGAAAAATTGTATTATTCTAGGCAGGTGGCTGAGAAGTATTGTAGAAGACCAGGACACGAGTCTTTTGCCCTCTCTGTCAGTCCCTGAGGTTTGCCCCCGGGACATGTGATGTTTGCACAGAAGGAAGTTCTAGACTAGAGCATATGTCAAGCCAAGTTGACTGGTTTGTTGAGCTCCCAGGCCACCAACAAACCTTGATTACTTATTTAATGAGCAGTCCTTAAAAGATCTGGCCAAGGTAGACTAAGTCCAGCCAGCGCTGAGCCAGGATTATAACAGGGTTCAACCTTCCTTCCTTTTGTTACTTCACACATCTACAGGCACCTATTATGGGATAGGCGTTGTGCTGAGTGCTGCTGGATACACATATAACCCAGAGATTTTTTTTGCCCTCTAGAAACTCCTAGTTAATTCATGAAGTTGGTATTTATTAGGCACTGACTGTATGCCCTGAAGGAAAACACAGTAGATCTGACTCTGGCCTTTATGGATCCCAGGATGGGCAGAGAGGACTGTGGAACAAGTAAAGTATCGTGAAGCTAAGTCCTGGGACCAGAGTGTTGGACCAAACAGTCCCCACCCTCTTGGAGGTCACAGCTCCGTGAAGAAGAAGGACTTGTGCGTTGAAAGCCACAGGGCAGGGTGGCTCTTACAGGAGGAATACTAAAGGTTGCTGTGAGCCACAGTGTTGACCTGGGGGGTGGGGGGTCGGGTGCAGGTGAGGAACTGTTTAGCTGGAGAAGAACCTTTTGGAGGCTGGGGGAGATAACGTTCACAGAGAAAGGGAAGGACATTTCAGACAGAAGGAATACTGTCGTGAAAGCAGAGACCTGTGGGGAGAGCGTGGTGTGTTAGGGAAGGAGCCGGGACAGTGCGCGGTGGGAAGGGGCCTGAAGGGGTCTGTGGGCCGAACAAGGGGCCTGTCCTGATGCTGCATCGCTGGGGGCATCTCAGAGACTTAAAATACGTGAACGGTGACCAGTGCTACAGAAGCTGGACTGATTCTATGTGCTTCCTGCTGATTCGTCAGATTGGCTGAAATCTCCAAGCCCGCTACCTGGTGGTGAGGGAGTTTCTCCAGAACGGGCGAGGGTAGTTTCCTCGTATACACGTGTCAGGCCTCCAGCCGTTTGAGAAGAAGACAAGGGCATCGCTGAAACCCCGGGCCCCGGGTGTGACAGAAACTTTCAAAATTCAATTGTTTTAAATCTTTTCAGTGGAAATCTGCTGCTGCTTTCTCAAAAATTAGGAATGGGTGTGCTTTTGTAGAATGGCACAGATAAGAACTTGCTGATACAGTTATAATTTGGTTCTTAAAGATGTGTTGGGTGATGCCTGGTCCTTGGCCAAAAGCTTCCGTTTTTCCATCAGGAAAAACTTGACGAGTTTCTGTTGAATCTGCTGTATCCCTCTTTTCAAAGTGCCATCTTACGCAAATTCATCTTTTTTAAGAGTGAACATTGGCCTGGGTCTTACTGAGGAGTTTGGCAGGAGCCCCTTCAGTTGAGTGGGGGATGTGTGCGTTTGGAGGAAAGATCATGGCCTGAGCCACCAGCCACAAATCTGGGTCTGCTTCTCTCATTCACTGGCCATCTCTGTCGGGGAGAGTCTTAGATTTTCATTGATTACAGTGATTTAAAAAAAATTTTTTTAATGTTTATTTTTGAGAGAGAGAGACAGATAGAGCGCAAGCAGGAAGGGGCTCCTCCCCAGAGAGAGAAAGAAACAGAATCCGAAGCAGGCTCCAGGCTCCGAGCTGTCAGCACAGAGCCCCACACGGGGCTTGAACCCACGAACCGTGAGATCATGACCTGAGCTGAAGTCGGACACTTAACCGACTGAGCCACCCAGCCTCCCCGATTATAATGATTTGAAACATTAAAGGGAACTTGGACATAATTTAGTCTGCTCCTTCAATTTATGAATGAAGTGTTCGAGGCCCATCGGGTGGAGAGGCTGAGACGAGATCGCCGGCGAGCAGGCCTGGACGGGGTCCCCGGGTCTGGCTCCAGGTGCCTGCTGTCCTTCTTCCCTGCGTGGTTCAGCTCTACTGCCTTGTCTGTGAAAGGAGAATAGTACCACTGCCTGCCTTCCACACCGGTTGTTCGTGAAGTTAATAAGGTCGTGTGCAGAAGCCTATCGGGAACTGGAATTTCTAGCCCCTGTGCAGGTGACAGAGCAGAGGCCACGCACTCGTCCTTCTATCCCTTTTGTGCCTTTTATCCCTCATTTACAATGGTCACTTACACGTTATGATACGGATGGTGTCTTGGTTATTCAGAAGCTTTAGATTATGTACTTACTTCTTAAACACCTGCTGGTGGCAAGTACTGTGCTTGGTACTTAGGACTCAGAGAAAGGGGTGGGGGCTAATACTCACTGAGTTTGTGTGTGTACTACTTGTCACGTCCTCCCTGAAACCACCGGGGCTTAGGCGTTTTGATTGCTAATCCACTACTGAATAAGCTGAGAAGCCGCAGACAAAGCAATGTGACCCCACCTGTAGAGAGAGAAGTGGTCAGTGGCTGTGTGTGTGACCCAGCAACTCTGACTCCAGAGTCACGGCCCTTCCCGTGGTCGGCTGCCGACTCCTGCCCGCGAGCGGCTTCGTCCTGAAGTCCAGGGTCAAGCCGAGGCGCACGGTAGTAGGTAGCGTTCACGGAGCGCTGGCTGCTGCGAGGCGCCCGTCGAGGCCCCGGACGGACGTGCAAGTGCCACCGCGTCCCGTCCTCACCAGCATCCCAGTGAGGACCTACTGTCACCAAAATGGCTTCACAGATGAAGAACCATAGGTGTCGGGGTGGGTGGCCTGTCCAGCCTCACCTGGGGACGCGGAACTGGGCAGTTTGCACAGGTGTGTTCTTCCTCCCACCGTGGCCATCCCGGGCTTCGTTCTGGCAAGAGAGATGAATGCCTGTGGGTGTTCGTCACACAGTAAGAACTTATTTTTAATTTCCCGTCGTAGCCCAGTGTGTGTGCACTCATACATGCATACACTTACACACCCATGCACATGCTCACACATGTACACACAGTGCACGCACACGCACACACATACACACACGTAATGGCCGGACAAAAATTCGATGAGACGGTACTTGCCCTTACAGTAGTTCAGGGTTTCTCAGTCAGCACTGTGGGCCTGAGGCTGGATCATTGTCCCATCGTGGGGCCGTCCTGTCGCTGTGAGGTGTTCAGTGGCACCCAGGGCCTCCCTGTCTCCAGACATCGCTAGCGCTCCCTGGAGGGAGGAAGACCCCTCTGGTGGAGAACTACTGATGTCGGTGACACACTCTTATATTTTCCACACTATTCTGTTCTGTTTATTAAAGGAGAAAAGCTGGTTGCAAACTACGAAATTTATCTCCTGATTCACAAATAGGCCTTGGTTTGCCATTTGGAAATCGCTACCATCGGACTGTGGGATTCGGGGGCGTTTTGTAAAGAGGGGGAGGTAGAAGGCCGTGATTTCTAGAGGCGGTGTTGCGGGAATTCTGTAATTAACGAGATCGGTAGTAGACACTTGAAGATCCAAATATAGTATCCGGCAGGTCCTATTTAGGGGGACTGGGCCTTTCAGAATATGAAGACGGTAGGCTATTTGGGAGACACGGGAGATTGTTCGCAGATGACGTCTCCTCCGGAACGTCTGGGGAGGGATAAGACAGCCGGTAAGAATGTACTCAGTCCTCCCCAGGCCTCCCTGAAGAATCAGAACTCGGGTGCCGTCAGCATCTGGGAATGTAAAATGATAAAAGGGTTTTTTCCGTGAAGGATTTATTTGCAAATTCTACCCATAAACAAGACAAATGACTGTAAAGAAGTAAAACAAGTCAGTATAACCAGAAAAGCCTATGAACAGGAGGGTTTTGGCTTCTACTTAAAGGGAGGCCAGAACTGTACACAATTTTATTACGGCTCCAAGCCCAAAAGCAAGCTCAGTGTCAACAGTGAATTTGCGGGGCCTTCGTGAATACTTCCGTGGTTTCGATGTCAGTGCGCGCCGAGCCCCATCACGAGCATCCGAGGGTGGCAGGCGGGGAACTAGAATGATGGTTTGGAATAATGCAGGTCTGAGTCGGAGCCCAGGTTCTGTGCACTTGCTACAGGACCTCGGTCCAAATGCTTAGACCTCCAGTCTTCGTGTGTCTTGTCTTTAAAATAGGGATGCTAGTCTCTGTCTCAACTTTTAACTGCTGTGGGTATTGAAAGAAACAAGCCCTACAATGCCTGACACAGAGTATATATCCAGTAAATGCCATACAGATAAAAACCACCATTATTTTCATGGGTCGCAATGATGTTAAATACAATCCTGGGACAGTGGACCCTCTAGGTTGCTACAGGGAGAGGTGAGCTTCTGGAGGCCATGTTTTAAGTTGATGACCCCATGAGATTTGCCCAGAAACAGTAGCTGCTGAGCAGATCCCCTCTACACCTCCATGGTGAGAGGTGTCAGGCTTTCACGAAGCAGTCCCAGCGAAAGAACCTGTTGAATCACCACCGGGTCATGTTTGGGCAGCACCCTATAGAGAAAGCACTTCTGTAAATGGGCTGTGAGTGCCTGCCGACTCAGCTACTCATCCACTTGAAGGGAAGTCGGGAGAGTTTGATTTTCACATTGTTGGGTTAGTCATATATACTAGGTAGCCATTTGTATGAGGAGGAATTCTGAATTTGCATCTTTTTTGGTGGTACCTGTGAAAAAGTCTGCCGTAAAAATTGGTGTTCGTCAAAACTAGCATCAAATTAGATGCATGTCCGGCGAAAGAAGTGTACTGGTGGAAGTCACAGTGGTAGCTGACCGCTCGTGCATGCGTGCTCGCCCAACAAGGTTGCTTAGAAACGCCATGTTATCCAAGGGAAACTCAGGTCAGGTTGGAGCAGCTCCCAGACAGCCGTTTAGTAAAGATAATTTGCAATGGGAAAAAGTCTAATATCTGTGCCAGTAATCTCTCTTTTCTCTTGCTATAACTTTTTCATACTTAAGGAGCTCGTTTTGGATAAGGTGTGGTAGATGTGGTTGGTCCTTCCTTCGATGAGGTAGAAGGCTGAATGAGAGAATATCTATAGATACATTTTATAAGCTATAGAGCACTGTATGAATGTACAGTTTGTCGGAGTGACTAAGTAGATATGGAAGGTCGGGGAGAAAATGGTAAAATTTGGTTACTAAAAAAATGATGCATTCTAGAAATTTCTGGCAAGCACAGGTAGGAAAGGGACCCCAAAGAGTGACAGTTGTGTCCTCCACCCCAGTGTTGACATAGGTCAGTGAGTTCCAAACTGTTTTATTGCCACAGCAGTGGCTCTTCTGGATGCCAGCACTCAACACCAGTTTGGATTTTGCCTCTCAAGGGACATTGAGATGCTTTTAAAAATCCCATCCTTTGTGACGAATGGAGTCAGAAGGCCCTCTTTTTGTTGTTGTTGTTGTTGTTTTGTTTTTAAGATGCATTAAGAAAGCCAAAAGAATGTCTAGAGGAAATACTGAGATAAGCCAGTAAGAGTGATTTAAGCTTAAAGGCTTACGACGTCCCCTAGCTGGGTGGATGCCCAAACTCCCCCCACCTCCCAGTGTATTAAACCGTGAGACTTTTTTTTTTTTGAGTGTGTGCCCCTGGAAAACTGTCGCGTAAAATAAGTAAGAGTATAGCTGCCGCAGGGGTGTTGGGGGCAGTGGACTCTCACACGCGCTCCTTTCTCCCCAGGGTGCCTTTTGGCACCCAATCCGACTCCCCGTCTTCACCCAGAGACCCCGACGGGCAGGCCAGGTGCTCTGTGGGGGCCTGGGGCGCCCTCGAGGGAGCTGAGGGGTGTCAGCCAGGGGCGTCCCAGTGCCCAAACAGCCCATTCTGTCCGAGACTGGTCTCATGGGAATGAACATCCTGAAAGAGATGTTTTGTAGGATGCTTTCAGTGGAACTTGTGATCCACAAATATCCTCCTAGAATTTCCAGGCCACATTTTCAGCACATTTTTTTTTTTTTTCAAATCCAGTCCCTGGCCCATATGTGAAAATTTCCACATAATTATGAAACGCTCTGGTTGAATTCTAGTCAGCAGGAACTGAAGTCCTCTCCTCACCTATTGATTTACCTCGCTCTTCTTTTCTGGCACACGAGGTCAGCATCCCGCCCAGAATCCCGAGCTCTGCACTTCTATGTGAATATGTTCACAAGAAAAAGGGAAGCGCTATCAATAAAGATCATTCGTGGGGTGCCTGGGTGGCATCCGACTTTGGCTCAGGTCATGATATCGAGGTCTGTGAGTTCGAGCCCCGCGTCGGGCTCTGTGCTGACCGCTCAGAGCCTGGAGCCTGCTTTGGATTCTGTGTCTCCCTCCCTCTTTGCCCCTCTCCACTCACTCTCTCTCTCAAGAATAAATAAAACATACCGAGGAGGGCACTTGTCGGGATGAGCACTGGGTGTTGTATGGAAACCAATTTGACAATAAATTTCATATTTAAAAACAAAAACAAAAACAAAAAGAATAAATAAAACATGAAAAAAATTATTTATGAGTTTAAGTGTACTGTGTGTATGTGCATGCATATATATATACACGTATATATATAGGTATATACGTATACCTATACATGTATATATTCAAATATACACATATATACGTATGTACAAGTATTCGTATATACATACATACACACACATATTTATACACACACACACACATATGTATATATGTATACATACATGATTTTTCTCTTTCACTACTGGCCACAGACAATTACAGTCTGGGGTCCCAACTGCTTTCAGAACTGATACTCAGGCTTTGTTGCAAATTCAAAAGGTTGTACAATATTTGGGAGTCCTACATCTATCTGAATGAAGTTGCTCCTAGAAAGGCCAAGGCTCAGTGTCCTGATGTTTAGCTTCTGGAATAAAGTGGGGTTTCCCCCTTCATCAGCAAAGGAGTTTGACTCTCCAAAGGGCTAAGTGATTTCCACTTGCTCTCCACTCCTGCCTTCCTGTGTTCAACTTCTGAAGAGAGTAGACAGCTTTAGAAGACGCCAAAGGGAGGTGTTTCTTCCCGAACACACACAGGTATTTTCACGGCACCCTGTACACCTTTTAAAGTGATAGACTGTAATTGTTTAAAACCTGGCTGCCTCTCCTCCCTCAGTAAGAAGTCCAAGTCTGCCAGTTTGAACTTTAATGGTCTCAGCTGTTTCGGAGTGGTGTAATCACACTGTTAGATTCATTTTGCAGCTGGACTAGTGAATTATATTCACTCAAATCCCGGCTTTACCTGGTTGACTCTGGGTTTTCGACATCTGCACCCACATGGGCATATAGTTACCTCTGGCCTCTCCCCAGCCAAGGAAGTCTTTAATCCTGGAGGAAATTGTTATTGCTGCCATCCCAGTGTTCTGTTGCTGCCGCGCCTTCTCTCCGAGAGGGTCTCCAGCCAGACGGAGACGGGGCTCAGACACAGGGAGAAAGTCATGTCTGTGCACTTGCGGTTTCTATCTCTGGCAGATTTGTCAGGAGTTCTGACAACCAGCGAGGCCTGAAAACAGCTAGTCACGGTTACGGATCTCTCCTCAAGTTCACGGTCAGAACAGCTCCCCCCGGAAAGCCACGTCTGAGGGCAACCTTCACGGCTGCGCTGAATACAGTTTTCAGTCAGATAATGGCATTTCAGTCTGGGGCTCGGCAAATGTTGTGACATTCCCTCTGTCTAACCAGAGGTCTTTCCAGCTCTCAAATGCTGGCTGATTTGCAGAGCCGCCTTACGTATCCGTCTCTGATGGAGGATGCCTTCAACTTCCGTGTTGAAGTCTTTACAGCTGATCTGTGCAAAATGTTTTCGACCGGTACAAATACGGCCGCATATTGTCAATGTATTTCTGAATTTCCCTGAATCAGGGATGGGCTCTGTCTTCTTTTGTCCTAGTCTATGCATCCAAGTGAATTCACATAGGATTTGAGAAGCAGGAGCCCAGGAACAAGGAAGCGAACCCGCCACCGCTGAGCGGAGTTGGGAAAACTGAGGCAGGGGAGAACCTCTCGGTAGAACAGAAAACTGGTCAGGCCTGCTGGAAGGGACCCTTGTGTGTAGCCCCTGGTTTGCCTGTCATCCCGGGTTGTGTGGGGGAGGCACAGTGGGGGGTATGCAGTAAACACTTCCTGGCTTCCTGGCACTTCTGCTCGTGTTGAGGGACAGCACGGACTCAGAGCCCCTGCCCCCAGCAGCTCATAGGCCCCGGGCACAGGCGGCCTCACCCCCGAGCCGGAACCTGGGAAGGCTCCAGGTGTGTATAGCCTTCCAGCGGCACAGAGGGCAGTTTTTCCAGGGTTGGGGTGGAGACAGGAGGAGGTCGAGAAGTCCTGACAGACCGATAGAGGTTTGCAGGGGAGGGGAAGACGTTCTACCCGCCGGAACTCGGGGACAAAGGCCCAGAGACCTGGCACGCCGGGCCCAGGTGACTCAGGGAACTACCTGGCTACTCTCTAAGCCTGGCTCATTGATTTAGCCTTCTGGGCTTTGGTTTCCTCATCTGTAGGTGGGAGATAACACCCATCTCTGGAAAAGTAGCTGAATCATAGACGTGGCATGAAAACGTCCCGTTTTGCCTAAATCTTCTAAAAGGTATCTGGAGCAAAGATCTCACGAGGGAATTTGCTGGTTCCATGTCTCAACCCGGGTCCTTGCTGCCTTCTGTTCCAGGTTGGAAAGGAAGTTATGGAAAAGCTACTCTTTTCCTTGTGGGGGCAAAGTGAACTAGATGTGATCTCATTCCGTCCAGACCCCTCCTTTCAATAATTTGAAGACAAAAAGAATTGGGAGTCAGAAAATACAGGCCACAGACTTGCCACAGGCCGATAGAGAGGACACCATGAAACCGTGGGGACTTACAACCCAGATTTTGTTTTTCGTTAACATGAGTCTGGCCCCATGCCCTGGACCCGACTAGCAGCCCACAGCTGCTGCAAACTGATTTATCCTCCGATGATCGCTGGTGCCACTGCCCATAACGTCAGAGAGATCCTGCTTTTCAGACTGTTTTTGAAAGACACAATGAAATTTTCTTAGCTGCTTTCTGTTCTCTTTGTCATCTGGCGTTTGGGGGTGCTGTGCATGGTTAGCAACTATTGTTTTTTTAAGTAGCTTTTGTTTGGAGATGTTTGGAGATGTTTGGAGGAGTACCAGGGATGATACGTCACAGGATTACCATTAAACACCCCCGACACCTGCCACACTGGATGCTCAGCTCGGTGTTTTCTTTGGAAAATGCCTTTTATGACTTCCTTTTTGTTGTTACTGTTCCTTACCCCTTCAACACGTGTTGAACTAGAACCGAGGAGAAATCTGCCCTGATCTAACTGATCTTTTTCCCTGCCCAGTTCAGAAACTGGTCAGCAGGTCTCGGAACTGAGCCAAGACATGGAAACACCTCAAGCAGGGGGTCCCCACGGGAGGTCATTACGTGGCGCTCAGCCCGGTGCACAGCCTTGCAGGAAAGAACCCAGATGGGGCACAGGGGGAAGGACGGCACAGCCCGGTGGGAACAGTGCAGGCCTTGGGGTCCAGCAGACCTCGCTTGAACTCCCTTTTCATCATTTTCTAGCGCTTGAACGAGCCATTTCGTGCTTTTGAATCACGGTACTTGGTTTACACAACAGGCACAGTATAAGCCACCTCCTAAGAGTTGCTGCGGGAATGAACTTAGATGGCGTAACATCTACAAGACCTCCCCAACAGCGGCACATGGGAGATGCTCATGTGGCATCTATTACCGTGATTGTTTTTTATCTGGGAGGGGACGTTGTTTACGTAAGAATCCTCTCTTCCGCTTGCCCCCTGCCCCTTGGGAGGGTGTTTCCCATCCCATGGACTTGCCAGCTCCATCTGCAATTCCGAGTTCAAGATTCCACTCGAAGGGGCTTCTAGAGCCTTCTGCTAAGGTTCACCCGGTCCGACTTGAGCTCTGAGAATGTTTACCTGCATGCCGCAGCTAAATTGCTCATGAGAGCAATTTGTCACATCACTGCCCAAGAGAGGTTACGTCAGTAAAGAACGGGATGGAAGGGGACTGTCTGCAAGGGGTGGGATTCATGTAAATGTGAAAGTGTTATGTCTCCTGGGCCTGAGGGTTTGAGTGCTATGTAAGACCCGGTGCCCTGTGGCCCAGGAATCATCTCCGCGTGTACCTCGTATCGCATGGAGCTACCCCCGCCTTCCAGCCCGGGTTGGAAAGTAGCACTAGCAACCCAGTCACCCATGTTGTGCATTGGCAACAGCACATTTCCGTTTAAGAGCGTAAGTGTGTGGGTGTGAATCATGCATGTTGTATAAATTCTGCTATGTGACGATTTATTTTCCTGACACCAAATAAATTACACTCAGTGAACTTGGCCTCCATTTACATCACCTTGTCTGTGCATCCTGGGTTAACCTAAAGGGAATTGATGAGAATGACAACTAATTTAGTGGGTGATGAGGACCCTACAATTTGGGCCCCGTAGGCAAATTATTTGAAAGGAGTGAAGAGTCAAAATAGCTCTTATGAACCCCGGGTTTTATAATTCCTAGAGGTTTTTCCAGATTTAGAAGCTCACCTAACACGTGCAGTACAAAGTTGAGCCTCCCTGGTGGAAACGAAGCCCCACACCAGCCCACATTTGAAATCCTGGAAGAGGCACTGATTATACACAGCCCTCAGTGGCCTACTTACCAGGCCTACTTCTCCGCTGTCTGCACTAAGGAAGTATAGAGAAGGCAGATTTTAAAGCAGAATTCGATTTTGAAATTAACTTTGTTGTAATAACCTAAGCTACCACGGGCCCCTTTTTAGAACCACTGCTAATACCAATATCCCTTTGGGAAGAAGTCCTGTTGCGACCTGAAAACTTTGTACCATGTTCCCGGGACCTGATGCCAGTTGCCGACAATTGACTTGCCTTCCCTTTCTTCCCGGAACAAGTCTTATTAGATTAGGTGTCTTGCAGTCACAGACCTGCAGGCAACCACGGAGGCCCCCCGCCACCCCCATGCTTCAACATGAAACTGGACAAACCACGCCCACAGAGGGTTAGCGGTTTGTTCCGTGACACAGAGCACAACCTTGTATGGTTGCAACCACATGGAGCCCACAGACTCTCTGAAGACAGTATGGTTGGTTCTCTTCCCTTGCCCCCACCCATCACGTCTCTGACCAGCTAGTCTAGGGACCAGCATCTTGACATCTTTCCGGAGTTGGTCATAAGTTCAAAATGTCAGGCTCCAGCCCAATTGGCTACCCCCATGAAACTGGAAAAGAAAAACAAAACAGAACAGTGACACTAACTACTCATTTGTATCCTATTAAACTCTATGAAATGTTAGCCTTGATTATTTTTATCTCCACAGAATTAACTGAACCTATCCTCCCCCAATGCGCGCACACACACACACACACACACACACACACACACACTTCTGCTTCCATCTTGTCACACTTTTAATTGGCCACTAAATCACTAAATGCTTTGGGTGATGTTTTCTAAATACCTCTGTGATGCCCCCTCTAATTGCTACAATCTCCACCCCTAGCCCCCTGCCGCCAGGCTACCTCTCTTTGATGTCCCTCCCTGCTGACGTCAGAGTGACTTTTATAAAACCTAGCCTAGTCATGTCCCTTCTCAAATTCTCCATGGATTCTTCTGGGGACTGAATTGTGTCCTATACTGAGGCCCTAACTCCCAATGTGATGGAATTTGGAGGTAGGGCCTTTGGGAGGTGAGAAGATTTAACTGAGGTTATGAGAGTAGAGCCCCACGATAGGATAAGTACCCTTATGATACCAGAGAGCTTGCTCTATCCACCTTGTGAGGACCAGTAAGAAGGTGGCTGTCTCCAGGCTAGGAAGAAGAATCTCACCAGAACCTGACCATACTGGCATCTTGATCTTGGACGTCCAACCTCCAGAACTATGAGAAACAAAGGTCTGTGATTTAAGCCACCCAGGCTGCAGTGTTCTGTTATGGCAACCTGAGCTAAGACAGGTTCCCTTTTGCCCAAAAGGGAAAGTACCAACTCCTTGAGATGGCATGAGGATCAAACCCGATTTGGGTACCTTAGTGCTTAGTAGATGGTTTCTGACTGTGTGAATGAATTGAACAGGGACATTTGTCTCAGAATTCATCTAAAGGTGGAAGTGGTGGGGGAGGAGGGAGAGCCTGTTCTGAGAGCCAAACTGGGGGTGTTGGATTCTGTGCTGCTGCTTGTCCCTGATGGTTAATTTTATGTCAGCTCGACTGGGCCCCAAGGTACCCAGATATTTGGTCAAACATTATTTGGAGTGTGCCTGTGAGGGAGTTTCTGGATGAGATTAACAGCTGAATCAGTAGCCTGAGTAAATCAGATGCCCTCCCTGTGTAGGGTGATCATCTGATTGGCTGAAGACTGTGCAGAAGTAAAAATCTAGCAGGAACTCCTGTCTGACTTCCCCACTGGGACCCTGGTCTTCTCTGACCTTTGCACTTGAACTGAAACATTGGTTCTTCTTGGGTTTTAAGTCTGCCGACCTTCAGATGGGAATTACACCATCGGCTCTTCTGGTTCTCAGGCCAACAAACTTGGACTGGAGCTATGCCATCACTCTCCTGGGTCTCTAGCTTGGACTGGAGCTACACCATCACTCTCTTGGGTCTCCAGCTTGGACTGGAGCCACACCATCACTCTCCTGGGTCTCCAGCTTGGACTGGAGCTACACCATCACTCTCCTGGGTCTCCAGCTTGGACTGGGGCTACACCATCACTCTCCTGGGTCTC
>NW_026057579.1:34307009-34421769 GCF_023721935.1 Panthera uncia
GGGTCTCCAGCTTGGACTGGGGCTACACCATCACTCTCCTGGGTCTCCAGCTTGGACTGGGGCTACACCATCACTCTCCTGGGTCTTCAGCTTGCCAGCTGCACATCTAGGGACTTCTTAGCCTCTGTAATCGGATGAGCCAATTCCTTAGAATAAATCTGTTCTCTCTCTCTCTCTCTCTCTCTATGTATGCTTGTATACACCTGTGTATGTATGCACCACACACACACACACACACACACACACACACACGCACAGTTCTGTTTCTCAGGAGAACCCTGATGAATGGTGTCTGTAAGACAGCAGAGCCATGGCAGTGGACTGCAGTCATGGGGACAGTCCTTCCTTCTCCTCCTCTTAGCCCAGCTTAGGAGAGTGCTTCAGCATCTGTGATCTCAGAAGAAAATCAAACATTCAAGGTGGGAGTAGAACGTGGCCTCCCCCAGGGACAAGCTGGTGCTGTGTGAGGGGCATCTTTGTTCCTGCTCAGATGATAAGAGTGCTCAGATCATGTGTGTCATTGTTACCAGGTAGACCCTGAGGCCTGGCCATTGCCCTCCGCTACCGAGGCTCTCCAAGCTTCAATGAGGCTGATGGGTGGAGGCAGGTAGCATACGGCCCAGGGCCCTGCATGCTTCCACTATAGAGGGGCAGCTGTAGAAAATTCCCGAGATTTTATTCCTTTACCTACTCTTGCTCAATCCAGACATTGGAGGTGAAAGCAGTAACTGTCTAGAAAATGAGTTGCTGCAAAATCTGGACAGTAGTTAGTAACTCCTTGAACAATTTTACATTCAGCTGCAATAGTTTCTTTTCCATTTAGATTACAGTAAAACTGTGGTAAGTGGAATAATGGAGACCAGGGGAAGGTCCAGTTTTTGTGGCCTGAAGATTGTAGCAAAGGTATTTGGTTCTTTTTAAGAAAAGGAATTGGGACACCTGGGTGGCTTGGTCGGTTAAGTGTCTGACTTCAGCTAAGGTCATGATCTCATGGTTTGTGAATTCGAGCGCCGCATCGGGCTCTGTATTGACAGCTCAGAGCCTGGAGCCTGCTTCAGATTCTGTGTCTCCCTCTTTCTCTCTCCCTTCCTCGCTCTCTGTCTCTCTCAAAAATAAATAAACATTAAAAAATTAAAAGGAAAAGAATAAAAATGATAGGCAAATACAAATGAAAGTGAACATTTATTTAGAATGCAAAAACAAATTTTAAGAAGCTGAAAAGTATCACAACTATCACAAAAATCTTGAAAAATAGCATAAGATTTTCTCTAATTAACCACTTGACACTTCTCTAATACTTTTATTCCTACATCTTTGGCTGTACATCCTATGCATGCTTCTTCATTGGACAGCGGTTTATAATATTAGAGAAGAGTAACTCAGTCTTCTTAATATAGTTGTTTAACACTTATTTTAATTATTGATAGTTGGAATGCATAAAACATACAACTCCACACACAAATGGCCTTGCTGTTTATACTAAAGCTGCAGATTTGCATCTCACAAATAAGGGTATTGAGAAAGAGTATATTTCATTGGATTTTCAGCAGTGAATTCATGGTGCATTTTTAAGTGCATGGGCTGCATTATCGACTGAATTCTTCTAGGAGACAGTTTCCATTTCCAGTAGGTATTGACAAGAGCTGCCTCCTCAGTTTGCCACTCTACATGAATAATGGTTAGAAGAATTTTTCACACATTAGCTTCTGGTTCTAGACAGACCTTTCTACTCCAAGAACGTATTTCCAGTGCCAAATGTGGTATGATGCGTTTATAAGACTATATGATCTCTGGCCCTGGACTTTCATGTTGCTGTGCCATAGGAGTTGCCACACTGGGCAGCTAGAATACTCCGGCAAAGTGTTCCTATACTGGGACAGACAACAAGAACTTTATTACACATGAAAGGGACAGAATCATATAAATATACCCCAGGAAATCCAAGCTATGTGTATCTTCACTCAACTTCTAATCCAAAACACAAAAATGTATAAGCCATGCCAGTAAGAATCTGAGAGAAATATGATGGGAGGAGCGGGAAGTACAAAGAGGTCTTAACTGATTGCAGTTAAAATGTCTTTGTTTGGCAAGTTTTTCAAAAGTATAAATTTTTCAACCATATGGATGCGTTGTAAGATCACCTCTCAAGAAACTCGTGGAAGACAACGTTGCTACTTTAGCTTCTTGGTAAATCTACCTCTTACAGCCACTTCAAAAATTACTGTACAGAAAAGTTAGGTTGGGTCTGTGTTTGTTCAGAAGTTTTCCTTAGGACAAAGTTAATATTGCAGGAAAATATATAAATTGCCTGGGCAAAACAAACTTTTAAGCTCTTTTAGGACTCCTGTTCGCATACCAAGAATTGCTATTCTAATTTCAACTTTTTCTCAGCCATTCTTTGGAGCAAGTCTCCCAAAGATTTCTTCATTTACCTAAAAATGAATGTGGACACATACCACAAAATGAAGGTTTTTGTAAATAGAAACATAAAATGTTGCTATTGGGATGTCCCCTTTCATAGCTTTTTAACATTATACTATGAGGCCTGGTTAATTGAATAAAACAAGAAAAGTAAATAAAAGGTATACAGATTGGGAAGGAAGGTGTAAGACTATCTTTGTTCACAGATTTCATGGTTGTCTATGTAGAAAGTCTGAAAGGATCTACCAAAAAAGTCCTGGAACTAATAAGCAATTATACCAAGGTTGCAGGATATGAGGTTAATATATAAAAGACATCATTTTCCTATATACCAATAATGAACATTAAATTTGAAATTAAAAACACAATATCATTTACACACCCTCAAAAATGAAATACTTAGGTACAAATCTAATGAAGTATGTACAAGATTTACATGAGGAAAACTAAAAAACTTCTGAGGTTGAGTGAAATCAAAGAAGAATGAAATAAATGGAGAGATAATCCATGTTCATGAATAGGGAGACTCAATATTGTCAAGATGTCAGTTTTTCCCAACTTGATCTATAGATTCAATGCAATCCTAATAAAAATATCAACATGTTATCTTATTATATTACAGACTGAATCAAAGTTTATATGGAGAGGCAAAAAACTCAGAATAGTCAACACAGTATTGAAGAAGAATAAAGCTGGGGGACTGATGCCCCCAACATCAAGACTTACTATAAATCTATAGTAATTGAGTAATCAAAGTGAGCAAGTAATACACTATAAATCAAGTATTCAAGTAATACCGTTATTAGTATTAGCAAAAGAATAGACAGGTAGATCAATGGAACAGAATAGAGAGCCCAGAAATAGACACATAAATAAATATAGTCAAGTGTTCTTTCACAATGGAGCAAAGATAATCTCTTCAATAAATGGTGTTAGAACAACTGGGCATCTGGATGCAAAAAAGCAAAAATAATCTCAACACAAACCTTACACCCTTCACAAAAATTAACTCAAAGCAGATCATAGACCTGAATATTAAAAGCAAAAGTATAAAACTCCTGGGAGATCACATAGGTGAGAAACCAGATGATCTTGTGTATGGCTGCTTTTTTAAGTACAACACCAAGGGCACAATCCATGAGTGACTGATAAGCTGGATTGCACTAAACTTTAGAATTTCTGCTCTGCAAAAGACAACATCAAGAGAATTAGAAAACAAGCCACAGACTGGCTGTGTGGAGAAGATATTTGCAAAAGACACATCTGATAACTGTTATTCAAAGTATACAGAGAACACTTAAAAGTCAACAATAAGAAAACAAACATCATGTTTTAAAAATGGACCAAAGAGAGGCTCCTGGGTAGCTCAGTCGATTAAGTGTCCGTCTTCGGCTCAGGTCATGATCTCGTGGTTTGTGGGTTCAAGCCCTGCATTGGGTTTGTGCTGTCACTGTAGAGCCTGCTTCGAATCTTCTGTCTCCCTCTCTCTCTGCCCCTTCCCTGCTTGCATACGCTTGTGTTCTCTCTCTCTGAAAAAGAATCATTAAAAAAAAAAAAAAAAGGGCCAAAGACCTGAACAGACACCTCACCGACGAAGACATATGGATGGCAAATAAGCACATGGGAAGACGTTCCATATCTTGTGTCATCAAAGAAATTGGATGCAAATTAAAATAACAATCAGATACCACTACACAATTCTGAGAGTGGCCGCAATCCAGATCACTGACAGCACCAAATGGTCGTGAGGATGTGGAGCAACAGGAACTCTCGTTCACCATTGGTGGGAATGCAAAATGGTGCAGCCACTCTGGAAGACAGTTGGGCAGATTCTTACAAAACTAAATATACTCTTATCCTATGATCCAGCCATCATACCCCTTGGTATTTAGCTCATGGAGTTGAAGACTTATGTCTACACAAAAACCTTTATATGGATGTTTGTAGGATGATTGCCTTGTAGAGAACAGTTGTTTCATATCAGGATGTACTTAACATTTAGGAAAGTAGAAATGATACTTAAATTCACAAGAATAACAACTTTTTAATTTGGAAGAATCTCTCTAAGTTTTAGATCAGTCTTAGAGATGTAGGCTAAGAAGCCAAATCATGGTATCTCCCATAGTTTTATCTGTGTTAGATGATACAGAACTCGCTAATCTGTGTTCTTATGTGGACAGTACAGGAAGCTGAAATGCAACTCTGTGAAGTCACTGTTGGGGTTGGAGAGCAAAATTGGAGGAAAATCATGTCGTTATTTTAAAATGTAATCTGTGTTTTTCCATTTCTTTATATCTTCTTCAATTTCCTTCATAAGCTTTCTATAGTTTTCAGCATACAGCTCTTTTACATCTTTGGTTAGGTTTATTCCTAGGTATTTTATGCTTCTTGGTGCAATTGTGAATGGGATCAGTTTCTTTATTTGTCTTTCTGTTGCTTCATTATTAGTGTATAAGAATGCAACTGATTTCTGTACATTGATTTTGTATCCTGCGACTTTGCTGAATTCATGTATCAGTTCTAGCAGACTTTTGGTGGAGTCTATCGGGTTATAAAGAAATGGAAAAACATTCCGTGATCATGGATTGGAAGAATAAATATTGTCAAAATGTCAATACTACCCAGAGCTATCTACACATTCAATGCAATCCCAATCAAAATTGCACCAGCATTCTTCTCAAAGCTAGAACAAGTAATCCTAAAATTCGTATGGAACCACAAAAGGCCCCAAATAGCCAAAGTAATTTTGAAGAAGACCAAAGCAGGAGGCATCACAATCCCAGACTTTAGCCTCTACTACAAAGCTATAATCATCAAGACAGCATGGTATTGGCACAAAAACAGACACATAGACCAATGGAATAGAATAGAAACCCCAGAATTAGACCCACAAAAGTATGGCCAACTAATCTTTGACAAAGCAGGAACGAATATCCAGTGGAAAAAAGACAGTCTGTGTAGCAAATGGTGCTGGAGAACTGGACAGCAACATGCAGAAGGATGAAACTAGACCCCTTTCTTAAACCATTCACAAAAATAAAATGGATAAAGCACATGAATGCGAGACAGGATATAATCAAAACCCTAGAGGAGAAAGCAGGAAAAAACCTCTCTGAACTCAGCCGCAGCAATTTCTTACTTGACACATCCTCAAAGGCAAGAGAATTAAAAGCAAAAATGAACTATTGGGACCTCATGAAGATAAAAAGCTTCTGCACTGTAAAGGAAACAATCAACAAAACTAAAAGGCAACCAACGGAATGGGAAAAGATATTTGCCAATGACATATCGGACAAAGGGCTAGTACCCAAAATCTATAAAGAGCTCACCAAATTCCACAGCCAAAAAATAAATAATCCAGTGAAGAAATGGGCTGAAAACATGGATAGACACTTCTCTAAAGAAGACATCCAGATGGCCAACAGGCACATGAAAAGATGTTCAATGTCACTCCTCATCAAGGAAATACAAATGAAAACCACACTCAGGTACCACCTCACACCAGTCAGAGTGGCTAAAATGAACAAATCAGGAGACTATAGATGCTGGCGAGGATGTGGAGAAACGGGAACCCTCTTGCTCTGTTGATGGGAATGCAAACTGGTGTAGCAGCTCTGGAAAACAGTGTGGAGGTTCCTCAAAAAATTAAAAATAGATCTACCCTATGACCCAGCAGTAGCACTGCTAGGAATTTACCCAAGGGATACAGGAGTGCTGGTTCATAGGGACACAAGTACCCCAATATTTATAGCAGCAGTTTCAACAATAGCCAAGTGTTGGAAAGAGCCTAAATGTCCATCAACTGACGAATGAATAAGGAAATTGTGGTTTATATACACAATGGAATACTACATGGCAATGAGAAAGAATGAAATCTGGCCTTTTGTAGCAACGTGGATGGAACTGGAGAGTGTTCCGCTAAGTGAAACAAGTCCTACAGAGAAAGACAGATACCATATGTTTTCACTCTTATGTGGATCCTGAGAAACTTAACAGAAGACCATGGGGGAGGGGAAGGAGAAAAAAAAAAAAAAAGGTTAGAGAGGGAGGGAGCCAAAACATAAGAGACTCTTAAAAACTGAGAACAAACTGAGGGTTGGTGGGGGGTGGGAGGGAGGGGAGGGTGGGTGATGGGTATTGAGGAGGGCACCTGTTGGTATGAGCACTGGGTGTTGTATGGAAACCAATTTGACAATAAATTTCATATAAAAAATGTAAACTGTGCAAGAAATAAATTATTTCTGACCAAGTTCTCTTAAGGAGCTTAAACTTGATTAATTCTCAGTCTAGATAAACTTTTACCTCTGGCAATTACATGCCACTATTACAGTGATTATTTTATAAAAGCAAACAAACACTATCTGGAGTTAATATTTGCTCGTGGGGAAAGTATGCCAAGAGCTTAGAATACGTTTACTGGAGATTTTGCTTGCTAGGTTTGTGTACAAAGTTTGAAACACCAAAATCCTTTTAGCATCATTAAAAAAAAAAAAAAACAAAATAGCACACAAAGAGTTGTACCCAGTAAAGCTGAAATCTGATATAGAAATAGGCAAAACCTTAGGAATTTTGGATAATCAGCCAAATACTGTCTATCCCTAATGAATTCCAGTCCAACTAACTTTGCTGTTGAGTTAGTCTCTGAAATGACCTCTGCTGAAATCTATACTATGTGCCCTTGTGTATGTCAGAGAGTCATAAGTAATGGCTGAAGTCTTGCTAATTTGAAGATTAGATTAATATTATGCTAAGCAGACTGTGGTCTGTTGGTTTAACCTACCCACACAAGAGTTAACAATGGGATGTTGGCTAATATTCTCAACAGGGAAGAAAAAGAAACTTATTTCTGATTTTTGTATCTGCTTAGGTGTCAAGATTAATAATTTGTTTTAACAGAGTTTTCTTTGACTTAAATTCCTGGTGGGCATATGTGACTACGTTTGAATTTCAGAAAATGTGTTAGATATCTACACATCCTCTTAATTAAGCCAGGGATCCGAGAAAAACTAATATTTTTTGCTGGTATCATAATCCAGATATAATATCCTTCTTAAATTCACATATGATTAACCTTTACAGCAAAAAAAGAAACATAACCATGATCCATGACCCTAGGTTTGCTACCATAATTCTCTCTATTAACCTATAGGCTGCAGGCTCAGTCAATGAAAAACGACTGGTGAGTGAGGGCAGAGGAGCCAAGTGGGCCACCATCTGGTCTTTGAGTGACTGACTTTCTTCAAACTTTATTGACTCCTGAATGTCTTGGGCCTCCTTGTTTATTGAGAGCCTTAGGTAAGATTTCCGGTTGGCAGTGAGTAGGAAGTTAGATCTAAAATTTCTTTTTCCACTTCTATACCTTGGTGTGTGCCTAAAACACTTTTCTTAGGCTGAAAGACAATAAAAATATGTCTTATGTGCTAAGCTTTATGTATGTATCTGTTCTGAGGAGCTATGGAGGGGATGCTTTGTCATTTACTACAGTGTGTGTGTGTTTCTTCTCTGGAGTTTAGGAACTCCTCTTCAGAGGCTGGGTTTAATTTATTTGTTTCTAAAGAAGGACAGGTATTTTAGTTGTTATAGAGCCTTGTTTAGGGGAGAGTTTAAGATAGGAAGTAAGAAGCTCTTTCATAGGTAAGTCACTTAATTTTACTCCAACTCTGTTTTCTCATTACCAAAACGGGTCACAGGGAGGATTAAATGAGTAAATGCATGAAAGTGCTTAGAGCTACACCAAGCGGCCCCCACAAGGACAGAGGCCACACTGAGTGACCACCAAGGACAGAGGCCACACTGAGTGGCTGGAGGGGAGGGCACTGACAATCTTAGATTTCCAGCTCAGGGAGACTAGGAAGGGCATGGTGCTGAGAACCACAGGAAAGTATAGACACTAATGGTGATTGACACTTTAAATGAATGATATGTCTGCTTTTCACGATATAAATGAAAGTCTTTTAATGATGACATTGCTACCTCAAAGAGAAATAACAAAAATGGAGAAATCCAGGAGTATAATGTGAGGAGATTTCTATCTGCTTAGGGCTTTGAAACTAAGAACCATGCATACTCTATACTGTAGGAGCCACCACCAAAAAATCGTTAATGACCAATCATTATTCTTTCCAACTAAGAAAGCGTTTCTCTAAATGTCTCAGAGTACAGGCTTGGGGAAATAGATGAGCAGCTACGATGTATGCATATGTGTATGTGCAAAGTTAGTGCAGAGTACGTCAACTTTGCCGTTTGCAGCTGGACTGTGCCTTTGGTAAGCTCACAGATAAGACTTACATATACGTAGAGTGAAACCTAATTCAGCAATTAAAAACTTCAGAAAGAAGTCACTGGATTTAAAAATGACATATTTAAAAAGTAAATGAATAAGAACTTAAAAATTATTAGTATTTGTATTTTATTTCTATTACACTATACCCTTGTTTACTTATTAAATAAACTTTCATTATGTACCATGTACATGGCACTATGAATATATAGAGAGATATATGGGATAATGAGTTAAACATATTCCCATTTTTATGGAACTCACAATCTAGTGGGAAAGATAAAGATTAAGCCATTATTAAAGCACTATTGTTAGTTAATTGGATTTTATCTTATTGGAAATTATTATTACTTGATTGGTAGAACTTACAAAGGAGTACACGGTGGGGAGAGAGAGGATAGCAAGTGAATCAGAAGTTTGGTATGCAAAGGGCAGATCAGGAAAGGCTTTTTAAATAATGTTTTATTTGAAATAAATTCTGAAGGGTAAAATAAAGAGCATGACACAAAGGAAACACTTATGTGCAAATGACTAGAGGTGGAAAAAAGCATATAGATTTTAATGAACTGGAAAAAAAAAAGGCCAGTGTGAAGAATCACAAAAAGCAAGAGAGAGCTGGCATATTTGTGAACTATAGAAGCTTCTGGTATTTTATCCCCAAATTTTAATGCTTAATAAACTATCGAATAAAGAGAGAAACACCCATACTAGAAACTAACACATACAAAGAAAGAAAATAATAAAAGAATACTGACTATCATCACCTTAGTTAACATAGAATTAGAGGTGGTGGCCAGTGCTGTTAGTTAAGAAAAATAAGAGATATAAGGAAAAGTAAAACTCATTACTTGCAGTTGATATTATCATAAACCTAGAAAAAACAAAGAAAAAGAGAATCAAGAAACCATTAAAATTAATAAGAGAGTTTGCAAGGCATCTGGATACAAAATCAGTAAAATCAGCACTACTTGTATTCAGCAATTACCAACTGGAAAAGTTAATAAACGATCGTAGCTGTATTCACAATAGTAAACCTAATGGTGATTAATTTAAACAAGAATATTTAATAAGGGCATGGAATATTCTCTCAATAAATGGAAAGGCATTCTATGTCATTGATGGGATTTACCTACTTACTTACTTACTTACTGGGCTTTGAAGGGCCATGTGGAGATTTGAAAGCCTATTTTCTCCTTGTCAGACAAGCAACCATACTGCTCTTTACAAAAGCAGGCTGGGACGTAAGGATGTGACTTGTGCTGGCCTTCTGGTGTTTCTAAAAGGTAGTCACTGGAATCCATTCAGGAAGCTACTGAAACATTGTTAAGGGTATATAGGTTAAAGACTTCTTATTTCTTTAAGGCTCAAATATCACTTCATTGGTGAAGCCTCTCCAAAATGTGAGGCTCCCATTTTTGTGTTCATAGCACTGTAAAAATCTATCTAATCACCCTTAGCACATCATGTTTACATTATGTGTGCATATATTTCCTCCCTTTTTTAACTAAGAAATTTTTATTTGAGTATCGTTGATACACAATTTTGTTAGTTTCAGGCATACACTATAGTGATTCAACATCTCTGTAGGTTACGCTGTGCTCACCACAAGTGTAGATATCATCTGTCCGCATCCAATGCAATTACAGTATCACTGACCCTATGTCCTTTGCCGTACCTTTATTCCCATGAGTTATTCATTCCATAACTGGAAGCTTATGTCTCTCCCACTCCCTTTCACCCATTTTGCCCATCTACCAATGTCCTTCTCTCTAGCAACCATAAGTTTGTTCTCTGTATTTATAGGCTTGATTCTGTTTTGTGTTTGATAATTCATTTGTTTTGTTTTGTTTTTAGATTCCACATATGAGTGAAATACCATGACTAATCATCAGGGAAATGCAAGTCAAAACCACAGTGAGATATCACTTTATACCTATAATAATGGCAAAAATAAAAAAGACAAGAAATAACAAGTGTTGGTGAGGATGTGGAGAAAAAAGAACCCTCTTGCACTGTTGGTGGGAATGCAAATTGGAGCAGCACCGTGGAAAACAGCACAGAGGTTCCTCAAAAAATTAAAAATAGAAATACCAGGGGTGCCTGGGTGGCTCAGTCGTTTAAGTGTATGACCTCAGCTCAGGTTTGGCCCATGATCTTTCAGTTCTTGGGTTCAAACCCCATGTCAGTCTCTGTCTTGACAGCTCAGAGACTAGAGCCTGCTTCAGATTCTCTGTGTCTCTTTCTCTCTACCCCTCCCCTGCTCACGCTCTGTCTCTCTCCCTCTCTCTCTCAAAAATAATAAACATTAAAAAAGTTTTAAAAATAGAAATACCGTATGATCCAATAATTCTGTTACTAGGTATGTACCCAAAGAAAACAAAAACATTAATTCAAAAAGATGTACGCACTCTAATGTTTAGTGCAGCATTATTTACGATAACCAAGATATGGAAGCAATCTAAGTACCCACTGATCGATGAATAGATAAAGTAATTGTGATGTACACATGTGCTCGTGTACATGCACGTGCACACGTGCGCGCACGCACACACACACACACACACACAGACACATGGAGGAATATTATGTAGCCATAAAAAAGGATGAGATCTTGTCATTTGTGAAAATATGGATGGAACTAAAGGATATTATACTAAGTGAAATAAGTCAGACTATATGTTTTTTATACTAGACCCTGAGTCTTTTAAAGGCAAACACCATGTCTTCATTCAGTTTTGTATCTCTTTTTCCGAGCAGAAAATCTGTGAAAAAGCAGGTGATTAACAGTTGTTTAATTCATAGAAAAAGCACGATTTTCTCTTAGTTTTTCTTGCTTGGCTATAGATTTCTATGATTTTTGGATAGAAATCTAGCACTTTGTTTAAAAATGTTACATGAAGAACCCATGCATTCTGGTTATAACGTCAAAGCCATTGTGTATAACAGTTCCAGAGGTACTAGGGACTTAGAAGTCCTTAAGTCAGAAACCTGGCTGTTGTTAGAGCCTGTGACTCTCTTGAGCATATCTCGGCTGCATAGATATTTCCACTGAGATGGGAGCAGTACAATCTGGGAAGAGTTCTTTGCTGGAGTCGTCTTAGATGTCCTTAGGATTATTGGCTTCTAAGCCTGAATATCCTAGTCATAGATCCATTGGTATCACATCACTTCGGGCACCTCAGATCTCCATGTTGGTAAAAAAAAAGTCTCAGGCGAGAAGCAGCGTAGGTCTTTGTTGTGATCGAAACATAAGCTGGGCATGGACATAGGCTCATGTCTGCTTTTTGTGTCAACGTTGTACAGGGGTGTTGGCCAGCCCTCAGAGCCAGAGTTCCTGCCTTGAAGGAGGCGTTGAGGTGTTTCATGCGTGGCACGAGGGCGTTGTTTACATCCCTGGTGACAGAGAATCGTGGGAGAATAGGAATCGGAGGGTTTAATGTCTGGCATATGATATTCCTAGCTATGGTCTGAGTTACTGGCAGGTACTGCGGTACAGGAAACACACAGGTAAGTGGCAAGCTGTGAGGTAGAATGCCAGCTCACCCCCTGATCACCGTGTGACCACGCCATGTTGCTGGACTGTGACATGGTCACTAACGAGCAGCTGCATTTAGTGGCTGGGAGGAGCAAATGAGACGGTACTTAGGAAAATGGGTGTTTTACAACTTCAGTTGCCGTGAATGGATGTTTTTATTAATCCATGTAAGCACCAATAGGGGAGAAGTTCAGGATGTTGCCTGGGGTCCGGAAGGAGACAGACGAGAGTTGGCAAATGGGTTCCGGTTCCTGCCTATCTGCCCATGTCACTGGGCAGACGGAAAGAAAACCTGCACATTCTTCGTGTATGCTATCGAAAATTCGCTAAATAGAATATGCAAAATAGGTGAGGAGGAGCTAATGAAGGGCGGGCATAGCGCACCCATGCTTCAGAGCTTTGGTCTGTTCCCCCTTGGGCACAAAGCGCAGGACAGATGAGGAGTTTAGCGCCATGGATAAATGTTTTTCCTGAACGGAGATGAAGAAACGGCCCCAGAGATGAGAGACACTTGCAGGAGGGTCCTGGTGAAAGGAAGCCTCTGGATGGAAATCTCTTCTTGGAAATGATGAAGTGTGGACCAGTTAGTTGACCTCCGTCCCAGCCTGCCCCGGAGCACAGCAGAGGTGGAGCACAGATGCGGGAGAGACCGGAGGCACACGTGAATTCTTTGCATACAGACGTGGCAGGCGCTCATTTCGGAAGTCCTGGCTCAGGCTGAGAGCAAGTGGGGGTGGGAAGGTAGAGACCTGGACCTAGTGCTGACTCTGCTACTGCCAGGCTGGCCTTGGTGTCTTCCTCTAGGAAATATGAGGGTTGATGGAGCTGTTCTCTACCCTAGAATTCTGGGAAAGATAGAAAGATCATCTCTTTGTCTTCAGATGGTTTTATCAGTTTTACACGTTTCTCTTTTTTTTTAATTAATTTTTTTTTTTAACATTTATTCATCTTTGAGAGACAGAGAGAGAGACAGAGCATGAGCAGGGAAGGGGTAGGGAGAGGGAGACACAGAATCTGAAGCTGGCTCCAGGCTCCGAGCTGTCAGCACAGAGCCCTACACGGGGCTCGAACTCATGAACTGCGAGATCATGACCTGAGCTGAAGTCAGACGCTCAACCGACTGAGCCACCCAGGTGCCCCTAGTTTTACAAATATTTCTTAATCCAGGAGACTTCAATGTCTGGATGGGCAGAGATGTATTTTCTTGTTACAGAGATTTTACTCTGAGAATGTAATTTCTGATGTGGTTTAATATGTGTGTTCTCCAGGGACATTATTATTATTTCCCAGGTAATTTATATTTTCTCTTAAATATTTGAATTTCAAACCCATTTTTAAGTTCCAAAGTTTAAAAATTTTTCTGGTGCCCTGTATTATTTTCCAATGGGAACTCTTGCCCAATTTCTTAGAACTTAAGATTAAACTCTCAGAAAAGTTATTTAGACCCTTCGTTTTAGAATCACATCTCTCCTATAGTTTCTCTTCTAAATTAGAAAGTTGCAATTTGAGAAATATCTTATTGAATTTCTCCTTGCCTGTAGTTTTCTGATCATCTTTTTTGTAACAGTTTTGTTGAGGTAGAATTCACATACCATACGATTAGCCCATGCACATTTAAATGGTTTTCAGTATATTCACAGAGTTATGCGACCATTGCCAAAACCAATATTAGGACATTTTTATTAGCCCAGAAAGAAGTACCTTCCCTTTAGCTAACATTCCCCAAGACATTCCATTCTGGCCCCCAGCTCTAGGCAGCCATTAATCTACTTTCTATCTCTTTTGATTTGTCCGTTCGGAAAATTTCATATACATGGAATCATATAATAATGTGTTTTCTTGTGCCTGGCTTCTTTTACTTAGCATGTTTTCGGGGTTTGCCTGTGCTGTAGCACACATCAGTACTCCATTCCTTTTAATGGCCAAATAATATTTCATTGTGTGGCCATACCACGTTTTGTTTATCCATTCATCAGTTGAGTTGATAGTTGGGTTGTTTTTATTTTTTGGCCATTATAAGTAATGCTGCCATGAACATTTGTGTACATGTGTTTTTGTGGGCATATTTTCACTTCTCTTGGGTATATACCTAGGAGAGGAATTATTGGGTCACATGGTAACTATGTACAATCTTTTGAGGAGCTGCCAGGCTCTTAGCTAAAGTGAGTCGCACCGTCTTACATTCCCATCAGTCACGGATGAGGGTTCTGATTTCTCCACTTCCTTACCAATACCTGTTGTAGTCTCTCTTTTTTATTACAGCCATCCTCCCGGGGTGTGAAGTGGTACGTAATCGAGGCTTTGATTTGTGTTATCTTAGTGACTATGAGGTTGAATATCTTTTCATGTGCTCATTGGCCCTTAGTATATCTTCGGCGGAGAAATGTGTCTTTGCGGCTTCTTCTGTTGGGACACACGTCACAGTGCCACTCGCCTTCTGTCCTCTGGCTGCAGGATGGGGCATTTGCCAAATAACTTCAAGTCTGCAGATTTTGGGAGCTGTAATACAGTAGGTTTAATGGCAAATAGTTTTATTGCTCCCTGACTCCATTTTAAAGAAGAGTAATATATAACTACTTTTATGAGAAAGCATTATTTGTTGTCATGCATATGCAGTGTAGCACGATCCAGTCCAGCTTTCAACTTTAATGTCTTCATTTTATATACTTGATGAGGGTAATTTTCGTTTTCATAATATTGTCTTTGTGTATAATGAAATACTACTGGTTCAGGACGAATCAGCCTTAAGTATAAAAAGATCCTTAGTTTATCTTAGAAATACTAGCAATCAAATCGGAGAATTAAAGTAAAACAAATGATCGAGATTATGTTTCTGCTGCTTCAGGGGCCACTACAGAATTCTTAGGAACAACATTTCTATTCTTTCTCTTTGGATCTCTTACCAAGAGTTCACTGCCAATTTCCCATGTGGTTTTCATATGGAGAGAGTTCATGGCAGTGCACCAGACTGAGTTCCCATCTCTTTAGACTGATGTCTTCTAAAAGGATGTCATCAATCATGCCTTAAAAGCCTCTTCCAAGAGTAAAGCTTCCAGTTTGGGTCCCATTCCTGACTTAGTTCACACCTGGGAGGTGTCAGTAAATTAGTAATGGGTCCTAGACTCTTTTCCTCTCTGTCTGTCTTCTCTCTCTCTCTCCCCTCCCCGCTCCTGCATTTCTTAAGAATCTGTTTGTTGTTGGGGATATAAAAATCAGTAAGAGCTGGTCATCGCTCAGTGAGTGAAGCAGGAATGTGCACAAGGGGCTAGTACACCAGTGAGGTTGCTGTGATGGAGAAGTACTGGGGAGCTTGAGGGAGCACAGAGGATAGTGCCCGGATGGCAGAGACGTTGAACTGCAGGAGACGTTCGGGCCAAGATTCGCAGGGGAGGAGACAATAATGAAGAGGTGCATTCTGGGAGACAAATGCGACAGAACGATGCAGGGCTGGAGGAGGGACACAGTGATTATCCGTGAGTCTGGGGGTGGGGGGGCGTATGCCAGTGGGCCCCATGTTGGAGGTGAGCTGGCAAGAAGAACAGACAAATAGCATTCTTAGTGGTTTTCTCTCTCGTGTTATTTCTTCCCATGACCTCAGTCTCACTCCCTAGAAAAACAAAGAGCAAATGAACTGTTCCTTCATCAGAGCTTGTCACAGATCTGACACTTGCTGTGATACCCATCGTAGGTCTTCCGTCGTCCATGGGAGTAACCCCCCATGCCTTCGTCGTTTCCTCATATCCATCACCAGCTCAGTGTTCTCTGTTGGAAATACTCCAGTTTGCAAATCTCCCTATAAATATGGCTCTTGATGCAGAATCCAGCACTCCAGATGTGGTTTTCAAAGTGTGACGTCTCAGGGCTACTCTTTTCCCTTTGCCACGAGCACCGAACTTTCGCATCCAGTCACACCCACCCAGGTGAGCTCATTTCAAACCTCTGAGCCTTGTTTACCTGCTAAACCAGGCTCTTTCATCTTGGGGGCATATTATTCTTGACTCAAATTACAGGCCTGGTTATTTATACATATTTATTTTCATCTGGTTAGCTTTGACTTATTTTTTTCCCCCAGGAATGCCAGAACCTTTTAAAATCCTCGTCCAACCATCTAATAACGTCTTGGCGATCTCTCCCCACCTAGTGTCGTCTGAAAATTTCAGAGTCATGAAATCTTCTGGTTTATTTCCATCCAGCAGTTTGGTAAAGATACCGATAGCAGCTGGGTTGAGCCCTTATTAAGAGCCTGTGTTAGTGCTTCGGCATTTAAATGACCCATGTGTGAAACTGGCAGTCGTGTAGAAAGTATTGTTCACTGATTGATAAGCAGACATCCCAGCACGGGATCTTGGAGTTAAGACTGTGCATTTCCTCTGTCTCAATAAACTGAGATGCTATTAAAATGCGAACCCCTGGGTCTCACTTGAGGCCTCTGCCAGCAGGCACAGGTGGATCTGCATCTTAACAGGTGACTTCCTGAGCACTGGGGCCCGAATGAGTCAAGTAGTTAGGCTGTCCTTAGCCCGGGCCTGGAGCGGTGGAGCGGTGGTCTAGGACAGGCAGGCCACGTCTGGCTTGGTGTCACAGCTGTGGGACAGGGCATGAGTAAAAATATCTTTTTAATGTTTATTTATTTCTGAGACAGAGACGGAGCATGAGTGGGGGAGGGGCAGAGAGAGAGGGAGACACAGAATCGGAAGCAGGCTCCGGGCTCCGAGCTGTCGGCACAGAGCCCGACGCGGGGCTTGAACGCACAGACCGCAAGATAGTGACCTGAGCCGAAGTCGGTCGCTCAACCGTCTGAGCCACCCAGGCACCCTGATGGGTAAATATGCTTAAAGTGACATGCTGGTGAAGTTATGCCGGAGAGGTTTTTGGTGCTCTTAGGAAAAATCCGTATTAACTCATGAGATCCTTCTTACGATGCAGCCTTCAGCCTGGGCCAGGGAGCGTCTTTGCCCTCCACGAGGTGCCTGCATGGTGTCCGCATTACTGTGGCTTTAGTCACTGCTGGCTTGGGAGCACAGCTGTCCTGCGTTGCTTGCATGAAGTGGCCGCTCTCATTCTCCAGCGCAGCACCTCTGGCCCCGCCAGACTCTGGAGCCGTGAGCCTCGGTGGGCTCCATTGCTCGTGAACAGCCTCCAGCTCTCACTTACCCCCAGGGCAGACAGCACAGGTTCGGCCGAGTGCTGGGCAAGAGTCTCCTGAAGCACACGGTCACCGAACCGCAGCTCTCGAGGTCCTCACTCTATATTTACTTGTGTGACGGGGCTGCCAAGGTTCCACCTGTTCTCATGTGATCCTGACACCACTGGGGATTTCAAGATCACTATTTTCAAAGCTAGTCACGAGTGCCACACCTTCCCTCTCCTTAGAAGATTCTCATTATCTGTTCGTTAGACAGCCCTCTGTTTTCTGCAACGTGATTCAACCCCACAGGCTCTGTCTTTATTTTAGGAGGCAGTGCAAGTTGTTGTTCAGGACTTCTGTCGGGAAGTTTTACCTGCTAGATTCTTCCCTCTCTTGGCAACCAAGCGTCCAGAGATCATTCTAGATCTTTCCAGCATCTGACCACTCCTCCACGATGACTTTGCCACTTAACTTTCTTATGGCAGTGTCTCCTCTGAAATATGCCTAAAAGTCTTTCTGTTGTTTTTGTTTATATAACTAGTATCTCTAAATTCCTACCATTCTTTTTTGAGTCTAACATCAAGAATGAAAAGCTCATTCAAAAATACATTTTTATTCTCATTATAAAAGACAAGCATGATTGTTGGTGAAAATGTATTACTTAGAAATGTAGAAAAAAAATGATTATAATTATACCACCCAAAAACACTGCATTTTGATTTATTTAATTGACTCTTCCTCAGTGCACACGTATTTTCACAGTTGTCACTGCTCTTTATCTACAATTTAGTTTCCTCCTTTTTTCACTTAGCAAGTTGTCTGCTTCAGGCCATTATATGACCATCAAAATACAAATTACTATGTGGTTATACACTATTGTTGGTCATCCATGGTGTCTCTTATAAATAGCATCATGATGAATATCTTTTATCTCAACGTTTTTCTCAGTGTCTCTCTCTCGGGTAACTTGCGCAGGGTAAAGTCAAAGAAGCCCTCGTATTATAGCAAGGGACATTTTTAAGGTTCTTGATACATAGTTCCAGATTGCTTTCCGAAAGAATCAAATCCATGGATACAACTATTGGCAATATGTGGGAATATTTATTGGCATGATTTGTCCTAAGAATTCCATAGTTATACATTCTAAAGGGAAAAAGTAGCATTCTATATTAGAAAGGTGAAAACATTTTTATAGTTGAAGCAGATCTTTTTTTTTAAGTTTATTTATTTATTTTGAGAGAGAGAGTGAGTGAGAGAGCAAGGGAGGGCAGAGATAGAGGGAGAGAGAGACTCTCAAGCAGGCTCCACACTTCCAGCACAAAGCCTGATGCGGGGCTCGAACTCACAAACCATGAGATCATGACCTGAGCCGAAATCAAGAGGCAGACACTTGAAAGCCTGAGCCAACCTCACGCCCCTATAGTTGAAGCAGATCTTAAGCCAGGTCCCGTGAGCACATGGTGAAGGATGCTCAGCAAATCCTTTGTCCATGGGGTTTGATGTGGTGAGCATCGTCAAGAGAGTGACGGACACCTGAAGTAAATAATGATGCTAGTAGGTAGACCTCTGGCTTTTCTTGTGACTTTTTCATCGTCGTAAGAGCAAGAGTGTCCAACGTGATACAGCTTCTTAATGCCTCATGTGTGTGACCTGGGCACCAATTCATGCAGGCACAGCTCTGAAAATTCCAAAGAGCGATGGGATAGTCCACGAGGTTGGCTCTTTAGTGTAAATTGTCGCACTTTTGTAGTATGACAGATGGTCTAATGGCGGGCTTTCACCGAACTCTGATAGTTTTCACTAATCAGCAAAGTACATATGAAATTCAGATAGGAAAAAGTGGAAATAATAGAGAACTAGGCACTTAAAATTGGTCATCAAAGGTTGACAGGTCAACTCCTCCTGTCCCCCTGCACGAGATCGGCATAGTCCAGATTGCACCTGCTGGGCTAGGGGAATTAACAGTTCTGTGGTCAAACAAATTGGGATGAAAATCCTAGTCCTGTTAACTTTTGCAGGCTCCTGGGAAACTTCCTTGGCTTCCCCGAGATTCATTTTCCTTATCTGCCAAAATGGGAACATTTTCTCATAAATAACATTTCTTTTTAATCTAGCGGATTATGTGAGACAGCATGGGTAATTGATATGAGTTGTAGCCTCCACACAGACATTGTTCAACCAACATCTATTTCTTTACTCATCCTTCTCTGCATAGCCCCCAAGTGTGTGACACATACAAGTCCTGTCTTGCCTTGCGGTCTTCAAAATGCACTTTCCCTATCCTACGATATGCTTCAGTGCAAATTGATCTCTTATTCCTGTAATGTGCTAACCGTTAGGGCTCAGGCTACTCATCCTTTGCTTTTTCTTTGAATTTTCAAGCACCAAGTGATCCTCAGAGATCCCTGGAAGAATGTTTTGTGCCATAGCAATGGTTTATTATAGGTCTCTGTGTGTTCCCAACCAGACTCTACCACTCCAAAGGGCAGAAAATACATCTTTGGATCCCCCTAGGATCACAGCTCTGTTTCTGAGAGGTACAGACCATTGGCAAGTAACCTATTGGTTTGACATTCATTCAGTATCCTGCACATGTTTTTTTAAACTCATTTTCCTGAGTCCTAGAAATACAATCATCGATGAGGTTGATAAAATACCTGCTTTCCTGGAGCACAAGTGCACCTCTATCATGTACATATCAGAAGAGCTCAGAAACAGAAGAAAGCAGGATGGATGAAACATGAGGTATGGGAGACTCGTCTTAAGCCTGAATGTGCGTTGCAGTGACTGAGGAATGGCCAGTTACCCGAAAGCGACTCTCGCGGACATGATGAGGTTGCTAATGCTCAATTATGAACTCCTGCCCCCCTCCACCTCCCCTCCAGTGGCTCCCAGAGTGGTAGGGAAGGCAGACCTATTAATTAGCAGGAAACTATGGTTATGTGGTGAGTGCTTGTGGTACAGCCAGTGCAGGGTCCTACAGAAGCACACAGGAGGGCCCTAACCCAGAGGACCAGGGAGGCTCTCATAGGAGACAGCATGTCACCTGAGCTAGGAGGTATGCGGGCCGTGCGGGAAGAATGAGGGTAGGTCTTTCACAATGAAAGAGCCCGATGTGAATAAGCCTGGGACCTCAGAGCCATATCTTAGGAGGGCTGAAAGTGGTTTAACATGATTAGACACTGCAAGGAGTAGGAAGCAGTAATTTACTGGGTCTAATGCTAAGTGGGTTAGAGACCAGGAAGGGCGTTCTCATTTTTTAAGAGTCTGGACTTTATCCTGAGGGCACGAGAGGAAACCCGAAGGATTGTAATCATGGGGTGGTGTTACTGTGATAGAGCACCCTGGTTGACATGCAGAGAATAGATTTGAGTAGAACAAAATGCGGGTAGGGAGCCCTGGAGACTGTTGAAACGACCCAAGAGAGCCTCCACTGCCTCCTGGGTCGGAGCAGGGCCAGTGTGGGTGGCGGGAGTCGGCATATTTCAAGCCAGTGCTATGACAGAAGTACCAGGGCGTGACTGGTCGTGGTCATGTGGAAGTTAGAGGGAGTAAGGACCACTCTGGGGCTTCTGATTTGGGTGATCAACAAGGAAATGATTCTTCTCACTGAGCAAGGGAGCACAAATAATTGAATTGCAGCAGAAAAGTCATGAGTTGGAAACATGGGGAACTTTAGGTGTTCATGGGATAGGAGAAAGGAGACATACGGCGAAGAAATCATGTATTTGAGTCTGAGACTCAGGGGATGACTCTGACCTGGAAATGGGGATACTGGAGGCATGCACACATAGGAGAAGATTCAACCAAGGGCATAGATGAAACTTCCTAGCCAGAGGAAATCTAGGCAGTGAAAAGAAGCACACAATTATGGCGTTTTTATGCAACAGGTAATCAACTGCAGACAGACCTGCTTCAAAAGGTTATGCTACATTGTCACTCATTTTCTACTTATTCCTTTGCTCTGTCATTTATTATTTATTCATTCAAGTATTCATTCTTTTCTTTCTGGCACCCAAGAGATCCAACAGGGATGAATCAAGAGATACAGGAGGATCCTGCCTTTTTCTCCATGGAATGCTAAAGAAACTTTAGGGACCACCGTCTGTACTGGTGGGGGCTCTGCTTCATACCAGACCCAGACCTAGCTGTACAGATAGCCTTCCTAGCTGGGGGACCGGTGACCCACGAGACCTCAGTCCAGAGTAATGTTTGTGATTAGGGGGCCTGTCACCGAACAGCTGCCCATATTTCATCGAGATGTTTTCTGACCCAGGGTCAGTGGCTCCGCCATCACCTGGGAGAACCTGCCTCTACGTTGTATGTCTGGTTTTTATTTCTCGCAAGAACAGGGAGGTTAAGCAGAGTGTAAGGGAAGTGCCCGATGCTCACTCCAAAGCTGTAGCACTACGTGGGCCACTGTAGGCTGCCACAGAGACACGGATGCTGTTGGCCAACGACGTCACAGCCCCTCTGTTGTAAGTTGTATGATTGCTCAGAAATGTTTCTAGCTTAATGCTCTGGCTTGATAAGTGCCTTTTAGCCCCACAGTTTTAACGACTCATTAAGATAGTCTTCTTTGGCGAATTACTGAGGTTTTCCTTTGGGATCAGTTCTCCACTCTTCTCGCTATGCACACTCACTTGGATGGTGGTGTCCTCTTAAATCTCGGTGTGATGCTCCTTCCTCCAGCCTCAGTATTCCAGAATCCCCCCAGGTAGACCACCTCTCCAGAACAAATCAGGCTAGTCTAGATGGAGGGAATGATGCTAAAAGCTCTGAAATCCCCTTTGTAGGGGGTGTGTTTGACTCTTTGACATAACATTGGAAAAGGACGACAGCAGCAGCCGGGGTTGGCACACCCTCTTTGCTCTGGAGACGTTGGCTGGAATGTTGGTGTCTGGGTCCTGGGCAAATGGTCCTAGACAGGCTTTTTCCTGGGAAACCTCCCCAGCTGGGGAAGTTTTCAGAGCCTGCCCCCCCCCCCCCAAAAAAAAAAGTGGGAGGAGAGCTACAGCAGGGAGTCATTTCTCTTGCCTCGGGGCCTAAGTCATTGCACTGGGGCAGCCCAGCTACCTGCAAGATTTAGCCGTGCTTCTCAGCAAGAGCTGGGATGTCACAACTGCTGTTGTGGGAGTGTGCGCAGAGTTCTGAAAAGTCTTACATTTATTTTCCACCACAGAGATGAGTCTTGTGGCCAGTCTCAAGCTTGATGGGCGTGAACAATGCCCACTGTGAGCCTTGCATCTTCTTTTTTTTTTTTTTTCAATATATGAAATTTATTGTCAAATTGGTTTCCATACACCATCCAGTCCTCATCCCAAAAGGTGCCCTCCTCAATACCCATCACCCACCCTCCCCTCCCTCCCACCCCCCATCAACCCTCAGTTTGTTCTCAGTTTTTAAGAGTCTCTTATGCTTTGGCTCTCTTCCACTCATAAACATAAGCAATCTTATTGATAAGAATGTGGTAATTGCAGGGGACTTTAACACTCCACTTACAGAAATGGATAGATCATCTAGACACAAGGTCAATAAAGAAACAAGGGCCCTGAATGATACATTGGATCAGATGGACTTGACAGATATATTTAGAGCTCTGCATCCCAAAGCAACAGAATATACTTTCTTCTCGAGTGCACATGGAACATTCTCCAAGATAGATCATATACTGGGTCACAAAACAGCCCTTCATAAGTATATAAAAATTGAAATTATACCATGCATACTTTCAGATCACAATGCTATGATCTGAAATCATATGTGCTTGAAATCAACCACAGGAAAAAGTCTGGAAAACCTCCAAAAGCATGGAGGTTAAAGAACACCCTACTAACGAATGAGTGGGTCAACCAGGCAATTAGAGAAGAAATTAAAAAATATATGGAAACAAACGAAAATGAAAATACAACAATCCAAACGCTTTGGGACGCAGCGAAGGCAGTCCTGAGAGGAAACTACATTGCAATCCAGGCCTATCTCAAGAAACAAGAAAAATCCCAAATACAAAATCTAACAGCACACCTAAAGGAAATAGAAGCAGAACACAAAGGCAGCCTAAACCCAGAAGAAGAAGAGAAATAATAAAGATCAGAGCAGAAATAAACAATATAGAATCTAAAAAAACGGTGGAGCAGATCAATGAAACCAAGAGTTGGTTTTTTGAAAAAATAAACAAAATTGACAAACCTCTAGCCAGGCTTCTCAAAAAGAAAAGGGAGATGACCCAAATAGATAAAATCATGAATGAAAATGGAATTATTACAACCAATCCCTCAGAGATACAAACAATTATCAGGGAATACTATGAAAAATTATATGCCAACAAATTGGACAACCTGGAAGAAATGGACAAATTCCTAAACACCCACACTCTTCCAAAACTCAATCAGGAGGAAATAGAAAGCTTGAACAGACCCATAACCAGCGAAGATATTGAATCGGTTATCAAAAATCTCCCAACAAATAAGAGTCCAGGACCAGATGGCTTCCCAGGGGAGTTCTACCAGACGTTTAAAGGAAATCCAAGCTTTTTCCTGGCTAGTCTTTCGGTACTCTGTTTGCTTGCTTACCTGCTGCCAGGTATTCCTGCTGTCAGTGGGTGGGAAGATGTTGGCAGGGGGTAGAGAATGATGGTCTCATGAAAACTTCACTGATATTTAGATTCTTACCCTACCCAACACCATGAGTCACCATGAGTTGTATACCAACAAAATAACATTTCTTTATGTAATTTGAGAGCCATTGTATTTTTCTTTTTTGGGATATATATAGATATATCTGTTGAGAAAACAATAAAAAAACTGAATCAGATATAGTTTCTTAACCTAAACATAGTTCCATGCAAAAAGACATTATATATACATGACAAGATAATAAAATAGTAGGTGTGTGTGTGTGTGTGTGTGTGTGTGTGTGTGTGTGTGGCATTTAAGGACATAGCCAGTGCCCACTGCTGTTACTTTCTCCTCCCTAAGGGCTATCCCCATCCATTCCTTAACCACACCAGGTACCTGGAGGCTCACCATTTCTTGCACTGGGCGCCGCCTTGCTCTAGGATCCAGCTTATGTTTTCACTTTTTCTGAGTATTGTCCTGCTGTCTGTCATATCTGGGACCAGATGATATTTCCATCCTTCAAATAGTAATGGGTTAGAACTTCCAGGACCCAAGAGACAAAGGCCATTTAAAAAGTTTTACTAATATTTCAACATAATAAAGGTCATATAGGAAAAACTCACAGCTAACATCATAATGATGAAAAAACTGAGAGCACTTCCTCTAATGTCCACTGTCACCACTCTTATATAACGTAGTACCAGAAGTCCTAGCCACAGAAGACAAGAAAAAGAAATTAAAGGCATCCAAACTGGTAAGGAAGAAGTAAATTTTTCACTATTTGCAGATGACTCAATACTATATATAGAAACTCCTAAAGATTCCCCCCAAAAGTACCAGAATTGATAAATGAATTCAATGCAGTCACAAGATACAAAACTAATATACAGAAGTCTGTTGTAATTCTTTACACTAGTAATGAAGTAGCAGATACAGAAGTTAAGAAACAATCCCATTTACAGTTGCACCAAAAAATAATTAAATGCCTAGGAAAAACACTGAACCAAAGAGGTGAAAGACCTGTACTCTGAAACTTATAAAACATTGATGAAAGAATTGGAAGGGGACACACACAAAGGTAAAGTTATTCCATGCTCATGTATTGGAAGGACCAATGCTGTTCAAATGTCCATACTACCCAAAGCAATCTCGATCTAATACAGTCCCTATCAGAACAGCAATAATATTTTTCATAGAACTAGAACAAATAATACTAATATTTGTATGGAACTACAAAAGACCCCGAATAGCCAAAGCAATCTTGAGAAAAAAGAACAAAGCTGGAGATAACACAATCCCAAATTTCCAGATCTGCTACAAAGTTGCAGTAATAAAAACAAAAATAGACACTGTATCAATAGAACAGAATAGAGAGCACAGAAATAAACCCACGCTTATAGGGACAATTGATTTATGACAAAGGAGGTAAGAATATACTATGGGGAAAAGATAGTCTCTTTAATAAATGGTGTTGGGAAAACTGGACAGCTATATGCAAAAGAAGGAAACTGGACCACTTTCTTACACCAACACAGAAATAAACCCAAAATGAATTGAGGACCTAAATGTGAGACCTGATGTTATATACTCCTAGAAGAACACACAGGCAGTAATTTCTCTGACATTGGTTATAGATGCATTTTTCTGGATATGTTTCTTGAGGCAAGTGAAACATAAGCAAAAATAAACTATTGACACTACATCAAAATTAAAAGCTTTTGCACAGCAAAGGAAACTATCAACAAAATGACAAGGCAAGCTACTGAATGGGAGAAGATATTTGCAAACAATATATCTGATAAAGGATTAATATCCAAAGTATATAAAGAACTTCTACAACTCAGCACCAAAACACTAATACAATTAAAAAATGGGCAGAAGACATTTCTCCAAAGAAGACATAGAGATGGCCAACAGATACATGAAAAAATGTTCAGCATCATTAATTATTAAGGAAATGGAAGTCACAACCACAAAGATAATCACTTTATGAGAATGGCTAGAATCTAAAGGACAAGAAATAACAAGTGTTGGTGAGGAGGTGGAGAAAAAGGAACCCTTGTGCACTGTTAGTGGGGATGCACATTGGTGCAGCCACTGTGGAAAACAGTACGGAGGTTCCTCAAAAAAATATTAAAATAGAGGGGCGCCTGGATGTCTCAGTCGGTTAAGTGTCTGAGTCTTGATTTCAGCTCAGGTCATGATCTCACAGTTCATGAGATCAAGCCCTGCATCGGGCTCTGTGCTGACAGCATGGAACCTGCTTGAGATCCTCTCTCTCTCTCTCTCTCTCTCTCTCTCTCTCTCTGCTCCTCTCCTGTGCGTGCGCATACTGTCTCTCTCTCTCAAAATAAATAAACTTAAAAAAAAATTAAAATGGAATTACCATATGGTCCTGTGATTCCACTGCTGAGTATTTACCCAAAGAACATGAAAACATTAATTTGGAAAGATACATATACCCCATGCTTATCGCAGTGTTATTTATAATAACCAAACTATACCAAAGTATAGAGGCAACCCAAGTGTCCATTGATGGATGAATGGACAAAGAAGATTTGGGAGATATATATATATATAGATATATATAGATATATATATATGGGAGGTGGAGGGGATTAAGAGGACACTTACTGTGGTGAACACTGAGCAGTGTTTAGAATCACTGAATCACTGTAGTTTACACCTGAAACTCATATAGCACCGTATGCAAATCACACCTCAAATAAATAAATAAATAAATAAATTAATTAATTAATTAATTAAATAAAAATAGAAAGGCTTGCTACGTCTCGTCTTCTCTCCTAAAATGCACTGACCCATAACCTGCCACACCTACACCATGTCAGCTGAGTTGACTCATGTGACGACACTGAAAGACCGAGCCCCTTTTCAGGACATCCTAAGCTTTAGACCCCAGACAAATGTTCTTCTGCTCCTCCACTTGGGAAAATACATCATTCTTCAAAGCTCAGCTCAAAAGTCATTTCTGGAGGGAGCCGCCCCTCACCGTGCCCTCTCCGCGCCGCCTGGAGTACGCTTGATCCTGCTCTCCAGAATCCCTGCATTCTGGAGTCAGGCATTTAGGTAACGTGCATTCAGATGTTACTGCAGTAACTCGGCTGCACGTCTCTCTTGTTCACAGGACTGTGCGCTTTTGAAGGGAGGGTCTGAGCTCTGTTGGTCTCTGAATCTCCATTGGGAAGCCCAACTCTGTAGGCACGGATGTAAGATGATGCCCCAGTGAACGAATGAGCCCTTCCCGACTGGGAGGCTAGGGGAGAAGGAGGAATCAGAATATCTGGAAATTCTGTCAGTGTAAATGAGCAGAAGTTGCACGTAAAGCTGTGAAAAATAAAGCATGGAGAGTTAAGGAGATGGCTGTCACTCTGTAGAAAGGCTGTGATCAGAGATGTCTTCAGTTTCCCTGTCCCTGCGAGTAATGAGGAGTGAAGTGAGGGAGATTCTGACATCCATGTTAGACCTTCCAGAGTCACATAAAGCACAGAAGATGGCATTTTGTTCAGCTGGCTGGTGTGTGTGTGTGTGTGTGTGTGTGTGTGTGTGTGTGCGCGCGTGCGCGCGCACGCGCGTGCACACGCGTGCGTATGGTGGGGAGTGGGTGGGAGAAGGGGGTCCTGTTACATGTGCTGTCAGTTACATGCTCTCTCTGGCCCTCTGGTTCTTCAGCAGCAGAAGAGAGATGGCAAGACACAGCCCCTGGGCTTGTTGTGGTTGTCAACCAGCTGGGTCAGGAGAGCCCCCAGCACAGAGTTGGTATTTAATGTTTGTTCTCGCCCGCAGTTACACATTTGAGCTTGGGAAAACAACCTTTTGACTGCCAGCGTTGCCACAGTGCTATTCTTGAGCGAGGGCAAAAACAGTTTCAGTTTATCAAGCAGCAATGGATTCCAGGCACTCGACTAGTTCATTGTATGCGTTGTCTCCAGTTACTTCCAGTGACCTGACGAGAGCAGTCGTACTGATTCTGTCTTGCCGGTGTAAAAACCGAAATTCGCAGATGTTAACAGACTTGCACAGGGATAGTCTGAGCCTAAACCTGCCTTCCGCATGCTGTGGCATTTCTTTTCCGCGTCACGCACTATGAGCTGCCTCTCGGTTCTTGTCTTCTGCTTGGGGACGCGAGAAGGCTCAGCAGCTGGAGTCGTGGACGAGAGCTGTCCTCGAGCATCAGAAGTACGTGTGTCAGATTTGGGAAGTGCCAGCAGCCTCCGCTCTTCTGGATCTCAACTGTGGAGGAGCCACGCATTCATCGGAGGCTGTCTCTCTCACGCGCATTCCTCTGGTCTGTTCAAGGATTTTGTAAGCACCTAGTTTCTTACGTTCAATCTTTTTTGTGTTACAAATACGTGCATTCATTTCCGTTTCCTGCGCTCGATCCTGACGCATAACAATCACAGAGCAGAGATAGACTGGAAATCCTGAGTAATGAGCGCCGAGAAGATGATTATGCACATAATCATAGCATCATTTGCATACAGTTACCCTCTTTTACATCGCCCTGCCGCCTCTTTTTACCCTTAACGTAATAGAATTTTAAAAACAGATAATAGATGATGTCTTTTCTTTCCCCCTCTGAAATGTGTCATTTGAAACGCACGAGTAAATACAGCATCCCACTGTGATCTCGAGGAATATTCTCGCCGAGATGAAGGGTCTTGTTCTGTTGTGTGTGAACATACATTGCAGGTGGATGCCAGCTGTGGGTTGTATGTTGGGCCTTGACCATAACCATAGCTCCTTGGTTTGAGCCTTCTATCTTATGTATGTTGGGCCTTGACCATAACCACAGCTCCTTGATTTGAGCCTTCTATCTTATGAAATGAATCAAGCAATCTAATGATGGTGAATGACAGAAGACAAAGCATGACAGCCTGCATTACGTGACTTGTCTCAGGCTAGGAAAAGAGTGATGGGAAAAGGAGTATTTAAAGACATTGCAGTTAGGTTTGTAGAATAGTTTATGTTTATAAATGTGGTCTATCCCTAGACAGAATATGAATGCATGATAATGTTACAAAACAACAATGTGTATTGATGTGTTGGCATGCAACGCTTTGCGCCTCCCTTCCCCAGTTCTGACCACAACAGGGAATCATGGGATTATCAGCCTCACTTTTTCCTCCTTGGTCAAATTTAAAAGGCAGAAGATGCAATGAATGGAAACATTCTCTCCAGAGAAGCAGCCAGCCAGGCAGAATGAAAACAAAACACTCAAGGTCTGCCCCTTGAGTGGTCTGGGAAAACAGAGGGATAAGGGCAGCGAGAAAGGTGTGATTCAAGACTGCATTATAGATGGAGAAATGGAAGAGGTAGTCAAGAGTTCAAGACAATCTGTGTCCAGTTGGTTTCCCACTCGAGTGAGAAAGCAGGAGTAGGCTTGCCAGGGCGGGTAGGTTAGGGTCAAGTGGACTGAAGCAGCTGGTTAGGAATTTTTACTTTATTTGCTAGGCAATGAAGAGGTTTAAGCACTGCTTTGATTTTGAGAGTTAGCACCACTGATGTTTTGGAGAGGAGTCTGGGATTGCTGTACAGGCTGTGAGGAGAAGAGAGAGACTGTGGGTAGGGTCCTGGCGTGGGGACACAGGGTGGTGGCCATGGGGTGGGAAAAAGATGAGCCTGGTCATTTACTTTAGACAGTGTGCTGTGTGTGTGCATGCGTTTATGTGCATATGCTTGTGTGTGTGTGTGTGTGTGTGTGTGTGTGTGTGTGTGTGCGCGCGCATAGGTAAACACACACAAACTTGCAGATTTTAAACAATACTCAAAGGGACACTTAGTTCACATTTCATATACACTCAGTGAGGATATGTGTTAAGCAAAGGTCCATACTACTGAGGAAGCTGACAAAAGCCTTGCTGCTATAGTTTACTGCCGTTATTATATTCAATATTTGTTAAATAACGTAAAGAATATTATTAGAAGGTGGGGGTTTTTTTTATTGGTGAAGTGAATGGTGTTTAAGATATGTATATAGACTCATGTCAAGAATGCATAAAAGACTCTTTAAACTCATTAAGAACTTACCAAGTAGAAACAGTCAAAAGAAAAACATACTCTTTCTAGCCAATAAATATTTGATTATTTCGTGATCATGGTAATGCAAATCAAGACCATGCTGACATCCATTCAGTTGGCAATAATTTTATATCATTTTATACCATTCAGTTGACAAAAGTTAAAAATTGGACAACATTGGGGCGCCTGGGTGGCTCAGTCAGTCGAGCATCCGACTTCAGCTCAGGTCATGATCTCGTGGTTTGTGGGTTCAAGTCCCACATCAGGCTCTGTGCTGACAGCTTAGAGCCTGGAGCCTGCTTCGGATTCTGTGTCTCCCTCTCTCTCTCTGCCACTCCCCTGCTCACACTCTGTCTCTCTCTCTATCTTTCAAAAATAAATAAATGTTAAAAAATTTTTTTAAATTGGACAATATCAAATGCTGGAGAGATGCATATCATAGAAGAGCTCTTTTACATTGCTGGTAGGAAAGTCCACTTCTGAGACCGTGGTGGGGGACAGTTGGCATTTTCTTCCAAACACTCACCTACTCTATTGACCTAGTAGTTCCAAAACTCAGTTTATACTCAAGATAAATTTTTGTATATGTATAACAAGAGGTTTGTTCAAGGATGGTCGTAGCAGTGTTGTCCAAAAGAGAGAGAGAAAAAAAAAAACAAAAAACAAAAGCCGGAAATAACCTAAGTGGCCACCACCTAGAATGTGGATGGGTAAAGCAATGCCATTAAATAGTCAAAGCAAACTATCACCACGTGGTGATGGTACATTAGCAAGTTACTGTAGGTGGGAAACTCGGAAAGACCACACCCGACATAATCTCCTTTGGTTAAAAATAATTACAATAAAACTGTGTGTCTACACTTATTTTTAGGAGCACATATAGATGCAATAGAAGTATGTGAACAGGAGAGCAAGAAATGATGGGCATGGATTTTGGTTACGCCTGGTGAAGGTGAAGTTTAGAATGGAAGCACCGTAAACACCATAGATGTAGCTTATTGTCAAGGTCTCAGCCTGTATTATGATTTTTTAGCTGCTGGGTCCACTGGTGCTTAATACATAACTAAAACTACTAATTAAATAAAACTGATGAAGAAACACATATGGACTGCTTAGATAAATTACACAGTCAATTCTGCCCTTGTGTGAACAAGCTAGAAAAACCCAGTGGGCCTAATTGCCAACATCCTTTGGAATAAGGCCCCAGGCTAAGGATTCCAAGCCCTTCTGTGTTCAGCTGATGCGGGGAAGATTTCTGTCACATGACTTGAACTAGAAGATCGGTTGAATGATGCTGCTAGAATATTGTCACATCAGTACCGATGGGACATTTCATGCGAAATACTCAGCATTGGAAAGCATAGAGGGCTGGACTTCTCCAGTCCAACAGAACAGGTTGTTGGATGTGTGTTTGCCTCCTTATAGGTGAATGTGTGTGTCAGAATTCAGCGGAGACTTACTTTCATTAAGGTGTACCATCTGATGTTTCAGGGAAAAACCCAGAGTCCTTACCTGACTCCAGCTGTCGGTGGCTTCATATATTTACCAAAAAGTGTCTCATAATTGTAATTGTGACCCACTTGGCTTTGGGTGGGTTGCAGCAATGGGTTTGTTATGAGACTTGATGTGTGGAGAGAAAAGGATTGATTGGATGGGTAAGATGACAGTGTGAAGGGTTTTAGAAATTATACTGAGGTATGGGTTCCTATGATAGGACATTCTGTTGACCATAAAGAGAAGGCTGTAGAAAGAACCAATTTAAAGACAGCAGTGACGAGTAGGATCTTGTACTTGTTGAATTTAAGTTGCTGGGGGAGCTAAAAGTCAAAGCAAATTTGTATGTGGAAATTCAGGTTTGAAGGGGTGAAGAGGAAGGCCATAGAAATGCAAGTTTCTTTTTTAGCCATTGACATTGAGGGGATGGATGAAGCTTTAGAAGTCGTGCGAACTTCAACCAAGAAGAGACAGAAAGAGGAGGCCGGCGTAGAAACGTGGGGCTCTGCCCCGTTGGGATGCCGGGCAAAGGGAAAGGGAAAGCACGCAGAGCAGCCGTGGTTTTGGAATAAGAGATCCGCGATGCCATGATTTCAGGAGAGCAGACAATAACACAACAGCACCCAGAAAGCTTTGAGGGGCCTGGTGGGCTGTGTATCTTGGAGGCCCACAGAAGAACCCAAGAAAGGGGCCGCCCTGTGCGGAATCACAAGTAGATTACTGGGCACATCTGGCTGTACAGTTTTCAGAGCCCAGTGATAAATGAAAACAGAGGGTTCCTTGTTCTGGAGTCGTTAAGAATATCGATGCAGTGACGGCAGAGTGTTAAACGGAATTCAGAGCTCTACCAAGTGTGAGGCTGGGTGTGGCTGCAGAGATCGTACACCCGTGAAGCCGGCCCTGCTCATGTGTGATGCTCAGCCGTGACACGGATGAATGACAGGACCCCGGGGGAAGGATTTTAATAAATGGGGTTATGAAAGGAGGGAGCCAGGATGGTAAGGCAGAGAGGAGTCTGGGAGAGTAAAAGCTCTCTCTTTTTTGAGATGAGGCTATTTGGGGATTTTTTTTTTCCCCCTCAGGGAAGAATGCAGGTAGCAGTGACTTGAAAATGCTGGAGAAAGAGCCATATTACCCAAATCTAGAACATGGCGCACGAACCTAGGTACTTGCGTTTTGGGACATTGTAGAGGATCCAGAGGTCAGATGGACCGATGTGGCCCGATGGCTGTGGACAAGCCAGCCGACCTTTGACCTGGAAGTTCTGGAAATGTGTTCCAGGTCCACAACGTTTTGAGAGGTGGTGGACTTGAATATTAATCAATTTATCAAACCCTGGACAACATTCAGAAAACATCTCTTCAAACAACAAGCAAGTGTCATAAAACTGAAAGGGAACAGCTCTTCATACGTGCCTACAGAGCTCAAGGAGGGACTCACCTAGGGGCCAGGTCAATCTGATGTCAAGTAACATTAATTAATCTCCTTGGAACTGCTTTGGCATCATTTTGTTTTTATTTTGTTCCTGCTCATTGTTACGTTTAATTTTGCAAGTGATCAAAGCTGTCTGTGGAAGCAGGTGAAGGAGATAGAGTGGATTCGGCAGATGGGTGGGTGACTGACACCCACTGGGTTGAAATGGGCCTAAGAACTAGATTCCAATTTTTGAGGTTCACATCAGAGTCCCCCTCTAGTGGGTTCATGGAGTCTAATGTCAGAGAACTTTGAATGGCATGGGTGAGGACTTGATTCAGTCAGAGACACATGAGAAATTTGAATTTCTGCTTTACCCCTTCCTTGCCAGATGACTTGGGGCAAAATCCCTGGGCCTTTGATGGCTCACCTTTAAAATGAGGTCAGAATAACCACTTCTCATGGACAGTGTGAAGTGAAAAGTTTTCACCAAATTGAAAATCACCTGGCATCTTGCCCAAACTCCATAAATGTCGGTTCTTCCTCCTTATGAGTTGTGAACAGAGAGGTAGGTGTGGGGGCCATAGGATATGAAGAGGCTTGGAGGAAAATTAGGGGCAAAGAGAAACACACATGCAGACAGAACAGGAGAGAAGCCCAGGGAAACGAGTGAGAAAATGTGTTAAAATGGTACACCTTGCAGACCCAGAGCCTTTTCAAGCAGCGGTCTCACTTTTCTTCGCTTAAGGAACCAGTGTGGCTGTGTTGGGGACACACACACAAACCCTTAGTGTCTACAGAATGCCTATTCTAAGAGACCGGGCAGGACATGGGCCCCGAGACACCGCGACATTCAATAAATAAGTGGAAAGTGTTTGCCAGCTCCAGTCAACGAGGCAAGCCTTCTAAAGCAAAGCTAAACAGTTCCAACTTTTATCATTACTGTGCACGGTGAGGTTGCCCGTAGTTTCTTAAATAGCCTTTACTGAACCTGAGATTAGTAAAAGGTTATTCTTTGAAATTTTGAAAATTCACTTTGTTAAAAAGAATGAGGGGCGCATGCGAGGCTCAGTTGGTTCAGCTTCCGACTTTGGTTCGGGTCATGGTCTCATTGTTCCTGACTTGGAGTTGTGCCCTGGGCTCTGTGTTGTCAGCTTCGGATCCTCTGTCCCCCTGTCTCTGCCCCTCCCTCGCTTGCACTCTGTCTCTCGAAAATAAATAAACATTTAAAAAGAGAATGAAATAAAATGCACTTATAACCCATCTCTCAGCCAACCACTGTTAGCATCTTGATATGTTTCATTCTGGTTTTTTTTGTTTGTTTGTTTTGGTTTTTTTATGCTTCTATCTTTACATAGTTGAGATTATATCCCGTAATTTACTGTGTTTTTGTCCCTTAACATTATAGAGTAAACCTTCCTCCAAATCATTATAAGGTTTTAGAAAACTAATTTATTAAGGCTAGAAGACATTTCATTGAATACGTGTACCATAAATAAGCTTTAAATTCCCCTACAATTGGACATTTGAGAACATTTCCTTTTTTACAACAGTAGTAAATAATATGATAAACATCGTGTTCTATAAAAGCTATTTTATTAATACTTCTTGGGCTTCTTTGTATTTCATGTATATTCATTCATTTGAAATTACCAGGTCAATGGGGTGCCTGGGTGGTTCAGGCACAGTCGGTTAAATGTCTGACTTCGGCTTAGGTCATGATCCTGGCCTGTGGGTTGGAGCTCCGAGTCGGGCTCTGTGCTGAAAGCTCAGAGCCTGGAGCCTGCTTCGGGTTCTGTGTTTCCATCTGTCTCTGCCCCTCCCCTACTCGTACTCTCTCTTGATAATAAATGAACATAAAAAAAAAGAAATTACCAGGTCAAAGGACATGGCTATTTTAAGACAATGTGTGTGTGTGTGTGTGTGTGTGTGTGTGTGTGTGTGTGTGTGTACATGCATGCCCTTGTCAGATCATTTTTCTAAAACATTACACCATTTTATACTCTCAAGAACAATGTATGAGCTGGATATATAACTTTTAGGACCATAGCATCATGTGATATATATGGATCTATGAATCTTTCTATACCAAAGCTGAATCTTAGCAAACAATGGCCATTTTCTTTTTTTAAAGTTTATTTATTTATTTAGAGAAAGAAAACACACGAGCACACGAGCGAGGGAGGGGCAGAAGGAAAGAGAGAGTCCCAAGCAGGCTCCGTGCTGATAGCGTGGAGCCTGGCCCAGGGCTCACGATCAATGACCCCATGAGATCATGACCTGAGCCCAAACCAAGAGTCAGATGCTTAACCGACCAAGCCACCCAGGCACCCCAACAATGGCTGTTTTCTATTCAAAATCTTTGGGATTGCATAGTTTCTGGATGGCCCAGAAAGTTTACAAATGGCAAAGCAAACACTTTTATCAAAGGACAACTTCAAAGCATAGTGTTGGGACTCACAGACTAAAGAGTTACCAAAATGCACATAAGCAAAGATTGGTCCTCCTGGGAAACCGAGTGCTTTAGTCAGGTTTTAACTAGAACACAAGAAATTTCTTTTATGCTGTGATTAGTATTTTACGTTTCTTTTTGTCTGGCAGCTACTTCCATGGTATCCTCACATAATATCTACTATCTACTAATTTAATCTGTCACACTCTGTGCCTCCATACATTGCTGCTTATATTTAGAATCAGTTCTCTCTCTCTCCAAGAACCAGGCAGGTTTCAGATCCTGCTAAGCCAGAGGATGTGTGTGTGTGTGTGTGTGTGTGTGTGTGTGTGTGTGTTTTGTAACCCTGTTGTTATATAAAACACACACATGCACACACATTTTAAGAACCCACCCTGAAAAATATGGCCTTTGCTTAAAAAAAAAATAGGAGAAGAAGACAGTTTACACTGCTGTGTAGCAAAGACCATATTTTCTTGTATTTAGGAACAAAGACATGTCAGGCTTTATTGAGCACATCACTAACTATATAACTAGCGTTAAACACTCTATTTGCAACTGTTGCTGTGTATTTTGTGTGTGATTATCACCCCTAGATCTGCATCCTATAAAAAGATATTTCTGTTTGCTTAATTATAAAGCTCTTTATGAACAGGCTCATCTGTAAATAGCTTGGTGCAGCTGAAATAGAAATATAATTATAATGAAGGCAGATGTTTGTGAGATACTGGCTCATGAAACTTGTTCAGAATCTACAAAGGAGAAGCGTGGTGAGCGTGTGTGTACTGGTGGGCCAAAGCTGGGAGCTCGGTGCATTCACCTCTACACTTACTTTACAGTCATCTTTTTTTTTTTTTTTCTTCTGCTCAACCTTTTCTTCTCTAGATCTCTGTAATTTGGAAAAGGAGAGGCTTTACCTCATGTTATTCCTGAGTTTCAGGGGAAAATAATTGGTTTATAGAAGAGTCTGAGGCAAAGCCAAAAAGAATAAAATCACTATGTTGAATTTAGGGGAAAGAGGCGGTGTTTACGGCTCTGGTTCCATCATTTATGCAACTTGGGTTGGGTTTTAGTGGCTTGAGATTGGAGATCAAAGATCTCAGTGTGGTTCAGATGTCAGAGATGAAAAGATCCTTTTTGTCACTGCAGATTTTCTAGAAAGACCCCATGGGTAGAGAGAAGGTTAAAAACATGCTGATGTAAGAAGCTTTAACTAGTCTCCACTCTGGAAAGTGGATGTGCTGATAAGTGATTCTAGTGAACTGATGCGTAGAGGCTCGGGCAGACACAGGAGTTCGTGTGAGGTTTAAAAGAAAAAAAAAATGTATACACACACACACACACACACACATCCAATCAAATAATTATTTCCAGGTAGATAATTGTTCTGTTTAAGCTTTTTGCTTCAAACTAAATTCTTTCTGAATTCTTTTGTAAACGGACATGGTCTTAAAATTACCGCATTTGCTTTGTCCAAGTTTTCTGAGCCCATTACCGTACGCACTTTGAAAGTGTTAGCGCTTAGTTTTTAGTTGTTAAGTAATTGACTGAATTAAGACACAGATTAATCTCCTGATGTAATCTTTCTGTGGGCACTTTCTCTGCGGTCATGCTTTGAAGCCATTTATAGCTATGTATTGGTATTTCAGAATGGTGTTGAGAGAGCCGTAGGCATTCATAATTATGATTTTCAAATGTAAATCAAGATGAAGTATTCCCCACATGTGTCCCATGTGATGAAATATATGTGCCCCTGAGATACTAACTATAGATTGTACTTTTAAAAGTCCAGTTAATTACATTTTAGTTTCAGTAGGACGTTAGGATTTTCATGGTGGATCTGCTCCTTCCATCAATTCTCCCATGATGGGAAGAATATCTCTCATTTCTCTATTATACATGTATTTATATATCTGTTATGGATACGAATATAAATCTAACTGTCTATCATCTCCTGTATTTTTTGCACTTGAACACCTGCCAGCCACCAAAGTTACCGCATGTACTGGCAACTGGAAACCAAGCATTACGAATGTAAATAAACATTGTTACAAATGATATTCCTCAGTAATCTACCATCTCAAGGGAAAGTCTCAATGAGTGAGCTTTTGGTGCACCGTCCCTCTTCGTCGTGTAAAATTTTCAAAGTTGTCACTGTTTATCTGGCTGGCAATCGGTCTGATGGCCTCCCCGGGAGCTGTGAGCACCCCATCGGACCAGGTGGTGCTTGGGGGGAAGCTCGACATGAATCGGCAGTGAGAAGCTGCTGTCAGAATCTTGTCGGAACAACAAAAGATGGTAACAACAATTACGTATCAAATGCCCGCTGTGTGCCAGGCCTCCTTAGAAGCACATACATAATTTACATACAAAGTGAATTACTACTCCAGCTCTCCACTTGAAGCATGGAGGCTCAGACACATTTAGTACTGTCTCAGTTTGCAATACAAATAAAATCGCTCTGGAGAGCAGTCCTACACATAAAACTTAGAATCCCTGTCTGATTTGGATTGTTTCTTTCGGTTCTAGGTCCTACACATAAAACTTAGAAAGAATCTCTATTTGATTAGGATCGTTTCTTTCAGTTCTAGGCCTTTTAAAAAATTCTCAATATGTATTTCCAGACTTTTCCACTGAAGGCAAATATATGTATACACTTGCACCATATGCACCATGCAGCATTGAAAACTGTCATTTATGAATCCTTAGTACATTGATGGGTAAGACAGGGTATCTCATTTTGCCAGTTGGTGAGGGTGAACCCATTTTCAAATGTGTTAGCCATTTGTATTGATTGTGTAAAACTTAAGTTTAGTCATTTTCATATTTAAAGAAAATTTTAAATATTCAGAGGTGTTATTGTTGATGAGTAAGTGCTCTTTATATATTAACAACATTGGCTTTTTATCATACCCATTGTAACTATATTTCCAGTTTCTTTACCTTACTTGCTTTAGAATGTGGCTATTATGTTTAAGACATCATTCAGACTTACCAGTGGTGTCTTTGTTTTGTTTTGCATTGTTTAAATGCTTAGGGAGTCCTTTTCTATAAAGATCAGTTAGATTTACATGTATTTCCCTTTCTGTGCTTTCTTTTTAAATTTTCTTTCAACTCTAATACAGATAGAATTTATTTTTGGTAGAAGGTAAAGTTCTAACTTGATTTTAGTTAACATTAAATTTTTTAGAAACACTGGTCACGTTGAATAAGCCATCCTTTCTCTCTGGTTTGTGATATTTCTGTAGATTTCTGTAGCAGAGACCCCTGTACATTTCTCTGTGTTGGGGGGGGGGTGTTGTCTTCTGTTGCTATTTTCTCTCATTTGTTTATTTCTGTCAATTCTTACACAAATACGAAAATGCCTTTTTTTTTGTGAGAGAGCGAGAGGGAGAGAGCATGCTTGGGGGGTGGGTCAGAGGAAGAGGGAGAGAGGATTTTAAGCGGGGTCTACCCCCAGCTTGAAGCCTAATGGGGGGCTCAATCTCACAATGCTGAGATCATGACCTGAGCCGAAATCAAGAGTTGGACGCTTAACTGACTGAGCCATCCAGGTGCCCCATAAAATGACTTTTTCTTGATTTAGTTTTTTTTTTTTTTTTAATTTTTTCGATGTTTATTTTTGAGAGAGAGAGAGATGGAGGGAGACAGAGGGAGACAGGGAGTGCTTGCGCATGGGGGAGGCTCAGAGAGAGGGAGACAGAGGATCCAAAGCTCCACGCTGACAGCAGAGACCCTGACGCGGGGCTTGAACTCACGAACCAGGCGATCATGACCTGAGCCGAAGTCAGACGCTCAACCGACCGAACCACCCAGGCGCCCCTCTTGATTTGGTTTTAAAATAAGTTTTACGATTTAGTTAGGTAAACTATCCTCCCGCTAGTCACTTGTGTTGAAAAATATTTAAAGTGATTTTTATATATTCTTCAAAATGAATTACAGAATTATTTGTTCTGATATGAAAAATGGTAGTTGGGATTTTGATGAGAATTTCATAATCGATCACAAAAATAATTTTTATGACATTTTCAGTGCAAGTTTACTGAAGGGAACCAATCTGTAAGAGGCCCGAAGGCAGTTAGAGGGAGTTGGATATAGTTTGTATTTATTGGTGACAAATGAGCTCCGTTTCAGGATAAAATGGTGAACTCGCCCTCCTGTCTACTCTCCCTGCAAGCGTGGTGCACGAACTTCCCAAGAGCCATTTTCATCACACTTGGAGGCTTTTTTTTTTTTTTTTAACTTCCTTCCTTCCTAATTTAGGCTCATTTGAAATAGCTGGGGTAGATGGATATCTGGATCTTAATTAAGAGTGCAGCGCTCTGGTACAGGCATCCAGTTACACTCTTCTGGTGAGGATCAGCATCGTCTCCAGCTTTCAGAAGAAGGCAGGCTTACAAACTTCTCATTCTCTGCTCCTGTCTTCTTCCCATTAGGTGCTCCTCAGCCTTCCTTTCTATTTTCCTAATAATAGCTTTCACTGCAGCCCGTTCGGAGTGTTGGGCCCGCAGCGGGGTGGCTGTTCGGATGCTCTGTACGCTGTCACTCCTTGCGATCGCAGGGCTCTGGGGGTCCTGCATCCAACTGAAGACAAAAGCCGGCTCCTCGGCTCCTTGGCTCCTCGGGAGTATATGCTGCTTGGGGTCCAGGCTTGTCTGCTGGCACACACATCCTGCCACATCTCTCCAGAGCTGCTGGCTGGTCTTCAACTTGCCGGTCTAGAATCTTCTCTCATTCTTAAGTATTATCGAGGACTCTGTAGAGATTTCGTGTACTTGGGTCATATCTGCTTATATTTACTGTATTAGAAATTAAAATGGGGGGGTGCACGTGGGTGGCTCAGTTGGTTAAGCGTCCAACTTCCGCTCAGGTCACGATCTCACGGTTCGTGGGTTTGAGCCCCACATCGGGCTCTGTGCTGACGGCTTGGAGCCTGGAGCCCGCTTCGGATTCTGTGTCTCCCTCTCTCTCTGCCCCACCCCGACTCGTGCGTGCACGCTCTCTCTCAAAAAATAAATAAACTTAAAACAAATTGAAACAGGGACGTGTCTAAGGCAGAAGGATGTACAGTTGCCCCTTCCACACATCCTGTCAGGGCTTGTCTTGCAGCTTGAGGAAGGAAGCTGCCAGGTTGGGAGAGGCCTGAGAGAGGGACCATGTGACGGGAGCTGACGGGAGCTGACAGCAGCCTCAGCCGAAGGCCAGTGGCCAAAGGAGGTGTGTTCTTCCAGCAGCTGAGGGGGCTCAGAGGCCTCTCTTTCCCTCCACGAGCCTCTGACGAGACCACAGCGTGGAGCACACCTCCGTGCAGCCTCGTCACGCCTTGAGCAGAGCAGAGGACCTTTCTAAGCCATACCCGGGCTCCCGAGCACAGAGACAGTAAGATAAAACATGTGTGTTCTTTGGCTTCGCTAGTTCAGTGGTAGTTACCCAGCGTAGAAAGTGAATACACACGTGCTGGCCAGATAGCTGAGCGGTATTTCTGTGAGACCAACAAAAACAGTGGATTCCTTCCTAGATATAAAATAATGTCTATTATAAAAATCTGCCTCATTTGAAGGAAGCCAATCAGGAGAACTTAGAAACAAACTGATCACTCATGATCCTTCCGTAAATTGGGATCGTTGCCACGGAAGCCCTCCAGGGCAAGATACCAGGAGGATGGGAAGGGGCCGTCATGTAGGAAGAAGCCACTTGGTAAGCAGCATTCCACACCTGTGGTTCGGTTGGCCAGCCACGAACCCAGGGAGCACGGAGCTGTGACTGGACAGGCGGCGGTCTTCGAACCATGTGCAGCAACCGTCAGAACGTGACTGACCTTCTGACTGCAGAACCGACGTGGAAAGTTCAGGATCCATGAGATCCATTGAGCCTGAATCCTGTACTGTCTCTAGACTTCCATTTGTACAACACAACGTCTCTGTAATTTGACTACTATTACTGCTGATGATATGTCATTTCTTGCTGCACTTCACATTTGTCATTTCACTTAACCCTTAAAACTGGGATTAGAGGAAGGATGGTTAACCTCACTTTAGGGACAGAGAGATGGTCACACAGCCAATAAGCAGAGGGAGGAACTCCTACCCAGTACTGTCTGATTAAGGCCAGTACTTTTCCCACCATACCTCGTGCATGTTCTCTGTGGATACTTAATACATTGGTGATTTCAGAGTCAAAATGAAATGTGAACGATACCCAGTCAATTCTGCCAATTATACAAAAATAAATTGAGGCCTTGATGGATTAGGGATGGATGGCAACTATTTCTATTTTGGGAGAATGAAGAAGTGAGATGCACAGATATGGTGTACAAGATGATGAATTACCACAGCTATTCTTTCAATTTGAAAATTTGAGGTGGCAAAAAAACAGACACTCAGATCAGTGGAACAGAATAGAGAACCCAGAAATGGACCCACAAACGTATGGCCAACTAATCTTTGACAAAGCAGGAAAGAATATCCAATGGAAAAAGACAGTCTCTTCAGCAAGTGGTGCTGGGAAAACTGGACGGCGGCATGCAGAAGAATGAACCTGGACCACTTTCTTACACCATCCACAAAAATAAACTCAAAATGGATGAAAGACCTCAATGTAAGACAGGAAGTCATCAAACTCCTCGAGGAGAAAGCAGGCAAAAACCTCTTTGATCTTGGCCGCAGCAACTTCTTACTCAACACGTCTCCGGAGGCAAGGGAAACAAAAGCAAAAATGAATATTGGGACCTCATCAAAATAAAAAGCTTCTGCACAGCAAAGGAAACAATCAGCAAAACCAAAAGGCAGCCGACAGAATGGGAGAAGATCTTTGCAAACGACATACCAGATAAAGGGTTAGTATCCAAAATCTATAAAGAACTTATCAAACTCAACACCCAAAAAACAATCCAGTGAAGCAAAAGACATGAATAGACACTTCTCCAAAGAAGACATCCAGATGGCCAACCTACATATGAAAAAATGCTCCACATCACTCATCATCAGGGAAATACAAATCAAAACCACAATGAGATACCACCTCACACCTGTCAGAAAGGCTAACTTTAACAACTCAGGCAACAACAGATGTTGGCGAGGATGCGGAGAGAGAGGATCTCTTTTGCATCGTTGGTGGGAATGCAGGCTGGTGCGGCCACTCGGGAAGACAGGATGGAGGTTCCTCAAAAAACTAAAAATAGAACCACCCTACGACCCAGCAATCGCACTACTAGGCATTTATCCACGGGACACGGGTGTGCTGTTTCGAAGGGACACATGCACCCCTGTGTTTATAGCAGCACGATCAACACTAGCCAAAGTATGGAAAGAGCCCAAATGTCCCTCAATGGATGAATGGATAAAGAAGATGTGGTATATATATATACAATGGAGTATTACTCAGCATTCAAAAAGAATGAAATCTTACCATTTGCAACTACGTGGATGGAACTGGAGGGTATTATGCTAAGTGAAATTAGCCAGTCAGAGAAAGACAAAAATCGTATGATTTCACTCATATGAGGACTTTAAGAGACAAATCAGATGAACATAAGGGAAGGGAAACAAAAATAAAAACAGGGAGGGGGACAAAACAGAAGAGACTCATAAATATGGAAGACAAGCTGAGGGTTACTGGAGGGGTTGTGGGAGGGGGGATGGGCTAAATGGGTAAGAGGCATTAAGGAATCTACTCCTGAAATCACTGTTGCACTATGTGCTAACTAATTTGGATGTAAATTAAATAATAAAATAAAAAATATATATGTATATGTATAAAGAGAAAGTTTGAGGTTACATTACATAAAATTCTTTTTTTTTTTTTTTTTTACAAACTGGTGTTGTACCTGTTTAGTATATATATTCTTAATGTAGGAAATCTTCTAAGAGAGACCTTGCCTTGCATTTATTAGAAAACTTGATAAAGGATGGGGAAAAGGCATGTTTTGCTTATTTTCAAAAACACAACAAATAATAAACCATCAACAAAGTGAAAGGCAACCAATAGAATGGAAGAAAATATTTGCAAATTGTATATCTGATAAGGGGTTAATATCAAAAACATACAAAGAACTATGCAACTCAATAGCAAAAACCCCAAGCAATCTGATATTTCAAATGGGCCGAGGAGGTGAATAGACATTTTTCTAAAGAAGACATACAAATGGCAAACAGGTGTATGATACGGGCTCAGCATCACTAATCATTAAAGAAATGCAAATCAAAACCACAATGAGATGTCACCTCACACCTGTTAGAATGGCTAGTCTCAAAAAGATGCGTGATAACAAGTATTGACAAGGATGTGGAGGAAAGGAATCCCTCGTTCCTTGTTGGTGGGAATGTATGCTGGTGTGCAGGTATGGAGGGTCCTTAAAAAAATTGACAATAGAACTACCATATGATCCAGCAAGCCCACTTCTGGGTATGTACCCAAAGGATGCAAAATCACTGTCTCAGAGAGATGTCTGCACATTCACGTTCATTGCGGCATTATTTACAATAGCCAAGCCTTGGGAACAACCTAATTGTCCATCAACAGATGAAATAAAGAAAACGTGATGTGTACATACAATAAAATATTATTCAGCCATTAAAAGAAGGAATTCCTTCCACGGATGAATCTTGAGGTACCTAGGTGAAATAAGACAGAGAAAGACAGACGCTATGTGATCTCACTTGTATGTGGAATCTAAAAACAAACAAAAACAAAAACAAACCACAAACACACACACAGAAACAAGATTGATGGTTGCTAGAAGCAGAGGAGGGAGGAGGTGAGGGAGATATGGATGAAGATGGTCCAAAAGTACAAAACTTACACTTAGAAGACAAGTAAGTTCTGAGGATGTAATGCACAGCATGGTGACAATAGTTGACTATACTGTGTTGTATATTGGAAAGTTGTCAAGAGAGTAGACCTTAAAAGTTCTGATCCCAGGGAAAAGATTATGACTAAGTATGGTGACAGGTGTTAACTAGAATTATTGTGGTAATCATTTTGCAATACGTACATATATCAAATCTTATGTTGTACACCTTAAACTAATACAGTGTTATATGTCAATTGTATCTCAATTAGGGGAAAACCCCCACAAATAGAAATTCAGCAATCCCTGAATTTCTTAGATTGTTTTAAATACCAGATGTGTGTGTGTGTGTGTGTGTGTGTGTGCGCGTGTGTGCGTGTGTTGTCTGTCTGTCTAGCAAAACCCATTTCCAAACATAAGGAAACACTCATCTGTGTTCCATGTTCTGCCTCTGTCATGAACAGAATCAGTTAATGTGTCTAAATGCCTTTATATACGGAAATGTAACCTATTCATTGTTATGTACACATCATTAAAATTGGTAATCTCACAATTATTTTTGATTTTCGTCCTTTTAGTCTCTGGCTGCTTTGGTAAAAGAAAACGATTAAATGCCCTCACATTTCCCCAAACATGACTAAATTGATAGTTTTTGCAATGTAAATCATGGGTTGAAAGTGTGTATCCTGTAGGATGATGAAAGGATTTTGGACTTTCTCATACCTCTGCCCCTCCCCTTTCTTTAGAGAGGGTTGTTAACAAGACCTTAGAAGTTGTGATCTAAAAACCAGACATAAACACGGGGTGCCTACATGGCTCAGTCGGTTGAGTGTCTGACTTTGGCTCAGGTCATGATCTCGTGTTCATGGGTTAGAGCCACACATCGGGCTCTGTGCTGACAGCTCAGAGCCTGAAGCCTGCTTCAGATTCTCTGACTCCCTCTCTCTATGCTCCTCCCCTGCTCGTACTGTGTGTGTGTGTGTGTGTGTGTGTGTCAGAAATAAATAATAAGATAGATAGATAGATAGATAGATAAAAACCAGACATAAACATAAGGTAGATACAGAATCAACTCTGAAATTATTTGAATGTCCATGCATGTCCAGCTGGCCCCTGCAGGCAGGAAGAATAAAAAAAGGGGAATCAAGCAGTAAATAGACTATCTTGTATGACTCTTTGTGTAGGATTTTTGCGGGGGCTCTGGTGTTCCAGTTCCATCTGGAACCTGTTGTCCAGGCATCCCACCTAGCTTAGCAGTGCTGTAGAGTCTCAGGTTGGAAATTTCATACCCCAAGGCCTTGAGCCATCACTCTCCCCTCTTGTATTTACAACGTGGGACCTTGCACAGTGGCCCTGACCCCATGGTTCTCACAATTGTCAGTCTAGGCGACAGAGGTGCTTCTATCCTTACACTCAATTAAACACATCTTTATCTTGGAATCCATCTTCCTAGGGGATGAGCAGATCTTGCTGAATGGACACAGAGGTGTAAGAACATAGTGGCCCCTCAGTTGGCCTCATGTGTCCAGAAGCCGTTGGCTCATCTGGTCCCACTGGGAGCTGACTCCAGGGTTTGGTTGTCTCTCAGAGCACACAGCTTCCTCCCCATGCTGCGACAGGAAGTGAATGGTGGAGAAAAGGAAATAGATCTGATCAATGAGTGCTCAGTAAAACCTGAGCTTCCTGTAGTCATCAACAGGGTTTACAAACATCCATTTCTCTCCCACTACGACTAGATTCAAGCCCTAAGCCATTTCCAGACTTACCCTGGACCAAGTTACAGCACCGCTCTTGAAATCTCTCTTTAATCATTTGAACTTAAAACCACCTAAATAAATAGTGGTGTAATTATAAATGTATGTGTGTTGTGGGTAGAAGGCAGAGATAGAAGGAAAGAAAGTGTGCAAGGAATTGAGGGTTTATAGTGGGAGCTCATCTATTCTTTAATGACTAACAGCATTGGGTGGGTTGTATTTTCAGAAACCAAAATCGACTTTCTAGTTCACACTGAAAAGCATGTTTCTGTTCTTGGCTTCAATTGTCTACATGTTTTAGGATTCTTATTTCTTTAAGCCCTAGAATTCTAAGCTATCTAGGTTAGTTGGAGATTTGTATTGAGGCAGTCAGAAAAATGAACTTTGCCTTTTGATGACAGATGCCAGGCAAACATTCCACATGTCATAGCTGGAAATAAATGTGAGCCACAGATAGTTCTATTCCCTAATGTTTACAAATTGATTTTATTCTTTGGAGTCTCCTCCTCTTTGGTCCTGGTTTGATCTTAATTATCCATGCTTCATCAAGCCTTCGTTTCCTCTGTCTTTTGATATTGTCCAGAGTTTCCAATCGGCAGGACGTGTTGGGTGTGGTAAATCTCACTCATAACTTGGGTTTCCATTTCCAGTTGGTGATCATTTAGAGTGTTGAATTGCAGGGATCTGCTGGCAAGTTTTCCTGTGTGTGTGTGTGTGTGTGTGTGTGTGTGTGTGTGTGTGTGTGAGTGTGTTGCTTCTGTTAAACATTAAGTATCAGAAATTGGCTTCACAGATTTCATTTATGCCCTGTAGAGGGGGTCTATCTTTATTGCTTTTTTTGCAATCTTTTTTGCAAAGATGCAGGACTTGAAGCCACACTGTTCATTCCCAATCCATTGCTACTCCTGATGTGCCTGCTGATTGATTTCAATGAATGAAATCTGGTTCGTGGTGTGGCATCATTCATTTCACCATTTAGGCACATTTGTATTAGGCATCTGCCATGTGCTGGACCCTGTGAATAGTGAACAAATTGACATAGCCTTGCCCTTATGAAACTTTGGTCTAGTAGGAGAGATAGCCCATAAGTAAATAACAAGCAATGGTTATGGACTCGGGACCATAAAAGCATCATGAAAAGGGAGTATGGAACTTTTGGAGGGCCTCTAATCATTGACTTGCCAACGCAGCCTCCTTTCGGAAATCGCTTTAGAGCTGGGATGTGAAGGGTGAGAAGGGGTTAAATTAACCAGGTGAAGAGAAGGAAGAACACACAGGAGAAATGTCCTGGGGGTGTGAGCCGGCTGTGAGAGATCCGCATGGCTCTGGGGGCTGGAAGAATAGTGTGTTTGCAGTGGGGAGAACAGGGGTGGTCTATGGTGAGGTGAGACCAGACAGGTAGGGGGCCAGACCATCCAGAGCCTTTAAACATGTTGTCCTCACTGTAAGAAGAGTGGGCAGGGAGGGTGGGACCGCAGGCCTGGATTTCTGGCAGGGATCGAGGTGGGGGCAGACTTACCGGATGCCCGTTAGTCGCATCCACACCACAGGTGACGGTGGCCGGGCCAGGGTTGGGCACGGAGGTGGGTGGTGGTGGGTAGTTTTGAGAGACCTTTATGAGGTAACATCAGGAGGATTCTGTGAGACATTGACTATGGAGATTGAGTTGAGGGAAGCTGTGGCCACTTCTAGGTTCCTGCCTTATGCCAGAGGATGGATGACGATGTTTCAGCGAGGTGGGGACAGTGGAAGACTGCCATTATAGGGATTATAGGGAGAATAGCACAAATTTGAGGTACTTTTCAAACATCCAACTAGATTTCTGAGGTAGGCATTTGGCTATCTGATTCCAGGGGAGAGATCTGAGTTGGAGCCCTGATGCTCTGAGTCCTTTGATTATACCTAGTATTTAAAGCCAGAGGTATGAGTGAGATCACAGGACAGAGACGTGAAGGTGAGAAGGTGAGCCCTGAGCTCCGGCATCGGGGGGCCTCGCGGGAGAGGGCGCCCTGTAGCAGAGGAGGAGACTGTGTGTTCCGGGACAGCCAAGGGAGTGGGCTTGTTCTAACGCGGAGGGAGTGGTGGTCGGTCTGAAAAGCTGCTGAGAGATACAGTTCGATGGGGACTGACTGTTTCCACTGGATTGAGTGACACAGGGAGCTGGCTTGGTGTGGAGATGGGGGCCGAGGCCAGGCTGAAGGAAACCAGCATGGAAACCTTCATGAAGCTCAGAGATCATCTCGACCGTCCATCTCTCTTTTCAGGTGGGGAAACTGAGGTCCAGGTACGGGGAGAGATGCATTCAGGGTGAGGAACACCCAGGAGAACCATTCCTTCATGAGGCAGGGACCCCCTGATGGTGTCCACCTGTTTTCAGGGCCCCAGAAATACCAGACTCTCATTTGAGATTTGCTGGGGGGGGTGTGTGGGTATTCAAAGGGACCCCAGATGGTGCTGCTCTCTGGGCACCTTCTGGATATGCAGGGCTCCTGGTTGGCTGAGCAGAGGGCTTTGCAGAGGTGGGGCTGACTGCAACTCTCCGTTCAGAGAGGGGGTAGAGGGGGGAAGGGCAGGAGGAGCCCATCGTCGAGAGCGGGGACCTGTACTCTTGGTCAGCTGCCCAGGCTGCTCCTCTACTGTCTTTCCCCCAGGGTGGAAAGCTGTTTGTCTACTGAAGTGGCAAGAAAGTTGGGAGAGCCCCCCAGTCTGCAGTCAGCCTCAGGGTGAAGGACTCTGGGGACAGAGGAAGGGGAGGCAGCGTTTAAGAGAGGAAACAGATGGACGTGTGGAGCTGAGGCACAGAAACCGGGAGAGACCTCTGGAAGACTCTCCGGGCCAAGAAGGGGCTCCCTGTGAAGAAAGCCAATGGCGGGGCAGGGGAGGGGTGGGGGGGAGTTGTGCCAGCCTCACAGCCCCAGCCAGAGACATGGCCCTGCCCGCTCCCGTCCCAGGCAGCTCTAAGCCCTGGGTACTTGCAGGTCTGGGTCCTGAGCTTGGGGCAGAGAGGATGACACGAGAGGACCTCGTTCTGAGTTGGCCTAGAATAGCATGCCTTCACCCTGAATCCACTAAATACAGCCCATTATGCACGACTGTGCGAGAGGCTGCACACCAGGGGCATCCTTACTCATTCTCTGTGGCACAAAGCTGGGAGCTGTTTCCCTGTGAGAGGATCCATCTCGGGGACTAAGCTGGAAAGCCTTGTTTCACTGCTCTCCCTGCTCTGACTCCCTGCACCTGATGCGGGACCCTCACAGGCCTGGATCCCGCCCTTCTTGTCTCCCCTGGCCCTCTTCCCGGTGGTGCCGAGCGATCCTGCTCTGGGAGGCGGGCCGGATTCTCCCCGGAACGTTGGAGAAGGCCATGGCACTGGGCCCCCACCCTGCTGCGTCACCCGAGGGCACAAGTCCACTCAGCAGCCTCCCTGTGGATCCAGCTCTGTCATCCTCAGAGCCCCCCCCCCCCCCCCCCCCCCCCCCCCCCCCCCCCCCCCCCCCCCCCGCCCCCGCCCCCCCCCCCCCCCCCCCCCCCCCCCCCCCCCCCCCCCCCCCGCCAGCCTCCACAGGTGGCCTGGGGCTAGGGCCACACTAGCCGATGCCCCACGGCCCGCACGTCTGGCCTAATCTGTCCCTGGATGGAATCGAAGCCGCGGCCGAATGGCTCAGTTGCCTGTGTCCTCGGCAAGCGCCCCCCGAGGGGAGGGCACGAGTTCTTGATGTGCACACAGAGCAGTGACCAGCCCCTTGGTCGCTCAGCCTCACAGTGCGTGGGTGAGCTGGCAGTGGTTCCCTGGGTATGGTCTGCGGTTCTCAGAGTCGGCTGCCCGTTGGAATCACTGGAGGTGCTTCTAGAAGTCTCCAGTGTCCGGGCCACACCAAAGACCGAGCAAATCGGAGCCACTGAGAGCGGCCCCCAGGCATCAGTCAGTTGTAAAGGCCTCAGTGTATTCTGCCAGCCGCCAACCTTGAGAACCCCCTGGTTTAAGGGAAACATAGACTCCTGTCAAACAAACCATCTGTGCAGTTTCTTTTTCTCTTTCCCTGCATTCTCTCTCCTCAGCTCTCAGTCTCTTTCCCGTCCTTCCTTCCTTCCTTCCTTCCTTCCTCCCTCCCTCCCTCCCTCCCTCTCTCCCTCTCTCTTTCTCTTTCCTCTTTTTTTTTCTTTCCCCCCCCCCCCCCCCCCCCTTTTTCTCTATCTCCCTCTGCCCTCTTTCTCTCTTTCTTTCCCACTTTCCCTTATTTCTTTTCTTTTGTGAGTTTCATTGATTTGGAAACTCTTCCCTTTTGGCTACTCGTTTCATAAATGTATTACAAAGATTTTCTTAACTGCCTTATTGTGTGTTCGGCATTGTGTGTTCAGTGATTTAAAAACAATGTGACAACAGCAACAACAAGAAACCAGAACCAAAAGAAAAAGAAAAAGACAGGCTCCTTCACTCCACAGAGTTTACGGTCTATAAGAAAGACACTCCTCAGGTGAACACAAAACAAATATATTATTTTAAATTGTGACGCAGACCGTGAACCCAAGGATAGAATGCTGACATCCTAATTTTCGGTGTGATGGGATTCGGAGGTGGGACCTGGGGGCGGTGATTAGGTCTTGAAAGTGGGATCCTCATGAGGGGCATTAGTGCTCTTACAAAGGACACCCTGGAGAGCTCCCTTCCCCCGCCGGAAGGTACAGGATGAAGACACGGTCTGTGACCCAGGAAGCAGGTTCTCACCAGATGCTGGGTCTGCCGGCACTTTGATCTCAGACTTCCAACCTCCAGCACTGTGACAGTAATTGCGTGGAAAAAGGCTATTATGTCAATATGAGAATGTGTCATAACTAGACATAAAAAGCTGAAAGATATTTCCTTCAGTTAAGGCATATGACTGGGCCCTCTTACTATTAAACATGGCTTTTAGAAATGCAGGGTCCACTAATTTCATTTTCTGTCAGTATTTAATGGCTTATCAGTGCTTTCCTCCCCTCTAATAATGAATTTTAAATAACAAAAGAAATGGCCAGCAGCTTTAATTTAAAAATGAAACTAGATATTGGAATCAATTTGATACTTAAAATTTTTTTTAAAGTTTTATTTATTTTTAAGAGAGAGAGAGAGCAGGGGAGGGTCAGAGAGAGGGAGACACAGAATCCGAAGCGGGCTCCAGGCTCTGAGCTGTCAGCACAGAGCCTGATGTGGGGCTTGAAGCCACAAACCCTGAGATCATGACCTGAGCTGAAATCAGACAGTCAACCTACTGAGCCTCCCAGGCACCCCCAATCTGATACTTTTTTTATTTAAAAGAGAGTCTTGTCTAAGCCATTTGGCCCATGGGATTGTTCCCTAGCAGCCTGACCCCTCTTGAGGAGGGTAGCATTTAAACTATGACCGGAGAGGTGAAAAAGGAACCAGTCAGAGAAGAATGAGAATAAGAACATCCCAAAGACAAGAGCACATGGGAAGGGTGGGGTTGGACAGACATGAGGACATCTGGGGACCCCCAGGACAGTGTGTGGTCTCAGCAAGGATCGGAGGGACCAGGCTGGGCTAGGAGTGAGGGTCAGCCATGCAGAATTAGAAGCAGGAGGCCGGCCATCATGAGCCTCTGTTGTTAAAATATCATCACGGAGAATTAATTCGTGGAATTAATTAATTATAAATATTCCACTTCCAAAAATGAAGATTTACTCAGAATAAAACCCTAAAACGAATTGGGAGTATGTTGCAGGAATCATCCTAAAGATGTAGGCTTATTATTGAACACCTCACATTTGGCAACTGTCGTGTTAGCAGAATGCCTTTTCTTTTGCTAGGCCTCCAGCAAAGGGAAGCGAGTCAATTCAGCGGGGAATTTGTGAGAGCGGGATTTGTTGCTGCTGTCTTTGTCCTTGGTGCCTCAGGTCACAGGATTCCAGCTCCTCTAGCGTGACCTTGGGCTTCATTTGCCTGGTGCCTTTTCTCTGCTGTTTCACCATTAGCCTTAAGCTTTTCCTTCGTGCTCCTGCCTTGGAGAGACTCTCCCTGCGCACCCTCACCCCTGCCCAGTGACAGTCTTCTGTTGTCCTGGTTCAGCCTGCATCTCGGGCAGATCCCGTGCCCCTAGTTCCCAGGGTGGCCCTCTCAGGGAATGACCATGTCCTCCCACCAGCAGGGGATGTCTAATTTTCCCAGCCCAGGACAGTCTCTGATACGCCCTCTCTGGGGGTAGAATATGTTTTCTCCTCTTTGCCAAAGTTGCAGTGTATTTCACCTGGGGCCTTGGAGCAATCAGGTTTGCTGTCTTTCTTTCCTCTAGTGTCTTAAGTCTCGTATTCCCTAAAGTAGATGGAGGGGTGGGGGCAAGGTCTGAGTGGAGCTTTATGGCCTCCTGCTGCTGCCATCCCCCACTCCCCCCCACATACACCTGCCCAGGGGGCTTCCTCACGTTCCTGCCCTTCCACAGTGGTGTTTTGTTGTTGTTGTTATTTTAAGTTTTTATTTAAATTCTAGTTAGTTAACCTATAGTGTGGTAGTGGCTTCAGAAGTAGAACCTAGTGATTCATCACTTAGGCATAACACCCAGCGCTCATCACAAGTGTCCTCCTTAATGCCCATCACTCATTTAGTCCACCCCCCACCTACCTCCCCTCCAGCAACCTTCAGTTTGTTCTCTGTATTTAAGAGTCTCTTCTGGTTTGCCTCCCTCTCTTTTTTTTCCCCCTTCCCCTCCGCAGTGCTCTTGTAAGCACCTACTGAGGTCCACAGAGAGGAAGTGGAACTCGGTGTGAACCCCCTGAGGTTGGGACACCCAGGGGTTCCATAGCATCTGGTAGTGCACCCTCAGTTACATCCACTCCAAGAAGCCATTGCTCACATCCACCTCCCTTCCAGTTCCCATCTTTGCCTGTGTTTTGAATTTCTTAGTTGTACTGAGACCTCTGGTCTCTTATGAGTTCAGGAAATATTGTGATCTTACAGGTTACTGTCTTTTCTTTTTCTTTATTTTTTTTTTAATGTGTATTTACTTTTTAGAGAGACTGAGAGTACGAGTCAGAGGAGGGGCAGAGAGAGAAGGAGACACAAAATTCAAGGCAGGCTCCAGGCTCTGAGCTGTCAGCACAAAATTCAAGGCAGGCTCCAGGCTCTGAGCTGTCAGCACAGAGCCCATCGCGGGGTTCGAACTCACAAACTGTGAAATCATGACCTGAGCCAAAATCAGACACTTCACTGACTGAGCCACCCAGGTGCCCCTATTTTTCTTGAATTAAGGATGGGAACAACATTTTTTTTCCCCACGTCCTTGGTCTCTTCATCTTTTCAATATATTATTTTTTTAAGTTTATTATTTTTTTTAAATACTTTCCATACCCAACATGGATGGGGCTCAAACCCACAACCCTGAGATCAAGAGTCAAATGATTTTCTGACTGAACCAGCCAGGTGCCCCTTTAACCCATTATTAAAAGAAGATATTTGGGCTTAGCTTTTTGGTTTTATTTTATTTTTAATCCAATCTGACAATCTCCATCTTTAATTAGCAAGTTTAGGCCATTTACATTTAATGTAATTATTTATGTGATTGGATTATACATTGAGGAATTACAGCTATGATAGAACCATAGGTTGTTTTGAGAAGAGCATGTGGTTTGAGGTCCAAGGTTCTAGGCCAGTTATTTAATTAGAGACTTCTTAGTTTGGGTCTTGGCTTCATTTTTTGAACCTCAATTTATTTACTCTTAGAAGGGTGTTATGACACCAGACATAAAGAATTACTTTAGGGATTGTGAAAATTGATGTATCTGATACTGTATTAAAGCTATGTTCTGCTATACAAATATTTTATGGTTTTATGATCAAGGAGGAAACTGTGGTCAAATGGTTCCATGACAACTTAATAGGTTTGTAGTTTTGTTCTGCAGTGATGATGATATAAATGGTGCCTGTAAAACATTTAGCTTCTTTTATGTAATTCTTTCACAATACTTGTCACATCCCTTGTACTTACTTGCTTATGTTTTTCTTGTCAGACTAGGTCCTCATTAAGAGCAGGAAATACAGTTTATTTATGTCTATATTTTTGTGTCTTGCAGAGTGCCTGGCACAATATATGCTCAATATGGGTTTGTAGCATTGAAACACATTTTAAAAATATAGCACTGAAGCTCTCTGCACCAGTCTGAAAATACAGCATTCCCTGGATGAAGCGTAGCTAAGCATTTCAGAATTTGACCAACCTCTGAGGATCTTACTTCAGAGCCTCGATTGCCATCCACATTGCCTGAACCCTTTGACACCCAAGACAGCCTTGGCTAGTCAGCTGGCGTTATGGGTGGTGAAAATTCTTTCCGAAGCTTGTGGGAAATTTGGCTGTCAGGTCACCGTCAGCTACACACAAATGTATTGCCAGGTTTCGCGACTCTGTATGACTAGTCTCCAAGCTGTAGTAATTGTTGCATTTGTGTGCGACTTCTCAACATTCCTGTGACATTACCACCGTGTTGCCACAGCTGTAAAAGGGTGAGAATTAAGTGGGGATTTGCAAACTTTTAGAGAAGCGTGGTTTTTGTATCCACGTGAACGCTCCCTTCGGCCGAGGTGGAACTAAAAGGTTCCTCTCTGGAACTTCCGTTGGAGTTTCTGTGGTTTCGCAGCACGTGCCCAGGTCTGGGTCAGCTAGCTCTGTCTTTTCATCTGCTTCCGAGTGCAGAGGCCCGCATAGGGGCTCAGAGGGGCTTTCTGAGTAGGAATACATGCGCACCACATTCCGAAGGCGATCCTCCCTACCTCGGCCATCTCTAGCCACTCCCAGCTTGCCCTAACTCATCCGCCCTTAGTGGGGGCCACACAACTGAGGGCCACATGTATCCTCACCCGAAATGTTTGTTCTCTCGTAACTTGTTTTTGTGTTGTTCTCATGGATTGCAGTTTCCTCTGTCCAGCAGTCCTGTCTTAAATGTTTATTTTTTGTCTTGGAAGGCCAGGTGTAGAGTAGCGTCAAAGTTGGCTTCTTTCAAGGGTGCCTGTGGCTCAGTGCATTGAACGTCCCGACTCTTGATTTCAGCTCAGGTCATGATCTCATAGTTCATGAGATGGAGTCCACATTGGGCTCTGTGCTGACAGCACAGAGCATACTCGGGATTCGCTCTCCCTCTCTTGCTGCCCCCTACCCCCGCTTGCCCTCTCTCTGTCCCTCCCCCACTCATGCATGCTCTCTCTCTCAAAATAAATAAACGTTAAAAAGAAAAGTGGCTTCTTTCTGAACATTTGCTAACTCTACAGCTAACTCCATCCTTAGAGCTTGGAAGCATTTCACATGAGGATTATGCAGGAGTTAAGTAAACAGAGAGTTGAGATTCAACCGTTCCACATACCTATTTTGGGGAAACAAATTCAAGTTCTTCTTTGTAATAAAACACTACCCGATGCCCAGCGTACGCCAAAGGTTGAATGGGGAAAGGCTCTTAGAAGTAGTTTCGGACCCCAGTGAAAACAATTTTGACCTGCTACTAAGGACAGGTTTGTACTGATACACAACGGTCTAGGCTGGGTCCCCTTTGGTGCCATGAGCCTAATAATTTATGTTGTTTTACCCTCTTCTTAGCTGCCTGGTGGTGGCAAAACTCTGAGACGTTTTCGTTGGCTAATTGGTAGCTGGCTAGCACTGGCCTCTCTGGAGACCCAGATTTCTTTATTGGGGAGACCCTTTTCTTTTCAGGAGAGTTTGGATAAGTGCCCCTACCCTACTTCAGTTGTCACTAGGACTAGGAAGGGAAGTGTGGATTTAGGAGAAGGTGCTATGGAAAAACCAGTGAGGCCTGCTGACTGTGGCAGCTTTAAGCTCTCAGAAGACAATGTTGTGTCTTATCACTCTCTCCTCCTGGCGTAGTCGGCCGTCAGACAATATTTAATGAATACACGATGAATGACTGGATTAAAGGTGTGTGTGTGTGTGTGTGTGTGTGTGTGTGTGTGTGTGAGATTTCGCTGTCAATGGAAGGTTCAGTATGCACAGAGATTTAGTCGTGGAGGCTAGAACTTTCGATATCTGCCTAACCATGATACGCCATGATTTACTTGGTAATGGACACAGCTTAGCAAAATGTGTTTTATCCCCACACCTCACTCATCGTTCAAAGATGCAGGCCAGGTGTCAGTGCAGCCTGGGCCAGGGAGAGCAGTTGGCCCATTAGTTATGATCTGTCATGCCTGTAGACTCCAGGGACCAGGACATTTACCCTCAACATCACAAAGAGAATTAGCACAGTAATGCCTTTGTTCCTAACCACCAAGGCCATTCATCCTGTCCCAGCCTGGCTTCAAGGTCTTTGGAAGCCCTGCCAGCCCTCCCACCTGCCCACCACCTCGTTCTAAGATTCCTCCTGAATGGCATCTTGCATTTGCTACTTCTAGGTGGCTTTGTGGTTGAGCAGAACTCCGTGGCATGCTTCTGCCTTCCCGGAATACAAGGCAGCATTGGGTATAATGATGGCGTTCATCTTCCTATTCCGTTTTTGCTGCATAGTTTTAAATAAAATGAGAATGTGGTTTCAGTTTAATTCAAGAAGTGTTTGGCTAGCGCTTCTAGTGCAATGTGATTGGGAGATAGAGAGTGATTCTTCATTCATGGTAACTGGCAGCACGAGGAATGCTTGTCTTCCCCTGCATGCTAGGCTGGGTTTAGGCAGAGAGAGTGGATTTTCCCTCAGATCTACCCTTCCTCAGTATTTTTCATGTTTGGTCATGAACTACATTTGGTTATGAACTACATTTCACTGTGCCGCCGCCCTCACTGGCATTCCCTTAGCCTCTTCACTATCTCCTTATGAAGAGAGGCATTATCATTTCCACTTTACAGATGAAGAAACTCAAATTCAGGGTCAGGGAGACTGTGTAACATACCCAAAGCAACCTGTACGGAGGAGAAGTAAATTTTTCGGGAACACAGAGCCAGTAAGTGGTGGCGATGGGACCTAAAGACAGGCCTCTGGGACTCCTCAGCCCTAGCTACTAATCTTTCTAAACTGCTTTATAAAATGAACGAATGGATGATCTGTGCCATGGCTTGGATGACTTTGAAGTAAATTTGTAGAGCTGTGATGGACTTTAAAAACACACAGGATAGAGTAACATGTAATTAAGTACTAAAGTAAATCAGAGATCATTGATTTTATGCTCTAAGAAACCTTTTCGATCCAGTCAAGTCCCATTATCTTCATATAATCAATGAAGAGTCTGAAGATTATTGACATGTAAGATCTTGTCCAAAGCCACAGAACTGATACCAAAAAGCCGAGTCAGCACATGATGGTAAGTTACCTTGACGTTAATCCATTATTCATTTTGATACATACTCCTGCCTTGATGACTTCCTAGAAGCGGATGTTATTAGAGTTTTAGCCTTTATGCCAAAGTATTAGTGTTGGCCAAGTAGCGTATGGCTATGCGTTCCAACCTAGGCGAACAGAGCTGGTTCCTCACCCTAAGTATGCAACAATACCTGGGTGAGTCTACAAGCCTCAAGGTCTTACCAGAAAATGTGTAGTGTCACTCTGAACTGGTATTTACAGATGAAGAGATGTTATTAGTGGGGTAATTTGGTTAAATGAATATTGTGCCAAATTATCTCAAATTTATAAGATAACACTTATCACAATTTTATGGAAAATTGCTTCCAAAATTATACCCTTATAAAGTGCACGCATTAATAACACACCACAAGGACACGTAAATTATATAAGAGTCATATCTTTTTGCAGTTGTGTACATTGAATAATGTGATGTTTTTGCAAGAGCCGAAGGTATACTATGCTCTTAAAACATACTGGCATTTTAAAGTGCTACATTAACATCACTGTAGACAATCTGAAGATACAGAAATACTAAAGACAGAGTGTTATGAGCAAGATGTGATTTGTTCCCTCTCTAAATGGAAAAATTGAAAAACAAAAACAAAAGCCAGACCACACATATAGAGAGAATGAGATGAGCTCCAAATAAATGTTAGAAAGGGATGATATAACCTGTAGTCATTTTATGAAGTGTGTTACACTGAAATAAAGACATAAATATGACCTTCAGAATTATGAAGTTTCCAGCAAGATGGAAACGCACTTTTCCCATTGATTCCTGGGAACTGGGGCTGCTTTGCCAGTGTGAGGAATGAGCACCAGCCCTACATCTAGAAGTGGTGAGTCAACACCCCCTCGTGCAGGTAGCTGGCCCCATAGAATGGCACGCAGGACAATCGATGCGCCATGCTGTTTTGTGCACGTTCCCACATCATGCCTTTGTTAATTCTGTTAGTGCTTCGAATGTCTTTCCTTCTTGCTCCATATTCTCTTGTCCTTGAGATCCTCGGGTGAACACCATCTTCTCTTTCAAGATCTGGTTTGAGAGTCGTAATCTTTTTGAAGACTTTTCCGACTCCTCTTATAGAATTAGTTGGTTCATTTGGCCTCCCCTGGAACCCACTTTAGTGCACTTGTTGGTATCCATGTTTGTCTCCCTACTAGACCGTAAAACAGTCTTAATCAACTCTTTGAACCTAAATGCCATCACTGGTACTAACTCAGAACGGTGCACATTTGTTGGACAGTTGGATGAATGCATGAATGAATGGATGGATGGATGGATGGAAAGTAAAGGAAAAAGCTAAATGAGACCTTGAGGGGCATAAAAGGTATAGCTATCAACATCAGTGCCACCAACTGTTAATTCTATAGGACACTTGGGCTGATCATAACATTTGCACATTTGTGACCTACCTTTTTTGGTTTCTGGCATGTATTTCAAGGTCATCCCCAGACTGGTACCAACAGTTCATGGCTGTGTCAATGTTTTGAATTTTCCAACATATCAATACTTTTATCTGAAATATAAAAGTGTAGGATTTCAATTGTGTTTCTTTAATTAGAAGAAGGGTCGAAGATCTTTTTATATGTCTGTGGTCTATTTAATTTTTCTTTTCTTTCACCATGAATTGTCCCTGTTTTTGAGAATACTAATATTTTACTTATTCTTTTTAATGCATTCACGGTACATTAAGAATATTATCTAAAAATACCTTTCTCCTGATGTCATTTTTTCTATAAGCTTTGTTTGTTGTGTTTCTTGGCCATACTACTATTTCTTTAAAATACTTTTCTGGCTGTGTCGACATACTTAAAATGGCTTTTCATATCACAAGATTATGAATGTATTCACCCAAATCCTTTATAGTGATTTTAATCTAAGTTTTTTGCATTATTGTTATGATCCATATGGAATTTATTTTGATATGAAGGATGAGGAGAGGATGTGGCTTCATTATTATTTTTCCCCCAAATGGGCAGCCACGTTTTCTCATAGTCATTTCCCCTGTGACTAGGATCTGTCAGATCCAGTGATGTTTCTCATCAGCTTCCTCATCTGTAAAGCTGGACTGGCAATTTCGTGATCTGTCTGGAGTCTGAGATACCCACTCACCGAAGCCCAGCACAGGAAAGGAGACAGGGCAGCTGCAGAGGATTCTTGTTACACTTGTCCCTGGCCCTTCTACTCCCGGCTCAGAATCTTGGGCCCACTGGCCCAGCTTTGGGGTTTTTTTTTCATCGTGACTGAGATCAGAAGATCCAGACAGGTGGTCTGGGGTAGCCTTCAGCTCTGTGATTGCTGGACAGTATGTCTCAGAGCAGAAGCAGGCAGGGATGACGAATGCCCGCGGTACTTTCTTGTTTCACATCCAGGGGATCTAGGATGTTAGTTCAGGGATTAGGCTCTGGGGAAAATATACTTCTGCTCCTTGCTCATCACGGGGACTTCTTGGAACTTCCTTTCTCCGAGGGAGGATGCCGTGTGACTAGGGAAGCAGAGCTTAAAGGGACGCAGCCACAGCCCAAGGACACCTGGACCAGCAGAAGCCGGGCGAGGCAGGAAGGATCCCTCTTGGAGGACTTGGAGGGAGCACGGCCCTGCCCACAGCTTGATTTCAGACTTCTGGCCTCCACGTGTGTGAGAGGATAGCCTCCAGCTGTTCCCGGCCGCTCGCAGTCACTTTTGCTAAGGCAGCCCCAGGAGATGGGCACCAGGCGTCTCCCTCCCTGAGTCTCCTCCCACCAGCGTTTCCTCACGTCCCGAATCAACCTCTGGTCTCAGCTCTGCTTCCCAGGTAACTGAAGCCAGCACAGCTGCGGTAATAATACTTGTTGCTGCTGTTATTGTGTTATTTTCATTGTCATTGCTGTTGTTGGGAGGAACAGAGATTTCCCTGATTAACATGCAGATCTACCAGAGAAAGCCATATCACACATCGGGCACCTGAGGTCTGTTTTCACCTCTGCAGTTCTGGAACTTTCTCGGGTATGCTGATAGCTCGGGGTGGATGTGAGTCTCAATGCAGCTTGACAGAGGACGTGATTCGACGCCCCTGGTTTCTGTGGAGGATGTCACAAGTCACACCGGCCCAAGCTTCAGCCTGATAACTCAAGCTTCACCTTGGCCCAGAGCAGCTTGGGCCGTGGGCCGCCGCAGGGGACGGGTTGGGGCACCTGGCAAGCTGGTGCTGCTCTGCTTAGGACCTGTGGGCCCCCGAGGCCGTTGGAACATTATTTAAGTAAGAGCGATGCTTGCAGATGTGAAAACAGAGGGAGCCTTTGAATATCATATTTACGGTGAGGGAGGGGCTGCGTACCTCCGCGCTGGGCTGAATACACATGAATGAATACAGCGGCCATGCCTGCTGGGGGCGTGGCTAAGCGGACAGCCCTCCCTGGGAGGTGGTCAGAGCCAGAATCTCCTCTCCGCTTGTCCTGAGGGTGAAAGCCATCCCGTGGCTGGGTTGCAGGAAGAACCCATTGCCTGGCCCGTTCGAGACTCATACCAGCTGGAAATACATGGGCCAATTACCAAATCAAACAGCACGTGAATTGGGGGAACAAAACTAAAACAAACACTATGGCAACAAGTATCAGTGGTGAAATCTGACACTTGAGTGGTAAGTAGGTGGGTTTCCTCAGCACTCCACAATCAGCTGTCTGAGTGGAACATATGCTTTGTTCTGCACCCTTTGTGTGACTCGACAGCTGTCTGTCCCCTTCCATGGGTGATATTCTGCCAATCCATCTGATCAGGGGCTTGGGGAATCTTCATACAAATACGTACCCAGGGACTGGTTCAATGGATTTGACAATCCTCAGTCGTGATTTCCCCAGGAACGTCAAGGACTGTGTCTCATTCATTCATTCCACTGCGCACTTCTCTGGCAGAGGATACAAAAACAGGTTGTCCGTGAAAGGACCAGAGGGAATTAGGGGTCATGTTATCAATAGGTTCCCAATAGAGGGTTCTGAGGTCCGGAGAACAGAAGTGGTTTATAAAGAGATCTTCAGTATTTGAAAACACCTGATGGGAATCATATATTTACTCACAGACAGAATGCACACTAATAAAACCATCCCTGTCTCTGCTTTGGATAGAACTCTGTATCCCCAGTATGGCCCAGCACTCCCCATGTGGACAGACTAGGGGCATCTCTGAGGGCACAGGCCTTCTCACAAGCTTAAACTTGCAGCCCGAGTCCCCACAGGGGAGCTCTTGTTATCTCTCCTGGTTTGAACGAGGGTGCCAGGATTCTAGTCAGTCAAGCCAAAGGTCCACATTCACATTGTTAGTGAGCACTGGGACTGGAGACGATAAATACGAGGTGCTGTAAACCCAGTGCTCTTTGGGAGAAGCCCTTTGCCTCTACACAGGGACCTTCCTTTGAGTATGGAAGAAGGCCTTTTTCACTTCACACCTTTTCATTCACAAAGCTGGGGGTTGGGGCGGAGGAGCTGGAGAGCAGGTGCCGGTCTGAACCAACCAGAGCTTGCAGTCATAAATCCTTCTGGTCGAGGAAATACACTTTTTACAGCTTTCGGGCACGTCGATGGGATAATGAGAGTTTACTAACGAAGACTCAAATGTTCAAAGTTGCCCTGGGACCTTAGTGACCAAATATCAACATAGGAGACTTCATACCTCCCTTGCGTGTGAACCAGTGCTTCTCTGGGGCTTTGGGCTGCTATGGGGATCTACCGGTTTAACCCGCGACAGACACGAAACTTATTTACGGCACTGGCTTTCTTGTAACAGGCTGGGAGCATAGTAGGTTTTTGATGAATAGGCACCGGTTAGACATTATTAAGAGTTCATCCAAGACACGTGTCAGATTTGAACAGCTCCCACCTTCAGCATCTCCGCTGACAACTGGCCACCCAGAGGCCAATCCCCCAAATCCCTTGCCGGGAATTCAAGATCCCTTGCAAAGTAAGTCACAGCTGACAGCCGTGTGGCCCTCCCCAACCACCCCCCTCCGCTGGTTCTCTTGGGTTCTTATCCCCATATCTAGGCACGCTCAAGATTGCCCTTCACCCACACCTGCCTTCTCTGCTTTCCGTGCCTTTGCTCCGCTCCGTGTGGCCGCTCCTGCCTTGACTGTCCTTGTTTTCAGCTTCTCTGTTGGGAAAATTGTCTCCCAGGCTTCAGAGCTGAGGCTCAACCCATATCTTGTGTATAGTGTCCCTTTAACCCACCCGCCCCACACCCACCTGCTGAAACAATTAATTGTTTCTTCTTAAGCTTTCCATAACCCTGGGCATGGCCAGGGAATGTGTCTCATTGGTAAGTGGAGACTTGCCGAGAATTTTTTTTGCAAGATAGGAACGGTTAGGTGGAACAGAGGGCTGCCTGGGGAGTGCTGGAGGCTGAGGGGGAAGAGGGGAGCAGGGTCTCTAGGAGGGCAGAGCAGAAGCGCCCACCCCGCTGCTCTGCACGATAACAGATCCATGAACGCTGGACTCATTGGGTTGACCTTGGCCAGGGAGGCAGGGAAGGCAGCGATGCCCGTAAGCTCACATGGAGAGAGAGCCGGTGCCATGGGCTGGCTCCCGCCCTGCCTTCACTGGTCTCAAAGGAAAGGCAGTTCTGGGCTGTGAGGCAGTTGCCATGGGCCTCTGGGGGTAGAGTTCCACCCCCCCCCCCCCCCCGGGTCAGTCAGGCCAGTGCAATTTGTAAAGCTGCCTGTCAGTTTTGGTGCTGAGCCCCCTGGCTGAATGAGTCCGCAGGCTGGAGAGACCGTCCTCTGCCACGTCAGAAGGCCCACAGCTCTGCAGTGTCGGGTGGCAGCTGAGGCCACATCCCTGCCACCGGGTCTGGCCAGGGACCGTGGAGACCGAGACTGCCGTCTGGGGCTCGGCTGGACCGCCGCGCCCTGCGTGTGACCAGATCGAGTGGAATCCTCACTGCCCCGTCGTCCGGGTGCGGGCTCTGAGGGCGGGGCCCGGACTTGGGGTTGACCTGTGAGCGGCGAGGGCTGCAGGCAGCGTGTGCCCCGCCCTGTCTCTTCTCTTCCGTCTCCGCGCGAATGGTGGCACATGCCAGACTCTGCAGCTGTGAAGGAGCTCCGTCCCTGTGGGGCCTCTCTGGGCCTCGGCTCCAGCAGGGCGGCAGGGACGAGCACAGCCAGTGCGAAGGGCGAGGGGCTACCAGGGGACACTGGGGCGGGAGGGACCCTGGAGCTCTGATCAGTCTGAGCCAGCGGGGATTGAGTGTCAGGACGGGCACACGTTTTTAGACAGTCCAGTCACCTGGGCATGATTCGCTTAGAAGTCTGGATCAATTATCTATTGCCGTGTAACAAACTGCCCCAAACCTGGTGTGTGAGAGCACCAAACACTTGTCTCGCAGTTCGTGTGGCCATGGCCCTGGGAACGGCTCGGCTGGGCGGGCCTGGCTCAGGGTCGCTCACAAGACTGTCAGTGTGTCAAGGCTCAAACCCACTCTTGTGCTTGTGAACAGGCCTCGGGTCCCACTGGCCACTCACCGGAGACAGCAGTTTTTTGCCGCATGGGCATCCCCATTCTGTTGCTCACAACACGGTAGCTTCTGGAACGAGCTTCCGAGGGCGGGGGGTGTGCAAGACGGAGGGTGGACGCCAGGCTCTTTATAACTTTGTCTCCAGAGAGACATCCCATCACTTCTCCACGTTAGATTCATCCAAAGCAGATCAGCCCTGCCCAGACTCGCGGGGAGGGATTCCACAGAGGCGAGAGCGACGGGAGATAGGCATCATGGGGGCTCCCCACACGCCAGCCGTTGAGCAATGATCGTGCTCCAGTCACGCTGCTGAATTTTGAGGACACAGGAGGAGTCAGAAAATCATCCAGGAAGAACGTAATCCTTGAGTGGAGACTTGGGGGCTGTGCAACTATAATTGGGCACAGAGGACCAGTGAATCATTATTGCCCGAATAAATGGGCAATTACGCAGCTCCACCTTTGACCAACCTCTACCTGAAGACCTCTGCATTTTGCACCACAGGGGGTTGACGCATAGAGTGTGTCTGTGGAATAAACTGTCCTTGGTTTGAAGCTCTGTGACCACAGTAGCACATCTCATGGCCACGTGCTTGCCCCATGGTGAGCCCCAGGGACGCCGACCCCACCTCTTTGCAGCTTCCCCCAAGCACCAGGCTTCAGAGCACAAGCAAACTGCATACAGGGCCAGTCTGCACTTGGCCCAGACCCCTGCCCTCGAAGTGTTGGTCTTCCTACAGCTGTGTTCCAATGGGGTCATGTCCATCATCTGCCTGCACGCAGGGCTGTGTATGCCAGGGTGTCCACGGGAAGGGGACAGGTGGTAAAACTCCTCGGACTCACCTGCCTCTGGACTGAATCTTCAGCCTGGCTTCGCAGGAGGCCGTGGAGGGTGGTGCCGAATTGCAACAATCCAAATAGACTTGGGGTGTGGTCGCTGAGAGTGTGGGCCGTGGTTCCCCAGAGGCCTGACTGCAGCGCCCACCCCACCGCCAACTAGCGCGGGCTTGCCCTCTGTCCTCAGCGTGCATATGCTCTTTTGCAACGGCAGGACTTGGCAGCCCCAAGGTCTCGCGGGGACGACCCGCGGGTGCCAGGTTCCCAGAGCACAGCAGACACTCGAATACTGCCATCCCTTCTTCCTCAACGAGAGGACCAGGTTTCGGATCCAGTTTTGATTCTGTTCTTTTACTTCCAGGTCCTTTCCTGGTACTAGAACATAGCTAGAAGTAAAGGGGCATCTTAAGTGTTTTATCATCTCACTTTCCCACATTTCCCACGGATCCCACATAGTACATGGTTTGCTCACTGCACCCAAAGCCAGTTGTAGGGGATGAACAAACCTTTTGTCTCCCGATTTGTGAAGTGTTTTAAAGAATTAGTCTGGTGCTCGTTTCGGCAGCACATACACTAAAATTGGAATCATACAGCGATTAGCACAGCCCTGCCCAAGGATGACCTGAAAATTTGTGCAGCGTTCCTTATTTATTTATTTGAGAGAGAGAGAGAGAGAGAGAGAGAGAGAGAGAGAGAGAGAGAGAATCTTAAGCCAGTTTCATGTCCAGTGTGGAGCCCCCCCTCCCCCCACCCCCGAGCAGGGCTCAATCTCACAACCATGAGATCATGATCTCAGCCAAAATCAAGACTCAGTGCTCAACCGACTGAGCCACCCAGGTGCCCCAAGCATTCCATGTTGTCAAAGAAGACATACAGACGTCTAACATATATGAAAAGGTGCTCAGCATCACTCATCATCAGGGAAAGGCAAATCACAACTACAAGGAGATATCACTCTACACCTGTCAGAATGGGTAAAATCAACAACACAAGAAACAGCAGGTGTTGGCAAGGATGTGGAGAAAGGGGAACCCTCTTGCAACCTTTGTGGGAATGCAAACTGGTGCAGCCACTTTGGCAAAAAGTGTGGAGTTTCCTCAAAAAGTTAAAAATAGAACTATCCTATAATCCAGCAATTGCACTACTGGGTATTTACCCAAAGAATACCAAAATACTAATTCAGATAGATCATATGTACCCCAATGTTTATAGCAGGATTATTTACAATAGCCAAATTATGGACAAAGCCCAAGCGCCCATCAGTTGATGAATGGGTAAAGAAGATATGATATCTATATACGATGGAATATTACTCAGCCATAAAGAAGAATGAAATCTTGCCGTTTGCAATGATGTGGATGGAGCCAGAGTGTATTATGCTAAGCAAAAAAAGTCAGAGAAAGACAAATACTATATAATTTCACTCACACGTGGAATTTAAGAAACAAATGAGTAAAGGGAAAAAAGAGAGAGAGGCAGGCCAAGAAACAGACTCTTAACTATAGAGAACAATTAGTCTGAACAATGAGGCCATTCTGTTGTTCTGTTCTGTTTCTACCTATTATGAAACACATCTTCAGTGACATTCTAAAATTTTACTTACCCCAGTTCATTTGGGGGGAGTATTGTGTTTGTTTTAGCATCCGCTGAGAAGCAGCTATCCTGCTTGTGGTTTATGTGTGTTATAGAGAAAACCACCAAGCATTTCTGCTTGACCAGACTTTTGCAAAATATTCTTGGGAAAACCTGTGTCTTATACATGTGATCACAGTCCTTTACCTGAGCGAGGGGGTCTTTCGATCTGGAAGATCTTCTTTTGAATTGTATTAAGTATGTAATAAAATGATTGTGAATAGATCAGCACTAATTTAATCAGGGGCCGTCAACTCAAATGCCTTCAGTGCACAGAGGGTAGCAGGAATGGAGGGGAAGCTTCTGGGGTGTGGGTTGGGGGATCAATATGGCCGAGATGGAAGGAGAGGGCACGTATCCTGCCTAGAAACATTCACGTTAACTGTTCAAATAAAATACAGCACTGGCCAAAACATGTTTGTAAGCCAGTGAGTGAGGCCCAATTTAGTGGGTTTCTTGCACTGTATTATCGCCAATTTGGAGTGACACCAATCCACAGGACAGAAGGACACCTCTGCAGACCTCCAGACACATGTCTCAGTAGATGGGTCTGGCCTCAGAGGCACAGCTCTGTAGCTCTGTGACCCCAATTAAACACAACTGGGTCCCTGAGGTCAGCATGGGGTCCTTCCAGGGGCGTGAGAACTGAGAACACAGAAAGCGTTAACTGGATGTTAGAGTCTCTGAGCAAACTGGGTTTCAGTACTTTGTCTCTGTTGACCTGGAACCCAGTCGAATTTCTGAATCTTGCTTCCCCAGCTCCCTCTTTTGGAAACAAGGGGTCATATCCGTACCTTCCCTGTGGGCTTGCTGGGAGGGTTCAATGTGGAGATACAGAACACACTCAATGCTCAACGAGGGGGCACCTCTGCTCCGAGGGTCCTTCCTTCTGTGCTCCCAGAAGACCTGAGGGGCCCAGACCAGGACCTCAGAGCTGGTCGAAGGGCATGGGGACTTGTCAGCCTGGTGCTGGGCCCCTCCGGCCTCCATGGCTTCCTGAATTCACCAGCTTTCAGATGTGCTCTGCCTGATGCTGCAGGTGCCCCCGCTTGTCCCCCCACCCCCACCCCCTGCCTTGCTCCCACTCCCCCTGAACTCGAAAGCAAACGTCTCAAACGAATCACGTGGATTTGCTCCATTGCCTCCCACCCAGCCCTTGTCCACTCTGTCAACGGTGACCCCCACTGCCAGATCCTTTCTTCATCTGCTCGTGCCACTGTAACAAAATCCTGCAGGCTGGGGGGCTCCTCGCAGCGCTGGAGGCGGGAAGTCCTTGATCAAGGGGATGACGGGCCTGATTTCTGTTGGAGGCTCTCTTTGTGGTTTGGAGACGGCCGCCTTCACGCTGTTTCCTCACGTGGCAAGGAGAGAGAGGAAGCAAGGTCTCTTGTTCTCTACTTCTAGGGGCACGAAGGGCATCGTGGGAACTCCACCCTCATGGCTTAACTGCCTCCCAAAGGCTCCGCCTCCAGATGCCTCCTAACCATCCTAACCCCCCTAATTGGGGGTTGGGCTTTCAACATGAATTTGGGGGCGACACGGTCTAGAGCTTCCGTCCTCATTCTTCTGGATCATGTCAACCTTTTGTACCATCACTGGTCCTTCCCCTCCCATCCAGCAGCTCTCGGGCAGCCGGCCTCTCCCTGAGCCTTCCAGGTTGATCCCTATAGTCTGTGGCCTGGTCGCTCTCCCCTCCCCCAGCGTTCTGGTCTCTTCCCTTTGCACATGGATCAGCGGCTCTCCCTACAGCCTCCTTTCCCACACGAATGGGCATCACCTCTCCAGCTGTCTGCACTCTTCTTCCGGGGGAACAGCACACATCATCCCTGGGAGGCACTTAAAACTGCAGACATGTGCTGCACAACTTGATTAAGAGTTGATTTTACTTTAATTTGGGGGAAGTACAATGGCATGAATTTGAAGTTAAGATACATATACACACACACAGTTACACAACTGTATATAGAATATACAAGATTCCGGGCACGTGGGTGGCTCAGTAGTTTAAGCATCCGACTTCAGCTCAGGTCATGGTCTCTCGGTTTGTGAGTTGGAGCCACACGTCAGGCTCTGTGCTCACTGTTGAGAGCCCGGAGCCTCCTTCGGATTCTGTGTCTCCCTCTCTCTCTGCCCCTCCCCCTGCTCACACTCTGTCTCTGTCTCTCTCTCTTTCAAGAATAAACATTTATTTATTTTTTTTTAAAGAAAAGAATATTCTAGATTCAGGCAAGTTTTTCAAGTAAAATAAAATGTTTGAGGGATTGTCATGTGATGTGCACCCAGATCCTTACAGCTGGACGTGTGCATTGGAAGTACTTTGGGGGGAAATGCCCAAAAGAATGAGGTACAGGGCACCTGGTCTTGAAAATTAATTTCAAACACCAAAGACACGATCTTCCTGCCTGAGACAGTTCCCCCACTCCCGCTCACGTTCCTCCCTGCCATGAACCCACAGCTGCACCGCTGAGGCCCTCAGTCTTCCTCTTTTCTGCTCCCAACGTGTGACGAACACGGATGACCCTGCTTCTGACGTTCTCTCCGGGGTCCGCCCGGGTGATTTTCACTCCCGGAGCGGCCACCTCCGTTCAGACGTTCAGACGTTCAGAATCTCACCCAGGGATTATTTCTTCTTCACATCTGCTAGTCACTCGGCAACTTCTCAGTTCATTTCTTTGTAAAATTTTCATTTTGCTCTGTTTTAGATGGAAACGAAAAGACATACCAAGATCAGAAGCATGTACTTTTAGATCTCTTGAGGAAAGGGCTAATGTGATTTTTTGTTTCTCAGGGTTATAAAGTCCTACAGATAAAGGTCAGTTTTTAATAAAAAAAGAAGTGTGGTCAACTCTGGGAAAGCTTGTTACGTTATGACCTTCCAGTGCTGCTAACTAAATGTCACAACTGTCTCGGGGAAGGCCGCTACACCAGGATCCGCACGGGGGATGACGAAACCCTGGTGGCCATGCTAACTCCTGTCTTCGTGACACCGTCTGTAATTACTGTCATCTTTCTTCAGCTTTGCTCCACTGTAGCTGAAAACCATCCAGAAAACCTAGGCTTACTACCCTTGAGTCATGTGGCCTCGGCCACGCAAATTGTTCAATTCCAAGTTTATTATCCTTCCTTGGAAACAGCACCCTCTGTCACGTCTGGCAAGGACAGTCATCTTAGCACCCAGCACGGTGCCTGCCCATGGGAGGCACCCAGTATTTGTTGCCAGTATTTGTTTATTGAACGGATGATTTAATTAACACAGAGTCCTACATGCATATGGAAATGTATATTGACGTATTTCCATTTAAAACTTCTTCTTAACAGGATTAGAAAAATTCGTAAGTTCAGAACTACAGTAACTCAAGAAGGCCAATTGGTTTTATTTTTTAATAACTAAACGTGTATGAAAATAACAATAGGAACACATTTCTTACAGAACCGTTCATGTTTTTATTTGCTTTGACATTTGCCAAAAACTTTAAAAAACTGGGGTTATGTGTGTGGACCATTTTATCATAATCAATATCTGCTCATCACTGCAGGGAATGGAAAATAAAATACAGCCAAAGAAAAGATTCCTGAATAGTTAGTATAAATACCTTGTGACTGTCAGTAATATCGGTTCCAACAGATCTCAGGCAATGGTTTGAGAATTTTTTTTATCTTTCTTGGGTATCGGAAATGGGTTAAATTATTTTACCAGGTCACTTACACCCTGTTATCCCACACTCTACCAGATTCAACATATCTCTAATTTAGCAGGAAATATTCCAAGTTTCCAAAACTTTGGAAAGTAGAATCTTGTAGAATACAAAACATATATTTTATTTAATCCGCCGTCTTGGAGCTCTTTGGGAGACAAGAAAGCCTTCACGAAGCACAAACTTTTAAAATCAAGACGGAACAGTGCCTCACCTGTCCTGGCCCACTGATTTCCTAAGGAGACACTCCTGGGGTCTTTTGGTGGGTTTGTGGAATGAGCAGCTGGAGGTGGCCCAGGTCACATGTGCTTTTAATACCAAGTTCTATGCTGGACTTGAACCTGGTCCCACCCTTGAAAATCATGGGCAAATGTAGAAGAAATGCAGAAATGATCCAGCAGTAAGAAAAAAAAAAAAAAAAAAAAAAAAGCTTTATCTACTGCAGATTTTATGGTGCTCATGTGAATCAACTAAGCAACCACCTCTGTATTCGTTTTTTTCAGAGTAGGAGACTAATGAAGTTTGACTGGTTTTGCTTAGGCAGCCCTGGCGTAAGGTCCAGGAATTCTGTCCTGAGTCTTCCAAAGGAGCCATGATCTCCAGGAACACACTGCCGTGCTGGCCTGCCTTGTCTTCCCGTGTCTCACTCTGCAGGGTTCCAGACTTTTGCTGAGTCTCCAGTGCAATGAATGAACCCATTTGCCGGAATCACAGTGGTTTCTGTCCTACGTCAGAATTCCCCCAAACCGTCTCTGCCGATCCCCCACTGCTCTTCTTCCCATGATCTCTTTGGCTTTGTCCTTCACTACTGACCTGGGCCAAAGAACCCCCCTGCTGGCCTCCTCTGACTGTGGCCCTACCCACTGGGCAAGGCAGCCCGCGTGCCACCAGGAGCCTGGGCCCGAATGTTCCCCGCACCCTCTCCGTCCACCACCCGGAAGGGATAACAAGTCAGGCCCAGCCCTGAAAGGGCATCAGAAAAATTAAGCTTTTCTGTGCCCATGGTCTGTCTCTGGGCAGGGAATGAGTTCCCTCTGGGGCCCATGCAGGCGGGTTTAATACCATCTAGTAACCTTAAACACTTTAGTGGAGGAAGTGTCATCATTACCCCGATGTGTCATTATTCTCCCAACACTGTTTATCACTGAGGAACATTTATGGCCTTTGAAAGGGTGCTACTTTCTGAGTATTGACAAGGTGACATCTCGCGGCACACCTCGTCCCAGCTCGTCCCCTCCCCCAGGCCCTCTCTCCCCTTTATCACCCAGACTAAACACCCGAGGGACCTGGGGGCTCCCTGGGGGGAGCCGTGTCAGAAGAGGCCTGGGCAGGCGAGGGCCCGCAGGGGCTCAGACTCTCTGGAGTCTGGGAAGGGGCAGCACAGGAGAGGAGCATGCGGTGGGCACTCCCTGGGCACCAGGCACTGGCATACACCGTCACGCCCACTGCACACAGGGCGGGTGCCGCCATCTTGCATGTCCCCGTTCTTCCCATTGCTTCCAGTATCTTCACGTGCTGTTGTCTTTCTGAAATGCTACGCGTCCCAAGACACGGGCACTCGTCCCTCTTTTCTCAGATCCCTCTGTGGGTCACACAGGACCCTGGGTTGGGTTGGCCCCCTTACAGGACAAGCTGGTCTCGAGTAGGATAAGAGGTGTGCTATGCTAAGGGTCGGAGCACAGTAATCCAGGGGTGGCACCACCCACCATTTATTGACAAAGCGGTCATGGATTCTGAGGTTAGAAATACTAATCTTTATTTGGCCTTGCTCAGCCTATTTGCAGAAATCCCAGATTTCCTGGCCTAACGTGGCAGTGAGGCCAAGTTTAGCCAAACTTTTATTTGGTTCAATTTATTATGAATCAGTGTCGATCTTCGATGTGTCCACGAAGAGCCACGGATAAGATGGTAATCTCCTCTGTCTGCCTTGTGGGTCTTCTAGGCCCCAAAGGAGCAAATAAGCTCCATCCATCTCACCATGTTATTAGAAAATATCAAAACACATAATTGTACCCCATCGCCGTGGTGAACGTTGTTCTGCGGCACGCTTTTGGGTTCTCCAAACGGAACGTAATTGCACGTCCCCGCTCCCTATGACGCAGGCTCCACCCACCCCCAAGACACCCATTCTGACTGTGTCCCCAGAGCTGTGATCATGTCGTGGCTATGAGGCCGCGTGATGGCTGCCCTGGGCTTCCATTTGGGATATCTCAGAGGGTGGCCATTGTGTGTGAGGCGCCGTGAGGGGTGCGACTCCTCTCCCCAGCCATGCTTCTCCCAAACCCCGAGGTTTGAACAGCATGCCTTTAGCCAGCTCTCCGTCCTGCAGGGAGACTTTTGCTGTTTCTCCCGTGGATCTTCTGAGTTCAATAAAGCGGAAGCTCAAACTCCCATCTCTCCACGTTTCAGTGCCAACTCCCAAGCCAACTCTTACCTCATTGGAATAATAAAGCCCTTGCAACCTCTACTTACCCTTCAGTCAGTCTCCAGCACCTCCTTCCTCGAGCAGCATCTCAATGGCAGGGTGGCTCTGGCCACACACTCCAGCCTCCCCCCGGGGCGGTGCACACAAGCTGCACAAATGTCAAATCATCGATTATTACATTTGCTGGGGATCGTTATCAGTGATGTCAGTAAGCCCTTCCATTTTCACACTTGGCACAACTGGGCTCCAGGGAGGGGACACAGTCAGCCCCGTGTCAGCACTGTGAGGTTGGTCACTCAGGGGACTAGAACCCCTCACTACAGGGGGGGCCTCACGCCATGGTCCTTCCCTGGCCCCGTGTGTGGGTTCCAGGCTTGTTCATTTCATTGGTTGTTGCTTTTTTTAATTTTGAAATGCTGCCAGCATCCATGTCTCTATTTCTGTTCTGCCTTGTTCCGAAAATTTTTTTGATATGGCTTACAATACTATGGTGTGATAACACGGCAATACATAGGTGGACTTTTAAAAGTCAGTGTGAAAAGAAAGATAAAATGGTATGAAGAAACCAGAGGGGTAGTTTGCCATGGGACTTTTTGCTACAAGATCCTCCTGACTTTCGTGAAGTTGGGTTGCAAGTTAAAACGTGGACTTTACCCGGCAACCAAAGCAAAAAGGGAAAGAGTGCAGTTGAAGATTCACACTATCCATAAATATATAAAAATATATATATATACTTTTATATTTATATATATATTTATGGATATATATATATATATGGATATATATATATATATATTTATATCAATTGCTCAAAAGTAAGTTTTTTCTGGCCATGTTTTGCCCTATATTCTGGATTTTTCTTTTTGTCTGAGGACATAAATACCATATCCCTCGTTAAATGAAGTGTAAGTTTATTTTGCTACCACACATTCCCTCCAGGTTGTTGTATCACTCCCTGACTTCCTTCCACCTAAAGGCTAATCTCCTTCAATCCACAGCTTGTGACTTTTCTTTGGTAACCAGACCCCCCGAGCTTTCTTTACTGTCCCCCCCTTACCTCTGCCCAGGGTCATCCTCCTTCCCCAGAGCAGCCGCGGCTTGAGATGTTTGTTGTGGTTAACCTGCCTTCGCCTGGTGTCTGAGCAGAGCAGCGGGCCACAGGGGTATGGAGCCCCCGTCATCTGTGTGGTTGTGCTGCTCTCCTGCTTGCTGGCAGCTGGAGGGGAAGACGGGCAGGGCACTGGGGTCTCCTGTCACACCTGCCTCCTGCTGCTGGGACTCCTTGTCCCCTCGCCTGTCACCAGGACCCAGAGAATGCTCTAGGGCCCGGGTGGAAATGGCAGTTCAGGGGCCACGAGGCAGGACACATCCTGTGCCCAGCAGAAACCAGTGGAGAGTTGTTGCTCTAAAATTTTGATATGCCATCTATTTTCATTGCCTTTCAGTCTCTTTGCTGATTTATTATCCATATATATATATATATATATATATATATATATGTCCCTCGCCTGTTTCCGTGAATCATGTGAAGTGACATCAAATTGCAGATAATACACAAGAATAAAGGGAGTAGCCGAGGGAGCCAGGGCCAAGTTTACTTGCCTGGCACCAGGTTCCTGGCTGCCGGGATGAATGGAGCCTTTGGGGTAAATTGAGTCCCATTACCCTCTAATGATGAACTGCTACTGCTCCTCCTCTAAGGACTTCAACCCTGAACTGGTTTTCTCTTGGGCATCTTGTGGATTGACAAGCAGTCTCCGGACTGTGAGCGTTCCCATTAACACACTCAGCCAGCACATGCCCTACCATCACCCGGTAATAACACAGCATTTGTGTAAATGCTTTACAACATTGACTAATTGATTCTCAGGGGGAAAAAGGATCACTTATGTGCGCGGGGATTTCTGCATTCTGTTTTGTTTCCAGACCTCTGCTGTGGCCGCCAGAGTCACTGGGCGGAGCCAGAGGACCTCGTGGTTAGAACACCACCCTTGGCCAGGACTGCCGTTTTCCAGACGTTCCACCGCTTGGCCAAGGGTGCCAGAGGTGGAGGTGGTGTTTGAGGAAGAAGGCTGGGGGTGAAGGGAGAGACTCTCGTCCCTGCTCAGCTGCTAGCATTGCTGGGTGATTTCCGGGAGGTCCCTTCACCTGTTTCAAAGGCTGCCAAAGGATGACATTGAATCCGGTGATCTCTGGGTACCTGGGGGGGCTGAGCGTTCGGGAGTCAATGAACTTCCCGACAAAGACCTTTCCTTCAGGAACATCATACGTCACCCAGCTTGCAGATGACAAGATTCTGCCTCATTTGTGGTTCTCAGTCCTCTGCCCCTACTCCTTTCCGGCCCGTTACAAGAGCTGAAAGGGCAGAAGCAAAGATAATGAAACACAATGCAAAGTGAAGCAGTCACTGAATCCCTCGCTCCATACACAGAAAATTATCGCCAGCTGTTGCCCAATTAAACACAGCAATCGAGCGAGCTACAGCAGTTCGAACGCACACACTGCGTACCCAGCCAAACCACTTCCGTGAAAACCCAGAGGACTCGAACACAAAAACACATTTTTCCATAAGCTGGGTTTGTGTCGTCGTTAGAAGCATCCCAACTCAAAGGCTCGGTGAGCAAGTACCGAGCCCCGTTCACGTTCTCTGTGTAGATTTTACACACACGGTGTCTTCAGTATCTCCGGGAAGGGCATTCGAAAGGGTCCTTTTATTGCAAGTGCTTGCAGAGCCCCCCCCCCCCAGGCTCTTAATAGTGCTTTGCTCGGTGCACGGGAGAGTGCAGCACGGTCAGTACCCGCACTCCTCCGTCTACACCCGTTCACCGTACGTTCGCTGTGCGTCTTCAGTGGGCCACACACTTTGCTGTGCTTCCGAGTATAGACCTGGATAAGACCAGTTTCCCGCCACGAGGGAACCCAAAGTCTGGCTTAACTGACAGGTGTGAAAGCTGTAATACAGTATCCCAACATTGTAAGGGCTTTTCCAGGAGTTTGGACCAAATCAGCAAGCGGAGGAGCCGGAGAAAGCTTCCAGAAGGAGCTGTGTTAGAGCTGGGACAGAGGCATGCATGGCTAGTTCTTGAAAATCCGGTTTTTTTCTATAATTAGTTGTGTGTGTGTGTGTTTTTTTTAATGTATTCGTTTGCCTCTCTTATGTAAGAAATCTTTTCCTACCCTAAAACCATGAAGATATTTTCAAGGGATGAAGATATCACTTCATATTATCTTCTGAAACCTTGGTAATTTTGCCTTCCACATTTAGGGTTATAATACACATAGACTTGATTTTTGTGCAGGATGGAAAGGAGACATCCAGTGCAATTTTTTCTCCATTAGAAGTTTTTTTCCATTTTTTCCCCATATGGATACCCTTCTTCTAAGCACAGCTGCTGTGTTGAAAGCAGATAGTGAGAATGGGAATCTTCATTCCATCCTGTTGACAACTTCAGAGGAAAAGCTTTCATTGTTTTACTACAGGTACTAGGATTTTTGTAGTGTTTTGACTGATGCTTATTATTAGATTAAGGTGTTCTCTTCATATTCCCCTTTGTGTAGATTAATGTTTATCATGAATTACTATTGAATTTCATCAGATTGTTTTTATCCATTCATTAAGATCATGTGGAGTTTCTCCATTAATCTGTTAAAGTGGTGAGTTATATTAATGGAATTTCTAATGAGTCTTGAATTCCAGGTATTAAGCCAGGTTACTCATAATGTATCAATTCCTTTATATACTGCTCGATTTGGAATGCCGGCATTTTTTCCAGGATGATTGCATTTATGTTTAAACATCAGATTGTGTTATAATTTCTCATTGACTTTTGGTATTAAGGTTCTTCTAACCTCTAATTTGTGGAGGATACTGTCCCCCCCCCCCCCTTTCTCTGGAAGACTTTGGGAGAGAATGGTTGAATTTGCTATTGAAACCATCTGGGCCTGGAATATTCTTTATGAGGGAAAGGTTTTGTTATTGATCCATTTACATGAATTGCGTCACTTCTAGTAAGTTATGTTTTTTTCTAGGAGTTTACTCAATTTCATCTAAATTTTTGATATTGGCATAAAGTGGCACAATCACTTGCATTTTCATTTTGGCTCTTGTCCTTTCTTTTCCTCTTTTTCCCCCTTCTTTCTCGAGCGGTTGTGCCACACATTTATAAATCTTCTTAGTTTCTTTCAAGAATCAACTTTTTGGTTTTTGCCCTTCTTTATTGTGTGGCTTTATTTTTTTTTTAATTTTTTTATGTTTATTTTTGAGAGAGAGAGAGAAGACAGGGAATGAGCAGGGGCAGAGAGAGAGTGAGATACAGAATCTGAAGCAGACTTCAGGCTCCAAGCTGTCAGCACAAAGCCCGATGTGGGGCTTGAAGTCATGAACTGTGAGATCGTGACCTGAGCCAAAGTTGGACGCTTAACCGACTGAGCCACCCAGGTGCCCTTATTGTGTTTGTGTGCCTTTAAAAAAAACAAAACTTTATTGATTCCTGTGTCAATCTAGATTATTGACATGGATGCCCTATTGCTTCTGGGCCTTTTGGCTAAGATCAAGTGTATTGACATGGATGTCTAGCTCATTAATCCTCAGGGGTTTTTTTAAATTTCTTTTCTATCAATGTACAGAAATCAGTTGCATTCTTATACACTAATAATGAAGCAACAGAAAGACAAATAAAGAAACTGATCCCATTCACAATTGCACCAAGAAGCATAAAATACCTAGGGATAAATCTAACCAAAGATGTAAAAGATCTGTATGCTGAAAACTATAGAAAGGTTATGAAGGAAATTGAAGAAGGTATAAAGAAATGGAAAAACATTCCATGCTCATGGATTGGAAGAATAAATATTGTCAAAATGTCAATACTACCCAAAGCTATCTACACATTAAATGCAATCCCAATCTGGGGCGCCTGGGTGGCGCAGTTGGTTAAGCGTCCGACTTCAGCCAGGTCACGATCTCGCGGTCCGTGAGTTCGAGCCCCGCGTCAGGCTCTGGGCTGATGGCTCGGAGCCTGGAGCCTGTTTCCGATTCTGTGTCTCCCTCTCTCTCTGCCCCTCCCCCATTCATGCTCTGTCTCTCTCTGTCCCAAAAATAAATAAATAAACGTTGAAAAAAAAAATTAAAAAAAAAAATAAATGCAATCCCAATCAAAATTGCACCAGCATTCTTCTCGAAACTAGAACAAGCAACCCTAAAATTCATATGGAACCACAAAAGATCCCAAATAGCCAAAGTAATTTTGAAGAAGAAGACCAAAGCAGGAGGCATCACAATCCCAGACTTTAGCCTCTACTACAAAGCTGTAATTATCAAGACAGCATGGTATTGGCACAAAAACAGACACATAGACCAATGGAATAGAATAGAAACCCCAGAACTAGACCCACAAACGTATGGCCAACTAATCTTTGACAAAGCAGGAAAGAATATCCAATGGATAAAAGACAGTCTGTGTAGCAAATGGTGCTGGGAGAACTGGACAGCAACATGCAGAAGTTTGAAACTAGACCACTTTCTCACACCATTCACAAAAATAAACTCAAAATGGATAAAGGACCTGAATGTGAGACAGGAAACCATCAAAACCCTAGAGGAGAAAGCAGGAAAAGACCTCTCTGACCTCAGCCGCAGCAATTTCTTACGTGCCACATCCCCAAAGGCAAGGGAATTAAAAGCAAAAATGAACTACTGGGACCTTATGAAGTTAAAAAGCTTCTGCACAGCAGAGGAAACAACCAACAAAACTAAAAGGCAACCAACGGAATGGGAAAAGATATTTGCCAATGACATATCGGACAAAGGGCTAGTACCCAAAATCTATAAAGAGCTCACCAAACTCCACACCCAAAAAATAAATAACCCAGTGAAGAAATGGGCAGAAAACATGAATAGACACTTCTCTAAAGAAGACATTCAGATGGCCAACAGGCACATGAAAAGATGCTCAATGTCGCTCCTCATCAGGGAAATACAAATCGAAACCACACTCGGATATCACCTCACGCCAGTCAGAGTGGCCAAAATGAGCAAATCAGGAGACTATAGATGCTGGAGAGGATGTGGAGAAACGGGAACCCTCTTGCACTGTTGGTGGGAATGCAAATTGGTGCAGCCGCTCTGGAAAACAGTGTGGAGGTTCCTCAAAAAATTAAAAATAGACCTACCCTATGACCCAGCAATAGCACTGCTAGGAATTTACCCAAGGGATACAGGAGTACTGATGCATAGGGGCACTTGTACCCCAATGTTTATAGCAGCACTCTCAACAATAGCCAAATTATGGAAAGAGCCTAAATGTCCATCAACTGATGAATGGATAAAGAAATTGTGGTTTATATACACAATGGAGTACTATGTGGCAATGAGAAAGAATGAAATATGGCCCTTTGTAGCAACGTGGATGGAAATGGAGAGGGTTATGCTAAGTGAAATAAGTCCTACAGAGAAAGACAGATACCATATGTTTTCACTCTTATGTGGATCTTGAGAAACTTAACAGAAACCCATGGGGGAGGGGAAGGAAAAAAAAAAAAGAGGTTAGAGTGGGAGAGAGCCAAAGCATAAGAGACTCTTAAAAACTGAGAACAAACTGAGGGTTGATGGGGGGTGGGAGGGAGGGGAGGGTGGGTGATGGGTATTGAGGAGGACACCTTTTGGGATGAGCACTGGGTGTTGTATGGAAACCAATTTGACAATAAATTTCATATATTAAAAAAAAAATAAACTAAAGCGGTGTCCCTAAAAAAAAAAAAAAAAAGAAATGTTTTATATGAACTGCGTATATTTGGATTTTATCTTCTTATTCAGACTATGACAATTTTTATCTTTTAGCTGGACCACTTAGTTCATTTAATTAAATGAAATTACCGATATATTTGGATTTTAGTCCTTCATGTTTTGTTGATGTTTCTTTTTCCTTTCTTATCTGCATTCTTTTAGCGGCTACCCTAGTAATTATAACTGTATTTAATTTATCTATATTAACAAATGCTTTTGTCCTCTTGTGGACAAGACAGGACCATAGATCCCTAACTCTTTTTATCCCCCTCCTCTCGCTGGCTGCCATCTCTCTTGCCTTTGGGGATGGCTTGTTCTTTTCTCATCTCCATAGCTCTTGGTAGATGAGGTTCCCTGGATGCCACTCTGACTTTGCCATCCATTGCAATAATTGCACTTACTTTTATTTATTTTTTTTCCTAATGGTTAAACATTGTCACCTAACTTTTGATATTCTGGGACCCTACCATCATACTGATATCAGGGAACACCATTCATTGTCAGCATTTCCTACAGTTTGTCATGACCTATAGAGAGCATGAACCTGATGCACCATTCACTGGGGCACACCTCCTTGCGTTGGCAAACAGAGGGTCTCCAAGCCCTCCTGCCATACCTAATTGGTGGGATTTCACTAGTCCCTGTTAAAATCAAGTGGCTTCTATAGTATATCAACTCTAGCAATCCCAGTTCTCTGAGATTTTGATCCCTTCTTCCATGCTTCTAGAGAAATTCTGAGATTTCCACTTCACTTAATGTAGGCTGTTGCTTTCTCACAGGTCTCAGGTGCCATTGTAGTGTGCTACAGCATATTAGCACCATCTCTTATGGTCCTTGCCAGCATGTGAAATCCTCGGTCATAGAAGAGCCCCTTATTATCCTCCATTATGTTTTGCCTGACCTTGATTCTACACCTTCAAGATCAAGTCTCATGCATGTTCTTTTAGCTCTTGCTGATATATCTTGCTGAATCTTGTGGCTGCTTTAGAGTATAGTCCCTTTCCTGTGTCCGTATGCCCAGCATCTCTCCAGCCATGTATGCTGGGACTTAAACCTAATTAATGATCTGGTGGCTAGGGACATTAGTGGGATAGATCTTGAGCAGGGGGCAAGGGTGGGACAGAAGCAGGATTGGATGGCTGTTGTCTTATGTGATGGAAGCCACTTGATTTTACCAGGAAGGAGCGAGTGTCACTTCTGCAAAGGATCTGCAGTTCTCAAGGGCATCCATCTAGGTGTGAGCGCCCCACACATCTGGTTCCACCTTCCCAAACAGAGATGTGGCCTTGGGATAAATAGCCTTGCTGAAGTTGAGAATCCAACCTTCTTTGGAACCCGCTACACTGGATATTAACTTACGGACTTATGTCTCCAATTTTCTACCCCAAAGTATTGGTAACATTCAACAATCGCCATTAAAGACCATTTTCCTTACAATTACTAGACCCATACTTGAATTTCTCAAATTCATGTGGTATGGGACTCCCAGTTCATGCCCCTCAGTATATCCCTTCCTGGTTCATAACTGTGAAACTTTAACTGCTGTACTTTAACATGCCCTGGGCTCTTCATACTTCCTTTACTGTTCCTCAGTGATGGGGTCTTCACTGACAGTTAGCTAGGAGGCCATCCAGTTCCAGAATCCCTCTTTAGGGTCAGTCTTCTCAGACCAGGTCTGACACCGGCTGCCATAAATCAGATCCTTGGGGAAGCGGACTCTGAGATACAAATTTAGGGCAGGAAGTCGATCAGCGGTGTATCCTTGGGATCAATATCTGTGGAGGGTAAAACTAATAAAATTGAACAAATGGAAGAGTTTAACTGAGATGCAGTCAACACAAAGGCCTCAGCTGAATCCACAGGGAGCTCTGGATGCTATTGTTCTGCCTGGAGGCAAGGAGGCTGGGCCTTCACATGCCTTGCCTTGACCAGTCACCAGGTGCAGGCTGTCCACATGGAAGGGGAAATGACTTTGTGGAGATGGCCGCCTTGAATTGCAGGCAATTGGGGCAATTCCTAGAGAGTGACTTAGCTGTGAGCTGTCAGCAGCTGGTGGAATTGCTCTGGGGAGGACTGTGGGGCAGTTGCCCAAAACAGGTGGTGCTGTGATTGGCCTTCATATTTTGAGGGGCTCGGACCGTTGATACCAAGGTCAGAAAGTAAGTGTGGGCTAACTTGGGAGAAAGTTCAGTTGGGCTGGCTTTTCTCACCAGTAGGAACGTTGGATCCACATGGATTGGGAAGTTTCATGTTGCGGAGATTCTGCTAGAGAGATGTACACCAAATAGATTGAGACTTTAAATGAGATGAGTGTTGGGGCACCTGGGTGGCTCAGTCGGTTAAGCATCTGACTTGTGATTTCAGCTCAGGTCATGATCTCACGGTTCATGAGTTTGAGTCCCACATAGGCTCCATGCTGACAGTGCAGAACCTGCTTAGGGGTCTCTCTCCCTCTTCCTCTCTCTCTCTCTCTCTCTACCCCTCCCACACTTTCTGTCTCTCTATTTTTCTCTCTCTCTCAAAATAAATAAATAAACTTTTTTAAAAAATGGGAAAAGCCTCCCTCTTTTCTCCCTCATGTACTCCATCCCTGTGAATGATTACGAGGAAAGGAAAGAGTATGGAGTTATAATGGGGGAGAAACCAAGCTCAGACCCCAAAATATTGTCCGATTATAAGATCCTAACACACAGTGTAAAAAATAGAAGAAGCTGCTCAAAGAAATTCTGAGTCTTGGATATTGCAAGAAATGGCCAAGAATAGGCAATAGAGAATGGTTGAGTGTTCTAGGTAAGTAGAAATCTTGTAGTACCCAGGGGAGTGATTTCTGTCATTGATTCATGTTTGTTTATACATCAGTAAGATTATAGAGAGCAGAGATGATCAGTTACTTGGTGTTATGGACTGAATTGTATCCTCCCCCAGATCCCATGTGCTAAATCTCTAAACCCCAATGGGACTGTATTTGGAGATAGTGTCTTCAACAAAATAGTTATGATTAAATACGGTCATAATCTGTACATTTATCAAATGCAGCCCTAATCCGATAGGACTGGTGTCCTTTTAAGAAGAGGAAGAGTCACACCCACAGTAAAGAACATGTGAGGACACAGGGAGAAGGCCACCATCTGTAAACCAAGGAGTGAGGCCTCACCAGAACCCAATTCTGTTGACACCTTGATCTTGAACTTCTGGACTCCAGAACCGTGGGAAAAGAAACTTCTGTTGTCTTAGCCACCCGGTCTATGATATTTTATTATTGCAGCCCAAGGAGGCCGAGACACTTGATGATTTCTGACCCATTCCATGCATATCAGTGTGCCTCAGGACAGTGGTTAGAAACTTCTCTGATGTAGAAATGTCACTTGGGAATATGTGCATCTGAAGGGAAAGTAAAACCACTCAGGTCACGGAAATGATTAAAGTTCAATTCTACGTAGTGGATACCCCTGAGTGATTGCCTCTGGGGAAGATGGGATAGAAGGTAGGGGAAGAATTGGTACAAGGTAGGCTTCAACTATATGGGTAATAATTTGTTCCTGTGGCTGGTGGATACCTTGTCATTTATATTCTCTTCTACGTCTATATCGTTTTGTTCACATGGAATGTTTCATAAAAACGTTAGAAAAAGAATAGTGAAACATTTTGAGTAGTCACTGATTCAGTGTTTATTGGATCCTTTTAAAAATAATATTAATAGAATAGAAGGGAAGAAGTAATCAAACCTACGCTTGATTTTCTTTTTCATTTTTTCCCTTTTCTCCAGCTTTATCGGTATAGTACTGATGTAACATTTGTAAGTTTAAGGAATACAACATGATGGTTTGATACACATATACGTTGTGAAATGATTACACAATATAGTTAAACCTCCATCCCCTCACGTAATTATCATTTGTGAGGGTGTGGTGACAGCATTTAAAATCTGCTCCCTTAATAGCTTTCCAGTATATATCACAGTCTGGCTAATTAGAGTCACCATGCTGCACATTAGATCCCCAGAGCTCATTCAGCGTACAGCTGGAGATGTGTATTCTGACCAACATCTCCCCATCCTCCCCACCCCAGTACTTACCTTTTCCTGTCTGACTTACTTGACTTAGCATGATGCCCTCAAGGTCCATCTGTGTTGCCCCAAGAGCAGGATTTCCTTCTTTTTATGACTGGATAAAATTCATATATACAGTTTTCTTTATTCATTCATCTGTGGATGGACAGGTCGTTTCCACGTCTTGGTTATTGTAAATAATATCACACTGAACATGAGTGTGCAGAGATTTCTTTGAGATCATGATTTCACTTCCTTTGGACGGATACTCAGGAGTGGAATTGCTGGGTCATTCTGTAGTTCTAGTTTTATTTCCTTAAGGAACATCTGTACTGTTTTCCACGGTGGCTGCACCAATGCACATACCCACCAACAGTTCATGAGGGTTCCCTTTTCTCCACATCCTCCCCAACACATGTCTTTTGTCTTTTTGATGTCAGCAATTCTAACAGGTGTGAGATGATGGGTCATTATGGGTTTGATTTGCACTTGCCTGATGATCACTGATGTTGAGCACCTTTTCGTGTACCTTTGTACCTCATGTACCTTTCATGGCCCTTTGTACGTCTTCTTTGGAAAAATGTCTATTCAGATCCTTTGCCCATTGTTTGATCCATTTGTTTATTCTTTATTTTTATGTTTTGCTCTTGAGTTGAATGAGTTCCTTATATATTTTGCATAGTAAGCCCTTATTTAGATAGATGGTCCGCAAATATTTTCTCCCACTCCGTAGGTTGCCTTTTCATTATGCTGATGATTTCTTCAGCTGTGCAGAAGCTTTTTAGTTTGATAGTGGTTTTATTTTTCAACTCAGTTGTGTTGCCATTAACCAAACCATCATGTTTGGCCTAGACGTTCTCATAGTTAGACTTTTGCTTTTGCAAGGTCACTGACCTTATTTAAGGAACATGCCTGCAATGTCTAGTGTCTTTAGTCAAAAGACACACATTTAATGTAAAGGGTTTATTTCTGCCCTGAGGCAGGACCATCAAGATTTTCTGTTGATTCCATTCAGATGTCCTTGCAAAAGTTTTCATGCCCCATGATGCTTAAAAAAAAAAATCCTAATTATACCTGACATTTATTAATGGCGTCATAATGATCAAAGTGCTTCCAAAGGCTCCGATAACTTATTAGATCTGACCACCATAAGAAGGAGAGTATCTCACTTGGGCTGCCTTCTTATCACAGGAGGAGCCCTGGCTGGGAGACCCTCCCTATGGGATCCTTTGGCAGGAAGCCTAGGAGGAAGGGGGTGCATTTGAGCAAATGGCAGAATATGCGTGCGCTATATGCTACCTCCAAATTGCCCCCAGATCTTTCATCAGTTGCTAAATTAAAATGGCAGAGGTGATTGGATTGAATGCAGAAGGCTAAGTAGAATGTTTGAGCACAGGGCACTGGGTGCAGAGGGGTGGAGAGGAATCCAGGAAGGCTTTGAGCTCTTACTCCAGATTCAGAGTTTAGGCTGATTTTCACCAGATTTCAAATGTAGAGAAAGCGCCACCCAACACCTGGTTACATGAACAGCAGTGCTGGGAGGTGTGTTTGGCACAAACAGGGCTGCCCATTATGAAGGTGCAGAAACACAAGCCCAAGGAGGGAGGACACAGATCTCAGCCAACAGTATCAATGCTAGGGGTTAGGGGCAAGGTTCCAACCGCCCCATCAGTTCCCCCTTCTAAGCCCAGACTACCACCACGGAGCAAGCGAGGGTCACGGGAACTCACATCCAGGATTCAGATACCATCGTAGCTCAGTGGTCAGCGAGGAGGGCGGATGGAGGGGGAGAGAGAGGCAGCAAGTCCATACAGGGGTTTCAGTGGGATAACTGGGTATAAGTGAATGGTGCTACAAGGTAATTTCCCTCTCCGATTCTCCAGGCCTTTGCTGACATTTCCCAAGGCTCTGTATTATCTCCAACAATCAGTCTTAATTACAGGCTTCCTGTGACCAGTGTCCGGAAGGCTGGGCGGTGTGCTGAGCCAGCAGGAAGTGATCTCATCAGCACGGCAGGAAGTTCCCACATTGTAATGGAGAAAAGGAAATCCAAATAAGTTATGCTTATACCTTATTGAAAAGAAAGTCCTCATCGGCAAGAAAGGGAATTTGAAACATCAGAAGTAACTGCGAGGAGTGTTGGGGGCATTTTAAATGGGAAATGATACTGACTTTGATTTTGGAGGAGATAACTTGTGTGAAAACAAGATAGAAGCAGGCAGGTCCCTTTTGCCTGCATAGTCACACCCTCAGTGTATGTTACTCAAAACTTAGGACATTACACAGTTCTCTCAAATAAGGCTTGAAACTCTTTGATTAAGGAAAGTAGACTTAATGAAATGGGTAGCTGCCAGGCCTGAATTTGAATTGTATGTTGAAAAAAAAAAAAGTAATCCCCTTAGCTTCTTGTTTCCAAGGGAATTTTTTTTTCCCCCAGAAATATATTGCTTATTGGATGGTGATTCTCTAATTTTGGAGACCATATGTTCTAGGTATTCTGGGAAAGATCTGGGTTTCAAATACCGTGGCCATTGTTCCCAGAAGCAAAACATACTTGAGAATCCCAGAAGCAATGGTTATCTCTCAGTGAACACTTTCTGTGTCCCAGGGACTTATGTGCAGAATGTCATTTCGTTTATCATGGCACCTCCTGAAGTGGGCATCACTGTTGTTACAGTCTTATCTGCTTGGGAACCAAGACTCAGCATCTCCTGCCGGCATGGGGCAGAGCTCTGAGGGCTCCAGGGTTGCTTATGGCGACCAACAATCTGCCCAGGAGAGCAGTGGTTCTCTTCCACCTGGTCGCCAGTGGGCTTCCAAGATGACCCCAGGGCCCCTGCACGACCATCCAATGCCTTCCCCCCACTGCCGGCAGAACCTATGAAGGTGATGATCACGAATCATCTCCATCATTAGATTCCTGATCAGTTGGCTTGGAGTTCATCCAGATGGAGATTATCTAGGTAGGCTGACTTGACCGGGTCATCTCTGTAAAGGCTTTCATGAAGGTTCTCCCTGAAGTCAGAGAGAGGGGGAAGCCTGTGAGGGCCTGTAGATGGGGTCACCCAGCAAGGACGTGACTCAGCCTTTGTCCCCAGGCTGACAGCTAGCGGGAGAGCAGGTTTTTCCTCATCAGCCTCCATGCAAGGATAAAGCCAGCTGACCCCGTGCTCTCAGCCCTGTGGCACCATGAGCAGGGAACCAGTGGGAGCACACCAGACTCCCGAGGAAGCTGGAGATGGTGACTGTGTGCTGCTTAAGGCCACCGTGTCTGTGGGCATCCGTTACGCGCAGTGGAAACCAATACGCCTGCAGATCAGCCTAAACCCTATTGTCCTTCATCCTTCCTTCTACAAATATTTATCAGCATTTATTACGTGTTAGAATGTGTGTGAGGAGTTGCAGCCACAGGGGTCCGCAGGATCAGATGAGGGCCCTGCCTTGTGAACTTTATGACGTGGTGAGGGGGACAGATATAAATCAAATCAGTGCAGGATACAGGCAAAACTGGGCCCAAGGTAACCGAGAGGACCCTCCACGGTACGGGTAGAGTAGAACAGTAATCTTTCATGCAGCAGAGAGCACCAAAAAATGTTCCCCAAGGCATGAACAGAAGTTGAATATGAGTAGTAATTAGCTGAAGTGCAGGGAAAGGCACTGCAGGTGAGGGGAACAGCAATGACTAAGTCCCTGTGCAGGCAGAACCACACGTACAGGGCAGCCCCTCACAGAGGGCCTGAGGTCGTGCACGGACACGGAGCCCGGAGATTGGGGGAGGGGGGTGACTAGAGGTAGGAAGCCTACAGCCGTGTGTTCTAATGTTCTTTTGTAAGAACGATGGAAAGCCCATCCGAGGAGCAGATGAGGTGAAGGGAAAGTCAGGAGGCAGGGAAAGAGCAGGACAGGTGGAGAACACGTAGGGCAGCCCTCAGGACAATGACCAGAGTCTGAGCCAGAGCTATGCCTGGGGAGAAGAGGTGGGCACAAGCCGGTGGCAGATGAAAGGCAGCATGTGGGCTTGAAGAGTAAGTCGGCGAGAGCTCCAGCATTTCTGGTCTTGGTGGCCGAGAGGAGAGGCATTAAGAAGGAAGGTCAGGGTCCGGCTGACCCTCCTGGGTGGAGTCTGGGATACAGCCAGGTGGGACTCTGGATACTTAGAGCCAAGGTGTACTCACAGACATTTAATCCATAGTGGAGGGGGCTGCGATTATGAGAGCGAATGGGATGCTCTGATGATGAGAAAGCAGACAGAAAAAGGCCAAGGACAGAACCACCTGGAGACCATCTATTTCTTTCACACCTGTCTCGGTGACTCACATGTTCCCTATCTTAAATAAAGAAGTGGGTAACGTGTGCTCCCTTTGTCCAAATGGGCAAATAGTGGGAAACTGAAATAATAATAAGCAATACGCTATAAGTTACGCTGTAGTTTATAACATATCTATGTAATATGAAATAATAAAATTTAAATAATTGACTTTCGGAGACTGTAATGTGATATAATGGTAATTCAGGCTCTGTTATAGTGAGCCCAGGCCAAAAGAAAGACTCAGATCTATTAATATGTATTTAAGTTCGGTACTTTTAACTTTAAACCATGATTAAGCTGGCCATGATCAGAAGCCCTACGACCATACCGAATCTACTAGATATAGTTCGTTTTGTTTGTTGTCAGTGGAAATTCTGTGTATTGCAGATTTTCATTCAAACAAATCTGGGGGGTGAATTTCAATTTTGATCTGAAAATGAATGGAGAGAAATAGTTCGCCTTTAGTTAAGGACTCACTGAACTGCATGAAGAGAGCTCATGTTTTAGAAATAAAAGGGTACGCATTTTTAGCTAGGGGACGCAGTGGTCAGTATGACTTGACCCCCTCCTCCCATGCTGACCCTTTTCCCAGGATACATTCCACTTCCATCGGGAATTAGACAGGATGGGCTCCAATCTCAGCTCTGTCACAGACCATCTCTGTGACTCAACAGAAACTACTTATTCCAGAAAATACTTCTTAGGGCTGCCACGAAGATTACAGGGGGTAAAAATAAGTGAGGTGTCTGGGAAATAATAATTGATACATGGGAATAAAGGGGCTGATTTGAACTCCAGTTTTCGGTCCGTGCCCCCCCCCCCCCCCCCAAAAAAAAAAATCCTATCTTCTGAAGAAGGAACAGAAACGTGAAAGGTGTTCAGGACACCTGAATGCCTCCTGGGGCGCTGTGGGTTGAGTTGGGGAGTTTATGAAAACATTCTAGCATTCCATTCATCTTCAGCTGCTGTGTCTGACATATGGAAGTCTGTAATTTCACAAGGAAGTGAAGCCTTACCTCCTACCAGGTGCCAATATATTTTAAGCAAAGAGATATTACAACTCTGGAATTATCGAAAGCCTATGTTCTTTCTCTCCCATTGCTTGAGGCAGACGTAAAAAGTCACATTTTTGAAATTAGCATATGATGTCATTGGGATGAGCTGTAATGGAGGTGACAGGGTGGATGTGGGAGACAGTGGAAAACTTGAGCTGAGGAAAGCTGGAGGGCAGACCTATTTTTAGGTTTTTGTTATGCAGGGCTATTCTGAGGCTCTAAAGAAACCATAAAACTGCCTTCTCTCAAGGTAAATAGATACTTCATTGCCCTGGATTCTAAAAACTTAACAACAACAACAAAAATCCCCGAAACTTGCTTTCTGTCTCTTTCCTCAGCTCTCAATCTCTCCAAAGGTTAAAAGTCAGGAGGTAAATGGCGTGTGTCCTCTCTCTGCACCCAGTTTCAGCTCATTTTAAGCGTCTAATTGACTCAAGTAGTCTTCACTTCATCCTGGGACTATTTCAACATAACAAGGAAATACAAGGGTGTATATGATCTACCGACATAAAAGCATCTTGAAAAAGTATGTGGAGAATGTGTGTGTGCATGCATGCGGTGTGCACGCGTGTGGATGCATGCACGTGAGCGTGTGGGAGTGTGTGTGGATGCAGATGGCCGTGTGGGATTGTGCGAGCAAGTGTGTGTGCACGCGTGTGGATGCATGTGCTTGCTTGTGTGCGTGTGCCCGTGTTTACCTCCCCCAAGGAACAGCAGTGCCCAGTATTTACTCTGTTCCTATTTTTGTCCTTTGTCAGCACCGCTGTCATCTGGTAGGAATATTTACCCGCTGGATGGGTCTGACTTGGCCTGGTAACCGAGCACATCTGGAGTCCAGACTTGGCGGCTCTGCGGGCAGGCTCGGGTCCCAAGGCTCCCCAGCCCCCGCGGCCCCGCTGTGTCCCAGCTTTGCCGTGCACCGAGGAGGACGGCCACCGGAGGACCCCTCCCTGGCCCCTATGGTGACCCCCCTTGTGCTCAGGGTGCTCTGCCAGAGGGCGGGGGGGGGGGAAGGAGGCGGGAAATTCTGACTGCAGCTTGAGAGAGCTGACGACTTGTGATCCCACTTGTTGGGGCTCGTGGGGTGTGCTGAGTTGGAGAGAAGGGTTCTGGGGGCATATTAAGTCGAGAGAAAGAACCCGGCGTGGCGAAAGGGGCGAAGGGGACGCAGATGCTGGAGTGTATGGGTTCGGGTTCAGGTCCGCATTCGGCCATCACACCAGATGGGTCACCCTGAGCATCTCTGAGGTTCAAATGCATTATCTGTAAATTAGGGGGAAGAGAGACCCCTCATACAGCTGTTGGGAGGAGTGCATAGATCAGTACGCTGAAATGCCATAAGGTGGGAAATAAAACCTACTCTCCTTTTCTAGCAGGCTTATCACACTCACAGATGAGAAAGTGATTCTTTGACCCAAGGCGAGAAACACAGCCTTGATGGTTGCTGAAAACATAGGTGGTTGTGTGTGTGTGTGTGTGTGTGTGTGTGTGTTGGGGGGGGTGGCATCGGGCAGAGTGGGGGTGCTGAGATCTTCTTGTGCGATGAGCAGGTTTTGAAGCGGGTCCAGCAGCATTGCCTACTTTTAGATATAAGGTAACAGAGAAAAAGGCAACCGCATTCTTGTGGCTGCAACATTTCCCATGTGGGATCTTTTTCTCCGCTTGGTTCTTTTTATAAAATGAAACTGCTGTGCAGCTCTGATAAGGGGCTGGTGACTTCTACAGACCAGGCTATAGGGTCCCTCAGGAGCCAAGCCTCCCTGGACACGGTGTGCGTGACATCTGAGAGACCCTTAATGCGTGGGCACTGCTCTCTCTCGCTCTCCTTTTTTAACCACAGTGGATCATTTTTTGGTGTCTCACCTGCACGAAGATGCTGTAATCAACAGCAACAGAGAGACTCTCCATATGTGTACCTGATTAATTATATTTGTAATAAAGTGACACCTAAATAAATTTCCCATAAAGAATAATGGTTTGGATGTCTACCCAGCAAACAAAAGCAAGTCTTTGAGAAATTCTAGGTTTCTTTTGGAAAATTTACGGTATTCTGTTGAGGTCGGGAAACCGTGGCCTACGGCCCACAAGACAGCAACTGCAGATCTCCTGCCAAACCTAAAATGTTTCCTCCCTGGCTCTTTACAGAAAACATTTATCGATGCCTGCAATTACATAAATGAATAGGATTAAGAAGCGTGGCTTTGGCTTTTAAAATTAGGAATATCCGTCTGTCCGTGTAATCTTACCACGATACTACCTGCCTTACACCTATCTGGTACTCCCACTGACAGCTGTTTTAGTCTGTTTGGGCTGCTAGAGCAAAATAGCATGGACTGGGGAGCTTAAACAGCAGACATCTCTCTCTCTCTCTCAGCTCTGGAGGCTGGAAGTCCAAGGTCAAGGTGCCAGCACATTTGCTTCCTGGTGACAGCCTCGTCCTGGCTCGTAGATAGTCACTTTCTTGCTCTATCCACCCGTGGCAGAGACAGAGAGAGAAACGCTAGTTTCCTTTTCTCACCTTAAAAGGGCACCGATTCCATCCTGAGGGCTCTATCCTCATGACTTTATTTAAACCTAATTACCTCCCAAAGGCCCCGTCTCCAAGCACCATCACATCAGCATATGAATTTGGGGGGTACACAACACTCAGTCTATAACAGCTGCACAAGAAATTGCTCACCGTGGGGTAGAAAGCTCTTCCCACCCGATGTTAGCATAACAGTCTGACTTCATTCGCTGATACTCCATTCTCCCAGCCTCGTGTGCCAGACAAGTGGTCAGGTTCCTATAAGCTTCTCTGGAAACAGAAATGAGCGGGCAGATCATTCTGTCTGAGGTCATCAGAGACAGACGAGTGGGGTGTATTTGATCTGGCCCGGAAGGCGAGGAAGGGGGCCACGGTGCTCTTGTCCCTGAAAGCAGCCCAAATCACAGAGCCTGGGGGAAGGCGCGAAGCCCCGTGGTGTTTGCTGTGGGAAACCGAGGCAGCCACGGAGCAGGAGGCCAGGTGTGTGAGGCCAGTCTAGAGTCGTGGGGCTGCTCTGCGTGTACTGGATGCCTGTCTTCGGGACAGTGCTTAGGTTTCTGAGTGTCGACATTCTCACCTATGAAATGGGGATGGGGGGGTACCTGTGGGCTCAGTCCATTGGGCGTCTGACTTCGGCTCGGGTCATGATCTCACAGTCCGTGAGTTCGAGCCCCGCGTCCGACTCGTTGCTGACAGCTTGGAGCCTGGAGCCTGCTTCGGATTCTGTGTCTCCCTCTCTCTCTCTCTCTCTGCCCCCTCCCCTGCTCATGCTCTGTCTCCCTCTCTCTCTCAAAAATAAATAAATGTTAAAAACAAAATGAAATGGGGATAGGGACAACACCTGCTTTCAGAGGCTGCCAGGAGGAGAAGAGAGAAGCAAGGTGGCAGACCGTGTGTGTGGCACTCCTCGTCGCCAGCCGCTGCTGCCTTTGTCAGGACCTTGCTTCTGCCATTCCCGTCCTGTTCCTGAGAACCCTGACCACAGCACTGGGTAGCGTGTGCCGTTTCTACAACCTGAGCCATCGAAAGTCACAGCTTGCAAGCTGTCTGCCTGCCATTTCAGTACAAATGTACACTTGTGGCCGTGAAGGGACATGTGGAGCTTTTAACGAGACAGTCAGTCACGGGATTAGGTTTGGTTTGAGTTTGGTTTCTGCACCCGTCATTTTGCAGTTTGGTAACGGGCAGCAGGAGTCTAGCAGGTTGACCAGACGTAGCATTTCTGTTGTAGCCACATGAAAACGTATGATAATGTGATCACTCGAGGGGCCGACATCCCTTAGTACATTTTGACATCGTTGCCTGTACAGTTAGGTGTATAAGTAGATTTTAATAGTCAAGGGCTTTCCATATAGGTCCATTAGTATTTAGGACTCTTCTGTAGACTGAGAGGGACCATGTATTTTAAGTCGGGGATATTTTTTCAACAGTTACAGTGAAAATCCCTAGCGCCCAAGCTATTTTTTTTCATTTGTTTCTTTTTCCTGTAAGTGAAAGAAAAAAGTAAATATTAAATCTTTTTTTTCTTAGTCACCAGAATTGCAGCAGCTGACGTTGTTCCGCGGTGGTGTTTGCGGGTGCACCTACACGAGCGTGTACCCGCACAAGTCTGCCTGGGTGCGTACGTGTGTGCACGCACGAGTAGGTCCGCGTGCACGGCAGCGGGTCAAAGTGTGATATATGCTGAGGCTTGCAGATGAGGAGATACTTAAATATAAGCAGCATGGACCCCACGGAAGGTTTGCTGACTCAAGGGCTGGAAAGAGAGTGGAAGTCTTGCCCCATTGATTATGACAAGGCCCAGCGTCCCCTGATTGCACTCTTGCCTTTGGATGGAGGTCTTGCCGGGTGAGCAGCAAGGCTCTGATTTTGAGTCATGAGCTGTTCTCCCCAGTCGCTGAGTTCCTTCTGAGCCTGATGGACAGGAGCCAGAAGTCTGCGGAGATGCTGGCTCACACTACACTTATCTGTGACAAGCCTGTTTGGCACACGAAGTGGGAATATCTTCATTGTCACCAGCAGCAGCAGCAACAGCAGCAGAGCCTGCTTTCCTGTGACATGCCCGTCCCTGCACTAGGACTTTTTTGTGGAGCCCCCAAACCAAACCTCTCTTCTCTAGATCTAGTCCCAGAGAAGGTCAGCGTGGGGGTGGGGGGGGGGGGCGGCTCAGAGAAGAGTTCAGGTGTCGTCATTTTAGAGATTCAGGACTGGGGGCTCAGAGAAGGGCTTTGCTCCACACAAGGCCACACCGCTGTTGGTAGAGCCAGAAATAGAACAGCCTCTCTAGATTGATGTCTGGAGCTTTCTCTGCCGTTAACATGCTTCCTAATCTTCTGAAGAGACTGGTGAGAAGGTCACGTAGTTTAGCGTCATTTGTAGCCATGGGGGCATTGCCCACGGTGCCTGACAGGGGACAGACCTTCAAACACGATCGTTTGAATGCAGTACTGAAAGAGTGGAGTTAAATTCCAGTGGCCTAGAGAAAATGTCAAGAGGCAGGGAACCGTCTGTGTCATCCTCTGTCAGAAGAAGGAGTTGAGATACTGCACGGAGCACCGTGCTGGCACGTGGAACTCAGTTAATTCCAGCGACAGGGATCATCATCGTCGAGACTGGGCGTGTGTGCTTCTTCTCTGTTGCACAGCTCTCTTGCCTCTAGCCCGCTGTGCTGTCGGTGTTAGAATCAGAAGATTGTACATGAAGTTCAGAGGATGACGCGGCTGAGACCAGGCCCCGCGTTGTTCGTTCCCAAGGGAAGCTTCCATGGAAAGGACAGCACCCCTTCCCAGAGAGCCTTGTGGGCGCCTCCCAAATTCTTCTACGTCGTCACCTCTGTGGGCTCGATGACATTGGCTCCACGAGCTGCTGCACGCCGCAGGCCCCGTGTTAGCAGCCCTGACTTCTCTTCAACACCACTGTCTTGAGTCAGCGGCTGCCAACCCAGGCTGCCTGATGCTGTTTCAGTGTATTTCGACTAGTGAACTCCCAACTATCTGCAAGTTGATTTAGAACATACTTAACGGCTTTCCAAAGCCCGGGATTATGTGAGAATAAGATAAAAAATAACAAAACCGAATCTGTGACTCTACAGTCACCAAAATGCTGGCGCACAAATAATCTTATTTATTCGCAATGCGTGGGGGATAGATTAGCCCCGTTTTACGCGTTAGGAACGGAGCCTCAGACAGGCCGTGATGAGCACAAGTCCGTTTGCAAGGCTTTGGGTTTTGCTGTGCTGTGTTGCCACAGCGAGCGTGGTTCCTGTGTGCAGGCCAGTCCCGGGCGGGGCCCGTGCTGATGGCACCAGGGCGTCCCTGGTGCCCCCTCGACAAAGTACGCGGGCACCAGCTGCCATTCGTGGTGCAACCTGTGTGTCAGCCGCTCGGACTGTGGCAGTGGGGGAGGGGGAGAGAATGGAAGCTCCAGGAGGGCAAGAGGAAGGGAAATGCAGTGGTGAAGCATATTTAAGTGAGTTATTCGGTGGAGAGGGGCCTGGCCTCAAAGCCCAGCTCGCTCAGGTTTACTAGACTCCCTTTTTCGGATCTGTACAACAAAGGGGATGGCAGGAGCACTCCGGTGAGTCAGCTCTAAAAGCTCATCTTTCGCTTCATCGAAGTTAGACCCTGGGTCCTTTTAAGATTCCTAGAACCTCAAATTGTGTCTTTGGATCGGCTCGGAGAAGCCCATGCCATGAGGATGGACGTTGTCAGGAAAGCTCAAAGTGGACAGAGGCCAGATGCACAGTGGTCAGTGGTCACGGGCACCGACGGTCTGGGCTCCAGCCCAACCACTCCTCAGCTGTGGGACCTGCTTTCTGTGCCTGTTTCCCAGTCCTCTAAATTGGGGTTAACTACCTCAGGACGTTGTTCAAAGAATTAAATGAATGGATGAATGCAAATGTTTGCAATTCTAGCTCACAACAAGTGCTATCTACATTTTAATGATATGTATTATCATATCACTATTATTTTCTTATCCTATATGTGGGAGATTCCTCTCAGCCCAGGGGCTCTCTTGTGACTGGAGTAACGCAGTCCTATCTCTCTCTCTTTTTCCAGTGTTCTCTTCCTGTATCTTTTTTTTTTTTAATTTAAAAGCATTTTTTAATGTTTACTTATTTTTGAAAGCGAGAGAGACACAGCGAGAGAGACACAGCGAGAGTGGGGGTGGGGCAGAGAGAGAGGGAGACACAGAATCCACAGCAGGTTCCAGGCTCTGAGCTGTCAGCATGGAGCCTGACGCGGGGCTCGAGCTCACGAGCTGTGAGATCATGACCTGAGCTTAACCGAATGAGCCACCCCGTTGCCTCTCCCCTCATGTATCCTGATTTTGGCCCATGGAATGTGAGAACTGTGTCCGGCGACTTTGGGGAAGGGTTCTGCTGTCTGATGGCAGAGTGAGCTGATGAGCAGGCTGTGTAGCCCCAGCCCCCTTCTTCCCTCCCAGACGCCGTTCCCAGGATGTAACGTTGGAAGTCACGGCAGCTGTGACCTTAAGAGGAGACGTTCTGGGTCCCACTGGGGATGGAGGAGCAGGAAGGAGGAAGGACCTAGGTTCCAGGCAGGTTTGGTCCGCCCGGAGCCAGCCCCGGTACCAGCTCTATGGGTCTTATTCCTCATGAAATCATCAGATGTCTTTGTTGGTCCGTTATTTGGCTATATGCTCCCAGCGCCCTCGTAATACTGTTTCTACGTGCAGTAAACGTGTCTGTTAATCAAGTGAGACATAGCAAAGAGGAGAGAGGTACTGGGTGCTCAGTGGTGCTGGTGTAGTTGCTCGGAAGAAGTCCTGGAGTTTGCTCTGTGCGTCCTCACAGCCAGTGTGGAAGAAGAAGGGAAGGCACCCGACTTCACAGGGCACACAACAAACCAAGTAGGCAAAATTGTGTAACTGAATAAGTAATAGATTTGAGAAGCCACTTCTCACATTCAGTATTATAGGGGTGACGCTGAACGGCATCATGGGCTCCTGTTTGACAATTATGACCAAGTAAGTTTGGTTTTTAAAATGACTGCTTCTCATAAGCAACCTTCGACTGAAAGTTAAGCAAGGACATGATCTGAAAGCGAAACCATTGCTGTTTTGTTTTCCTCCTTTTCTCAGTTCTGATTTTCTACCTCCATTTCATTAACTTTATCCCCGTCTGTGTCTTGCTGATGAATTTGCTTTAAATCTTTTCAGAATCAGAGAAAAAAGTGATGTGTTGGCATAAAGACATCCCAAGTAGAGTTCCGTGGATTCACATCAGCAAGTGTGGACAAGAATGTATATGATTCATGTCAGTAAGTGTGGGTGAGATTGGGTTCTAATATCTGGACCAAAACGAAATGATTGCAGTCTTATGCCCCGAGCCCTCACTGGGGACTGTGGGTATGAGTGCTGGACTCTGGTGGCATCCTCAGGACGGTCGGGGCACAGGGAGCCACGGAGGGCCCTGAACCAACCCGGGTTGATTGTCAACACGGATGGATCATCCGTTCTAGGAATACATACTATCTGGAGAGGAGAGAATTGGCAGGAAATTCCAACTGACTGTTGATGCTTGGCCAGTGACTCCTTGGCATGTTTATTTACACTCGTGCGTTGTTTTCAGGTAATCACGCCAGCTTTTAGTTCAGACTCGCATTTACTCCTGGTGTGGCAGCAGTGTCCATCCCCTCTGAGGTCAGCTTAGAAGTGGTCAAGGAGGCACAAGGGGATTTCAGGGTTTGGGACTTCTGGCTCTTCCGGGACATTCTGCAACATTTCACTTTTATCTTAGAATGTCCAACAATTTGGGAAGAGCTTAGGAGACAGGAAAAATCTACTGTTTATAAAACGGGCCCAGGACATGGTGTGAGAAGGCAAACCGAGGAAGGGGGCCTTTGGTAAGGCGGTGGAACTTGTGTGGTGGAACTTGGGTTGGTCAGTCCAGGGCGGGAGCCCTGTTCGGCGTTCATTGAAGGCATTTAGAAGGTCATAAAAGACCTCCGCTGGATTTTGAGTTAGGAAATGCTTCAGAAAACTCAGCCAGATGAAAGAGTTGACGAAGGGATGTTTTCAGGGACTGGAGCGGACAGATGGCCGGCAACTCCAAAGGCTGCACCTGTTAAAATATGCATTGGCCAGAAAGAGCCCGAGGTCTTCTGTGACCAGAATCTGGTGCCCAGACAGCCCCTGGGGTCAGCCCGCAGGTGGATTGCATAAAGGGCTGAAGGCCTCACACATCCACGCAACGTGCTTGTCCACAGGACAGCGGCATGCTTCAGAATCGCCTTCTGCTTAACGGGAAAGGTAGGCTACATCAATTCTTGCTGTTATTAATTCAGCTGCCGTGGGTGGAGTTTTGGGGGAAAAAAATCAGAATGAGAACGAACTCTGGGAGGGCCAGTGAGACCTCGCCTTTGACAGAATTTGACTGGGAAGCGGTGTGGAGAGGGGTCCCAGGGGCAGACCCCTGAAATCCTGAATGCTCCTGAAATCCTCTTGTCAAAGTTGACCGTGTGGTTCCACATTGGAAGGTTCATTAGAGAACTGTGCGCGTGGTGGAAAGAGAAAGTCTTTGCTGGAATGGTCTGAAACCTGGCTTACTAGCAGAGTGACCTCGACCGTGACCCCTCACCTCCCTGAACTTCTTTTCCTTTACCTCCTAAGTCAAGATGGCTAAGGCCACGCGGCTGTGCTGTTGTAAGGTTTAGAAATGGTTCCTGAGTAACAGGGTGGTGCCCGTACATAGGAGGTGCTCCCGGAGGGAGAGTTGGGTCCTCCCGGTTAGGGTTGATTTCAGCTCCCCATTTGGCACAGGAGCAAGCAAACCCAAGGAGGTAAGTGTGCTCCCCCAGGGCACAGCCTGAAATGGGCCCTTCTGCATCCTGCCACTCAGGTCACAGCCAGTCAGGACCACAGCTTTAGGGCTGGGGTAGTGCTGCATGAGAAAAAACATGGTTGGTTGGAGGGCCTAGAAGCTTGATGTTTACTGTGTTTTGTATGTTAATGAGATGATTTCCCTGGTGGGGGTGGAAGGCTAGATAGCCTGAGGATAGGGGGCTGGTCACCAAAAACAACTAGAGAATTAAGGAGTAGATCTTTCGACCCCACCCTGGACCTCCAGGGAGGGTGAGGGGTGGAGGTGGAGTTCAACTGCCAAGAGCTAATGATTTAATCAAACGTGCCTCTGTAATGACGCTTCATAAAAATCCCTAAAAGATGGGTTTGGGGAGTTTCTGGGTTAGGGAAAACATCTAGGTGCGGGGAGGATCGTGTGCCCAGCTCTCCTTTGCCCCCCAGCCTCCTTACCTTGCCATATGTGTCTCTTCCATTTGGCTGTTCCAGAGTTTTATTCTTGGTAACAGGCCGGGTAGCCTCAGCAAAGTGCTTTCCTGAGTTCTACAACTTGTTCTAGCAAATTATTGAACTTGAGGAGGGGGTTGTGAGAACCACGACATTTGCGGTTGACTAGGCACAAGTGGGGTGGTCTGAGCCCCGCAGTCTCAGCTGGTGTCTGAAGTGGGGCCATCTCGTGGGACTGAGTCCCTAACCCGTGAGGTCTGTGCTGACTCTGGACTCACGTCAGAACACGACTGAAATGGTGGACATCCAGCTGGTGTCAGAGAGTAGGTTGGTTGGTATTGGAAGCCAAAACCGCACGGGCTCCCACAACCGAATGGGGCCCACATGATCCCAGGCAGGAGTCTTGGGAGTGAGGAGTTGGGGAAGGAATGGATTGACCCAAATCCCGTACTAAACGCTCCTGCAGCCCAGTCCCCATGGGGACAGAGCCAGAGAGTCCCTGGGTGGTGACGTTGGGTCCTTTATAGCTGGTCACAACTTCCTGCCCATAAAGTCAAGACAAGTTAATACGAAAAGTTTTAGTCTTGAAAAAATAAGTCTACGTTAATTGTCTTAATAAAGAAAATAGAATAACATGATTGGACACTTTGTCACTTTCAGGCACAGTTCTGAGACTTCCCATGAATGAGCCCACGCTGTCCTCACAGCAGTGACTGTGGGGCTGGCCCTGGAGAAAGAAAGGAAGTGTCCCATCTTACAGGCAATGGCACAGAGCCTCAAAGAGACCACACGATGTGGCCAAACCGTGAGGCCAGCAAGGGGCAGTTAGCTTTGTGGGGGACAGACTTCGGTGCCTGTCTGCTCACCAGCAACAAAGGAAGGTGCCAAATGTGGAAAGACCATTGGGGGGCAAAACCCACTCTCACCGCCTGGTGGCTGGCACATGATAGGACCAGCTCATTTCCCCTGGCTGGGATCTGGAACATGCAGTGTTGAAAATTACACCAAACACGTGCTGAGTGTTGGTGTCGCTAGAATCACTGAGGTGAGCAGCCCAGGGATGCTAAGGGCCTACAATTGGTCAAATGCAATTGAATGGCAAAGAGCCAGGAAGCTAGTGATGGGCTTCCAACATTGATAGAAACCCACGCGAAGACCACTGGAAATGCACCTAATTTGGTATCTGGGACGCGCCGGTCAGAGAACTGTAGAACCGTCTTCATGGGAATCTTGTTTCAGGATATGAGGTTGCCAAGCTGATGAGACTTGAGAAACTGCGTGCTCTTTCTGTTGCCTTCCACACCTGTGCCCACCTGTACAGCCAGGCTGCTCCCCCTTGTCCGGGGACCTCAGCTCAAATGCCGCCTCCTCTGCGTATCACTTCCTGATACCGCTCGGTGCCTTCAGCAGCCCCCAGTGACCATCGTGTGTCCCTCAGTGGCTGGAGTGACCATCTGTGTTGCGCTCATTAGGTACAAGCATGTCTGTTGAGACATCCATGAGGGGAGGGCTTTATCTTTGCATCTCTGGCACCAGAGATGTTACAAAAATCATGGTGGTTTCTTACTCAGTATTTGTGGAATGAATGAATGAATGAATGAATGACTTTTCCTTAAGCAAACAATTCCCCAAATGTACATTGTGTATGAAAAGAAACATAACAATTAGGAATATAACGACTTGCAGACATAGTCCTTGGTTTCTATTGCACATACATGGAATGGATTTTTAAATTTCTATTATTTTGGGCCTAACACCATAGATAGGGCAGACTCTGGAACACGATTGAGCACGTGGGCTCCGGAGACTGAGAATGTATTAGCTCTGGGAATGTGTTTTGTATAAATCTTAATACTCTGATGGTGTTGGCATGCAGAGCAGTTAATGAGGCTGGGTGGAGGGGGGAGCTAAAAGGAACGAAGAAGCCCTCCTCTTCCTCACAGGGTGCCCAGTCAGTGAAAGGACAGGACTGCCCAAATGTGCCCATAGACCAATGAAAGGGGCCACAAAAAAAAAAACAAAACAAAAACTTAGATAATCGAGTAAGAGAACGTGAAGGAAAAGAAAAACAGAGAAGGGGGGGGATGATGGAAGGAAGGAGAAAGAAAAGAAAGAAAGAAAGAAAGAAAGAAAGAAAGAAAGAAAGAGAGAGGGAGGGGAGGAAGGAAGGAAAGAGAAAGAAAGGAAGAAAGAAAGAAAGAGAGAGGAAGGGAGGGAAGGAAGGAGAAAGGAAGAAAGGAAAGAAGGAAGGAAGAAAGAAAGAAAGAGAGAGAAAGAGATGTAGGGAGGGAGGGAAGGAAGGAAGGAAAGAAATAAAGAGGGAGAGAGAGAGAGAGAGTGCAAAAGAAAGAAAGAAAGAAAGAAAGAAAGAACAAAAAAGAAAGAAAATTAATTCAGGCAAGGATCAGCCAGAGTTGAAGGCTTAAGGTGGATGCCCTGAGCCCGCCTGTGCACGCGGAGTGCCTGCACGAGCAGAAGGGATCCAGGGGCAGGTAGGCACCGCCAGACCTGGACGGTGGAGTGGGCAAATGGTGGGGTGGAGGTGACCACACACGTGGGCAGCACTTCAGTATCCAACAGGTGACTCTTGATGGGTGTGGATAAAGTCAGGATTTGGAAAGGCTGGAATAAAGGGGGAAGGAACAGAAGGTGGTAGAACAAAATAGGAAGAATCAGAGTGGGGCGTGAGGTAGGGGAGGATGGAGAAGTCAGTCTCATTCAAATGCAGTGGGAGAGTTGAAGGCAAAGTGAAGGAAAGCATGGACTTTCAGGGGCACTGGATGGAGGACCCCCCTATAATTAGTCCCGTAAAGATTTGGGACGGGAGGAATGAAGGAACGAGATCCCCATGTCTGAGCGTCTCTACCAGTCATTCCAAACGAGTGATGGGGCTGTATCTGTTTCCACACTTGACGAAGATGCCATATCCTTTCTGATACATCATCAAAGTGGAGCGGGGGCCTGTAGAGGAGAAGGAGACCACCGAGGGGGCTGGAGAAACACGTAGATGTATGTAAATCAGCACTGTAGCCCAAAGCAAAAGGACACCAGACCCATTGAGGCGTTCGTTAAGGTGCAGAGGAGTTATTGTTTTGATTTTCCAACTTCCTGCACCTAAAGATTGTGTTACGCGCTCTAAAAGACATGAGGAACATAAGCTGGTAGTTGTATATGTAACATATTTTGTCAGTAGAAGTTCTTGTAAGAAATACAAGTTGGGTGCAAAGGGGTTTGAAGAAACGGAGCGGATCTCCTCCAACTTTGCCATTAGAGCGATGACAAAGGTCATCCAAATGCAAAGTGAATTAATGATGGCAGCATCTCGGATATTTTGGTGGAGGAGGGCCTGAAGATTTTCCCAGCATCAGGCTAGGAAAACGGCCTGTCGTATGATTTTTACCTCCAAAGTCTTGGTCACTGGGCTGACAGTTCATTTTGCAAGTAAATAGTATTATCTGTACCATGTTATTCCTGCTCAGGCCTGAAGATCCAGTGAAGTCACGGCTCCACGAATAATCTTCGCAAGAGAAGAAACAGAAGAGATCTGTTTGCAATCAGTCTATCCAGTTAAGGGCAACTTTCCTTGGCAACTAAACACAAAACACCCCCATTTTATGTAATCTGCAGATTTAACTGCAGTCCACAAACACTGCAATCAATTTTTTAAAAACCTGATCATTGAGTAGAGAACGCAGAACACAAGCTGGTAATACAGGACATATGGTTTGGCCGTGGTGACATCTAAACTGTTTGTAATTGTGCATTTGAAACCCTATCAGGTATTTTTGAGGCAGAAACTGAGCATAATTCACTTGCTATAGCTCTTCTTAGTTGCAATTAGAGTTGAATCAGATGAGCATGTCTGTTGGATGACAAAAAAAACCAGAAAACAACAAAAAAAGGGAGCATTTACATATTTGGGTCTCTTGGTTAAAGCCCCAGGAGGAGAATTGTAGGGAGGGGCGCCAATCACCCAGTAGGCTTCTTTGGAAATAGGGGCCCCTTTTGGGGGATGAGAACACCAGAAATTATGGCTGAAGCTGTGTTAGACATCATCAAAGTGACTTTTTTTTCCTAAATACTTTGTTTTTAAGAGCATTTTAGGGGGCACCTGGGTCGCTCAGTCGGTTAAGCCTCCGACTTCGGCTCAGGTCACTATCTCGTGGTCCGTGAGTTCGAGGCCCGTGTCGGACTCTGTGCTAACAGCTCAGAGCCTGGAGCCTGCTTCTGATTCTGTGTCTCCCTCTCTCTCTGCCCCTCCCCCGTTCATGCTCTGTCTCTCTCTGTCCCAAAAAATAAATAAACGTTAAAAAAATTAAAAAAAAAACCAAAAACAAAAAACAAAACAAAACAAAAAAAAAGCATTTTAAGGTGCATAGCATTTTAAGGTTCACAGAATTGAGAGGAAGATCGAGATGTCCCACGTAGTCCCTGTCCCACGTGCACATCGCATCGCCCACCAGAGTGGGATATTTATTACAACTGATGAACCCACCCCGACTCACCATAAGCACCCAACGCCCATAGCTGACGTTAGACTTCACTGTTGGTGTCGTCCATTCTGTCGGTTCGGGCAAGTGGATGGCAACACGTGTCCTATGGTGTCACACAGAGGAGTTTCATGCCCTAAAAGTGCTCTGTGTTCTGCCTTTTCATCCTTCCCACTGCCCAACCCCCGCAACCACGGATTGTTTTACTATCTCTGTAGTTCTTTCCTTTTCTAGAATGTCATGTAGTGGCAATCATTCAGTCTGAAGCCTCTTCAGATTGGCTTCCTTCGCTTAGGAAGACGCACTTAAGGTTGCTCGTATCTTTTCCTTTTAGTGCTGAATAGTATTCCCTTGTCTGGAGGTACTCAAGGCGACTTTTTCATTTAATAGATGGCGAGATGGGCCCTCAAAGTGTAAATGATTTCCCCAAACGTGCACGAAGCTCACGGCAGGGCTAGGCCGGCCCTGCGACCTCCCCCGTCTCCAGCTCCTCTGTCCTCCCTCTGTCCAACCCAGAGGAAACCTCACCAATTGCTCTGTCACACAGCCTTGCACACCTGCAGATTTTGTCCTTTTTGCCTCCCAAAAGCTTCATGGGAAGCGAGGAGGTAGAAGTGACAAATTTGCATTTCCCTGCAGGAAAGCTTGCGTGGCCTATCTGGGGGTCAGGACAGGCAGGTCCCCTCTCCATGGCTTCTCGGACAGCCACGCCCGGAGCTTCCCAGACCCGCAGAGGAAGTCTGTGCCTACCTGAGGAGCAGCCGGCTGGTACAGGCTCCCACCAGGGGACAGCCTCTCTCCGAGGCCCCTGGCCCAGGGTGGACCCCGCAGTCAGTGAGTTTGGGGTCTTCCGAAAAGTGGCCCTAACTGCAGAAGCAGAGGCGTGAGACCCTGGGAGGAAAGCCGCCTCAGCCCTGCCTGGGTCGGTGGGTCACTCCCGTCGCCCGGCATCACTGGTCCCTCGGGCATTTGGTCAGCACCTACTTCGCGGCCGACATTCTGCCGGTGTCGGGGCATCGATGTCCGATTCCTACAGCGCCTGCCCTGGGGGGCTCCCAGTCCGTGGCCACGCCGAGACATGACACGCGCCCGATGTACGGCACGTCCGTGGGGGAAACGTGGACCGCACGCCCCGAGACCCTCTACTCCTTCCTCCTCCGGGCTGAGGCAGTGCCCGGAAAACAAGCCTTCTCTTCCCCAGCCTGACATGGCACGCGTCGTGCCGAAAGAGCCAAGAGAGGAGGAGCTTGTGTGTGGGCTCCCGTTGCAAGGCTTTTCCACCTTCTACCCCCCGCACCCGCATCCCTTGTGCTCCGGTCAGTGGAGACGGGGGCAAACCAGGGCTGACAAAGGCCGTAGAACACGTCTGAGCTGGAGAATGGCCTTGAGACATCAGCTAGAACGTCCTCTGTATTCAAAGGTCGTAGCAAGGCAAAGCACGCTCATGGTGAAATCGTCAAGCAGCCCCAAGGGTGTTCAAGTCCAGGCTCCCTAGCGCCCTCCAGACAGTTCTAGCACAGGTCTTCTGAGGCCGAGAGCTCGTGGGCCCGCCTGAGGCCGGTTCCCAGACACACACGCTCAGGTGGACTGTTCCCTGGAGCTGTGCTCACCTCCACCTCACCTGCCGACCGAAATTTTCCTGCTCTCGGTTCTAAGAGTTGTACCCTCACGTAGTGAGGTTCCTCCTCAGACTCCCAGCCAGGAACCATTCTCAGTGTGACCCTAATTTTAGTCTCTTTCGTCCGCGTGGCAGTTTATACTAACGGTATCATTATTGCTGTCTCCACTGTATGGATAAGAAAACAAAGGCCCCAAGAGTAGCGTAAATTGCCCCAGATCATGTTGCCGCATTGCGAGGAAGAAGCAAAGCTGTGTGTCTCCCCACCCAGCCCCCAGTGCAGGGTCCTTCCGAGCTGGCGTCATGGCTCCAGCCTTTTCCCCTAGGAGTGCGGCACCTGACACATAGCGAGTGTTCAGTTAACATCCAGTGACTGGATTCGTGCGTTTCTAATGAGAAATGATCTTCTTTACTATCTGCGTGCTTTGCTTGATACCGTTTGTTAGAAATTATCCATCGATTAAATGATCTGAATGTTTCCCTGCCCCCATATTCGGCTAGTCCAGGAGGGAAAACAGGCCATCAGAGATTCGTGACCTCCGCTGACCTCCGCATCGGTTCTGGTTTCCAGATGAATGTGAGTTGGGACGGGTGAAGGGGGCACCCTCTTCCCCCCTTGGGGAAATCATTAGTTCGGTGATTGCGGAGTCCTGTGCCGAAACAAAAAAGACAAACAACAAAACCAAGGGACTCATCTTGGAGAAGATTCCAGAGGGGGGAAAATCATCTTGAAATTCTCTGGCATCGCGAAGTTGGCTGCATGTTTTGAATTTACGTAGAGGGCAGGAACACCGAGACTCTCCACCTTCCCTCCCCTGGCCCCTCAGACTCCTTCATTGCCCGTTCATTCCAGACACGCAGCCCACAAGTGCCAAGGCAAATAGGAGTCTTGGCTTAGCCCTGAACTGGCGGGCCCTCCTTCGGCCAGTGCTGATAAGGTTATACCAGCTGTGCCCTCCCGGGCAGGACGGGCGCCGTGGTGACTTAGGCCGGGAGTTGATATTTAGACAAATTGGGCACTATTTTCTAAGCTCTCCGTGCCATATGTCCATGCGAGAACGGGATAATGAGTGCATGTGCAGAGGCAGACTCGACTGCCACAGAAATATCATTTCCAAACGAGCAAAACTGCAAACCCGCGAAAGGCAACCGTTTCTACGGCAAATGTATACCCCTCCTCCCCAAGTTGAACCATAATAAGAATAGCCATTATTCTCCGTATCACAGGGACTCCTCATTTGTTTTGCATGACCAGAAACACAGAGTCCTTGTGACGTACTTTTGCACAGAAATGAGACTTTGCATTCTAAATCTCAATGAAGATCTCTGAAAGTAACGTATCGTCTCCTCTGCCTCCCTGGCCTCTGAAGACATAAAAGCTAACGGGGTTTATGACGATGCTGAAGTGAGCGGCGTCCCTCTAAGTCCGTGTCCACCCAGAATTTGTCGTTTGACTTAGTCCACTTAGAGTGCCATAACCATGTATCACAGACTGGGTGGGTTAAAGTAGAAATTTATTTTCTTAGGGTTCTGGCGGCTGAAGTCCAAGATCAAGGTACTGGCATGGTCGAGCTCTGTGAGGATCTCTGCGAAGGCTCTGTTCCTAGCTTGCAGACATTCCCTTCCTCATTGTGTCCGCACATGGTGCAAAGAGAAAGGGAGAGAGCTCTGGTGTCTCATTCTCTTCTTACAAGGACAGGAGTCGTATCAGATTAGCAACTTATTCTTAAGACCTAATTTAACTTCAGTTATTTCCCAAAGGCCTTATCTGCAAACATAGGTGGTTCAGGCTTCGACATTTGAATTTTGGGAAGGCATATTTTAGTTCATAGCAGTGACCTCGTTTGGAACTGGTGTCTTTGCAGATGTAAGTAGTTAAAACGAGGTCATCCTGGACTGGGGTAGGCTTTATCCAGTGACTGGCATCCCTATGAGATGTGAAAACAGAAATGGAGAGAGAAGAGAGTGCCCCGTGACGATGGCGTCAGAGATTGAAGCAATGTCCCTACAATCCGTGGGACACCAGGGTTCTGACTGCCATCGTATGGCCGAAGAGGCAAGGAACAGATTGTCCCTCCGAATTCCCACAAGGGAGCGAACCCTGCCCGCACATTGATTCCAGGCTTCTGGCCTCCAGAACTGTGAGAGAATACATTGCTGTTGTCGTAAGCTGCCCAGTTTGTGCCAATTAAGTATGGCAGCCCTGGAGAGCCAATACACTGAGTGCACGTCACCACAGTGGTGCCCTGCTGTTGAACGTGGCCTCCAGGACGGTGTTCGCTGGGTACTTCCGATGCCGTCACACGGCAGATACCAGCGAGTGTTGCTGAGGGAAGACAGAAGGTCTGATTGCAAGTTTTCTTCCTCCATAGTGCTGTAGGCATAGAAAACCACTCATTAAGCCTAGAGGGGTTGGTAGGAATGAGTGGGTGCAACATGGACCAGTGCCTGGCACACGGGGAACGGACAGTACGTATTACCTTTTATTTCCTAGAGTTAAAGTTGCTGGTATTCTCTTTTTCTTTCTCCATTTCTTTTTTTCTTCCTCCCTTCCCTTCCTTTTTTTCCTTCTTTCTCTCTCCCTTCCTCCTTCCCTTCCTCCCTCCCTTCTTTTCTTTCCTTCCAATAAGATACTATTTATTTATTTTAATGTTTATTTATTTTTGAGAGAGAGACCGAGAGACAGAGTACAAGTGGGAGAGGGGCAGAGAGAGAGAGAGAGGGAGGCACAGAATCGGAAGCAGGATTCAGGCTCTGAGCTGTCAGCACAGAGCTCGACGCGGGGCTTGAACTCACGAACCTAGAGATCATGACCTGAGCTAAAGTTGGATGCTTATCCAACTGAGCCACCCAGGTGCCCCAGATACTATTTATTTTTTTAGCCCTTTTGGGGTTTAGAGTGCGTTTCATTTATGCCTTATCACATTAGATGCCTATTAATGTCCTGGAGAGGAAGACAAGAGAGGTATGGTTATGCCCATTTTACCAATGAGGAAACTGAGGCTCAAGAGGATCATTCTTTGATTAAGGTCACTTGGCTCATTATGATATTGCTCAGACCCAGTCCTATACACCAAGCTCATGTCTTTAAGCTGCATTTACAAGAGTATTAAGCGAGGAGTCTGAAGAGAAGAGCTCTCATAGCTGCACCAAAAGTCACCTGGGGAGGCTGGTGCCCTAAGTTCATGCTGGATGGCATACCCCTTTTTACTTAATGTTTCAGTATATTTGAAACTCATTCGTTCCTGTAAGAAACACTGACGGGGTGCACATGGTGTGCTGACTGCTGGCTTAGGCCCTGGAACTCAGACTGTGAGAAGGGCACAGAACCTGCTCTCACGGAGCCTGTGGATCATGGGGAAGACAAGCAGTCGCTGTGACACAAACGAAGGAACGCTGTGCCAGTGGAAGCTCATGGCCCGGACTTCACACCAAGTCTGAAGAGGGTACAATGAATGCCTCCCAGAGGACATCACGGTCCAGAGACTGGAAGATGAATAGCAGGTGGTGAGGCAACAGGAAAATGTCAGTTCAGGCTGAAGGAAGAGTCAAGAGGTGTGTTTAGCTCAAAAAGAAGGGAGGAAGGAAGGGAGGGAGGAAGAAAGGAAGGAGAGAAGAAGGGAAGGAAGGAAGGAAGGAAGGAAGGAGAGGAAGAGAGAAGGAAGGAAGGAAGAAAGGGGAGGAGGAGAGAAGGAGGGAAGGAAGGAAAGAGAGAAGGAGGGAAGGAAGGGAGGAAGGAAGGGAGGAAGGAAGGGGAAGAGGAGAGGAGGAGGGAAGGAAGGAGAGAAGGGAAGGAAGGAAGGAAGGAAGGAAGGAGAAGGAGGGAAGGAAGGAAGGAAAGAGAAGGAGGGAAGGAAGGAAGGAAAGAGAAGGAGGGAAGGAAGGAAGGAAAGAGAAGGAAGGAAGGAGAGGAGGGAAGAAAGGAAGGAAGGGGAGTAGGCGAGAAGGAAGGGAGGAGAGAAGGAGGGAAGCAAGGAAGGAGACGAGGAGAGAAGGAGGGAAGGAAAGAAGGAAGGAAGGAGAGGAGGAAGGAAGGAGGGAAGGAAGGAAGGAAGGAAGGAAGGAGAGAAGGAGGGAAGGAAGGAAGGAAGGAGAGAAGGAGGGAAGGAAGGAGGGAAGGAAGGAAGGAGGGAAGGAAGGAAGGAGAGGAGGAGGGAAGGAAGGAGAGGAGGAAAGAAAGAAGGAAGGAAGGGAGGGAGGGAGGAAGAAAGGAGAGGAGAAGGAGGGAAGGAAGGAAGGAGGGAAGGAAGGAAGGAGAGGAGGAGAGAAGGAAGGAAGGGAGGGAAGAAGGAAGGAAGGAAGGGGAAGAGGAGAGGAGGAGGGAAGGAGGGAAAGAAGGAAGGAGGGAAGGAAGGAAGGAGAGAAGGAGGAAAGACCATGTGGCTAAAAACTAGGCTTTGAACATGGGCTGGGAGTGTAGTGAGGGAGAAGTCTGGGCCCTTCTTCGTGGATTTACAGGTACTGGGAGCAACAGGAGGCCCTCGAAGGGTTTCCTCCAGGGGCATCAAGGTCAGACGTATCTGACAGGCCTTGTTCTCACCCCTGGTTGAATCTGGATTGGCCTGGAGTGGAAGCAGAGACCAGTTAGTTGGTGGCCCAGACCAGGTGGTAACACTGCGGGGAGCAGGGCGCAAGGGACTGGCATTTGGTGAAAGGCTGGGGGGAGGGATGAGGAAGCTTCAAGGCCGACTTAACTTCTTTTTCTGGCAGAGGAAGCAACACAGAGACACATTTTCAATAAATTATGTTTCAGTAACCACAGGAGCAAAGTGAAGGAGAATTAGTGGCAAAGTGAGAATTCGATTCTGCTGGGTTTTCGTGAAGCCGTGAGTTTATATTTGAATCCTGCTTCCCCTTTTCATTTCTTCACTTGTCTCGTTGATGCAGTCGCATTTCTGATGGTTCTGTGGGGATGTTTCTGTTGGGGATTTTATCTGGAGTTACCACTAAAATAGTTCCCTTACATGTAATAATTGTTTATCTGTTTCTGTTAACTGCATTTTCTCAGGTGCATATGGTATGCCAAGGGCTGACTTGAACGCCATATGAACTGAGAAACATATTGAAGACAGGCAAGATTGTGGGCAAAAATTTACTGGGAAAAGGACAGTCTTCCTGGGGAGGGATCTGAATGTCTTCTGGGGCTTCCTGAAAATATTCGCTGGAAAACACACTAGGGGAAAAACAAAACAAAACAAAATGACCAACAACAATGAAGACTTGAGCAGCTGTGTGGAAGACGGGCCGTGTGATGGAGTCAAGTGAAAAGACGTGGGGTTTGCAGGGGAAATGTTTCGGTTTGAGTTTCCTTTCATCGTGGTCTGATCTTGTCCAAGCCATAAAATTTCTCTGAACTCAGTTCACGGCTGTAATAGAGATAATAACATTAGTATTGCAGAATTTAAGTGATGTGCAGTTTTTAAGTGATGTCTGACACATTGTAAGCCATTCAATGCCGACAAATAATAGCTCTTAATATGATGATTTTCCTGCATATTTGGACGCCAGTGGCATATCCTATTTGAGACAGCGGGACGCCTTGTGTGATGATGTACTGAATGCCTGCTAGAGTTCACAAAGCAAGTACGCCAAGCAGAGCTCTTCCTATGGGGTGGAAACTTCCCCTGCTTTACCCAAGCCAAGAAAATAGATTTATTTTGGAAAGTTTCTTGAAAAATTCATCAGGCTATTGTTTCTGGGGCTGGAGTTTGATTTGGTTTGAATTATGGCAGTACAACATAAATACTGTAAATAAATAACAGAGATACCCTTTAATTTCAGAGCTGAGGAATCTAAGTACGCTTTGTCCTGGAATTATAAACACGCAGCCAGTTTCCAGATAGAGTTACTGAAAACTGGGGCTCTTGCGAATCGCCCCGGAAGGAAAGAGACAGCAGGAAAGAGAGTGCAGGAAATCGTGCGGTCAGTGGCTGATGAGTGGTCCAAGTACCAGTCCTCCCAAGTCCTCAAGTACACGTCTCACAGCACCTCTTGAAAAGTCTTAAAAATCCCCACCGGTGGGGTCCGTTGGTTGATGAAGCTGGAAGGGGCCTTAGCAATCGTCAGATGCGGACACCTCGATGATGTGGTTGAGTTTCCCCCACGAAATGCTTGCAGAGCCTCGAGTGCTGGCTTTTGCTCGCATAGCACTTTGCAGTTTGTGGAGGGTCCCCATTTACGAGATCGCTCTTGAACTGCAGACAGGTGAAGTTCACCTGCCCGCATGACTGTAGGCTCCCATCGCCCGAGACGGTGTAAGAACCGCTCTCGTATATATTCCCTTCGCCGATCTGTTTGAAATCATTCCCATTTTACAGGCAAGAGAATAGAGGCACAATATGTTGGAGCGATTTGCCTGCCTCACATGCTGAGCTGTGACACCAAGATGAGATGTGAACACCTCTCTTTCTGACTGCAAGCCAGTCATTATCTTACCATAACATTATAGTGAATTGCAAATAGAGTAAGTTGTTATTTACTTACTTCCATTCTGCCTCTACTTGGAAAAGGAAAAAAACAAAGGAGAAGAAAGTAGAGAACAAAACATAGAAGCAGGGACATACATTGAACATCTACAATAACTCATTGGGGAAGAAAAACGCAAAAGAAGTTAAATCTAACATCCTGGAGGTCGGGGGGGCGGGTGGGGTGGTAGTGTTCTCTGTTTCTGGAAAACCATTTGCTTTCATTTCTGAACTCTATACCCACTTCCCAAAGTAGGAATCACTAGCTCCTTTGAGGATTTGCACCCCCCTCCCTCGGAATGGACCCCTTTATCCCTCGGAAATGGCTTGCGTTACAGGACAAGGATAAGATTAGGGAGCAGAGGCAGCACGGGGGGTCCAAGCCAGGACGGAGACCAGCGTCCGGCATTCTTTGATTTCTCCTGCCAACATACAGGTAGGTGGTAGGGAGCCTGGGTGACAGTGTGGCTCCCTGACCCTGGGGAAGAGGCACTTGAGATCGTCACTCAGTCCAAGGCCTCTGGGGCTGCCTGAATCAGGCACAGCCTGACCCCCAGCACTGTGGAAGGCCAATGGTGCCATGCAGGAGACTGAGGCAGAAGGTGGGAGGTCCCAGCTGGGCTTCAGGGGCGCCCAAGGTGGAGGCTTTGGGTAGCAAAGAATCTGGCTGATCCGTGTCTGGACGAGATCCAGACCAAGGTAGCAAGGGAGTGTGGACTTCCTTTGCCTGGAGGCTCTGTAATCACCAGACTCTCGTGTGAAGCTGGTTCTTAAAGTGATGTGCAGAGTATGAAAGCAGAGTGAGCTGTAGTCGGGAAGGAAACATCTTGTTTACAAATGTCAGGCGGTAATTAGCATATTTTAAAGAGCGGAGCCACAACTGCTGGCTTTTGTTAGTTGAAAACCTCAGCGCTTTCTTGTGGTTCTGCTTTAAGAGGCCGGGTAGACATGGAGACTCTGAACCCGGTTCATAAATAGTTGATTTCATATTTTAAAATCTTGCACTAAAACTGTCACCCCCTCTCATGGATCACAGATGGTGAAGAACTAATTTGTTACTGTTTGATAACTGCTTTTATGTATCAAAGCTCTTATTTACTGCTCTGTGGGGGAAATGACAGACTAAGAGGGATTGTGTGTTTCTCTCCTTTTCTCTGTAACCGCAGAGCTTCTTGTTTGCTCCCTAGCATGTTTCTTATTTGAAATACAAAATTGCGAATCCTTTGCATATGCTGGCTTGATTGAACCCACTTTTGGGGGGATTCGGAGATGCCTCTCCTAGCACAGACCCATGGCCTTCTTTCTTGATAGTTTTTAGTGTCCCAACGCTATATAATAGCATGCAGACCAGTCTCCACTCCCCCTCTCAAGTCACAAAATGTTTCTAATTAGAGATGCAAATTGGGGCTTTGCTTTTGAAAACTGTCAGGGAAATGTATGAAAGTACAAGAATAGTCCTGAGGTAGATCCAGATCAGATGCTTCTAGTACCCAGGCAAACCCTCTTTTTTTTTTTTTTTAACTACTTGTTTTTATTTGTTCATTCATTCATTCATTCATTTCATATTTAATTCACTTTTTCATTCAATCAGCCAGTTGAATTCTTTCCTTTGTGGTAGGACCTCTGGTTAGATCAGAGCTCAGCTGTGGGTAGGTACAGTGGGGGCTCATGTCGGTATATACTCATCACCACCCTCACCCCTGCCTGACGTTGGAGTGCCCTGAGCACAACACAGAATGCCTGGAAGAAAGTTCAACAATTGGTTAGCTCAGGTTGGCAAAGTACAGCTCATGAGCTAAGACTGGTTTTTATATTTTCAAAAGGTTGGAACACAAAGATTTCCTTGGTGTGAAAATTATGTAAAGCTCCATTCAAAGGTTGCCTCCCACCTCGGGGCCTTTGCACGTCCTCCGTTTTCATACAAAGATACTCTTTCTCCATACCGATCCTGTCTATTCTTTTTCTTCTGATTTTACATCAGATGTGACTTCACCTGAGGAGACTTCACAACCCTTCAGACTAGATTAGGTCTTTGGCTTCGGTCCTTCCGTTGATTTCATTTTTTTCCTTCTCTTCCTCAATAGCAGCCCTTGTCAAAGTTTGCAGTTATATTTGTAGTACTGCTGTTATTTTTTTGATTTCCTCGTATCAACTGTAAGACCCCTGAAAGCAAAAACAAGGACAGTTCTTTCTGTCGTCACATCCCAGGTGCCCAGGAGAGGGCTGGTAGGCAGCAGTGAATACCAGTTTCTGGGTGAAGGAAATGTGCCAACCCTTTGAGCTTTTCTGCGTTCCAGGCGCCGTGCTGAATGCTGTTCACACAATACTGCACGTAGCACTCCATGGTAAGGAATTAATCTCATTTTACAGACGGAGAAAACATGGACGCTTCTGAGGATTCGGCAGAGTTCTGGCAGAACCCGTTTCTGTCTGACTCCAAATCTCTCCTGACTATTTTACAGATAAGGAACTTGCGTGTAACGCATCGGGATTCAAATCAATTCCCACTAGGAAAGAAAAGTGCCGTGGAAAATATTGTATTCTGTACACAAAAAGGTTTCCTCAGCATGTTTTATCAACATAATCATCGTCACATCATCATCATTAAGACATGAAAGAGAGGCGCACAACCGAGTGGCTCCCCTTCCCCTTCCCCGTCACGCGGGGAGCAGACGGTACGGAATTGTGAGCTGTCTTTCGCTCTACTTTTAGTCGTGTTTCCCTTTCTCGAATAATCACAAGGTGTTAGCAGGAGTTGGGGAAGAGCCAGAGGCCCCCTTATGTGTCTCCCCCCCCCCCCGGAAGTGAGAGGGGACTTCTCAGTCCTAAAGCCCTCGGTTGGCTGAGATGCTGGAATAAATCTCTTCCTGCTGTTCCCAGGACCCTTCCCATCTCCCTTATTTCAGGAAACTCTCTTTGGCTTTTTCTTTATTTGAGAATAAATCGCTCACTTTCCACTTCATTGTGTTGTCTTTTGAGGTTTGAGATGTTAAACATATTTTCACGTCAGTTATTTAAACTGTCCCCCTGCCCCCAGACACACACGCACTTCTGAGGCTGCCCAGGGTTAACTTTTGGAGCACTGAACGTGCGAAATTGAGAAAATGGATTTCACGTGGCGCTCTTTGGTAAACGCTCACGCCTCCTCATAAATGTTGGGATGTGGCCTTCGCCCAAAGTCCGTGCGTGTCTGGGGCTCACGCGCCTCGTAGCCTACGTGTCCACGTTACCCTTCGCCCACGTGAAGTTCGGGAAGGGGGGTGAAATGGAAGCGTGAAGCCGTTTGCAGAATAAGCGGGAACAAGACAGAGGCTCCAGAGGGTAGTTTCAGAGTGCCCTTAGCCTTCCTCAGAGCAGAAGGTGATGGCGATGACCGTGCCAACGACCATAAATGGAACAGCAGGCGTCACTTGGGTCATGAAATCGTCACACTCTTTCTTCAGCATTTTTCCGTATCGTCTCCTCACCACGCAGATGAAGAAATGGAGTTGCAGAGGGCTTATGGGAGATTGCACACGTTACACAAGAAATGACCGGTGGAGCCAGGGTAAGGGTCTCCTCGTCTCCTCAGGAAGAGAGCCACGTTTCTCTGCCACCTAAACTAAACTCTCTGCATCTGCTCACTGATTCCTAAAAGCCACAGTAATGTGGGAGAAAATCTAGAAAAGACGTGTCCAGGTGAAAGGGTAAATTATTGACTTAAACCCACATTCAAGAACAAACATGACGATCACATCCTTGGGATTGAGCCCCAGGTTGTGGGCGTGTCCCGGAACGACTGTTAATTCTTGCCATCTTACCACCCCTCCCCCCCCCCCCCCCCGAGTGTCCAGTGCAGGTGATAAGCCTTAGAGCTCTGGCTGGTAAATCATGTGACCTCCCCC